>NC_048895.1:29920559-30226880 GCF_011077185.1 Oxyura jamaicensis | reverse complement strand
TCTTTTCTTTTCTTTTCTTTTCTTTTCTTTTCTTTTCTTTTCTTTTCCTTTCTTTTCTTTTCTTTTTTCTTTTCTAACGTGTGATTATTGAGATGAAGCTTTGTTTGCATATGGACCCTTCAGAAAGAACACAAGTCTATTCCTATGAAATACCTTTTGCTGATTCAGTCCCTATACTATTAATGTTGTTTCTATTAATATTATCATAGCAACTGGGAGCTGCTGTGATGGAGCAGGATCCTACCAAGCTGTGTGCCAAACAGCAGAACAAAAGCAGATGACTACTGGCTCATTTCTAAGTGTCACGGTAAAGGAGGGTTTTGGTTCTGAAGCACAGTGGGAGGTTGGGCAGATGTCTCCTGGGTATAAGAGCAGTGTAAGAAAAGCACTACTGTACTTGAATTAATATGTAAGAAAGAAGCTTTGCCTGCTTGTAAGAGACAGTGGTCAGAGAAGGGGGTTGACATCTTGGTAGGAAGGAGACATACTGAGTCAGAGTGGGGATGGGATGTGTAGGAACCTGAAAGTGTGAAAATCAACAGTATGAGATTACACAGGAATAAATGAGAGCAAAAAGTATTTGTTATAGGCAACAGACTACACAAGCCTTTACAACTTTATGAATGAACAGGAGTAGTGCAGGAATACATCTGTTACAACCCAGAAAGTAGGGTGTTGCTAAATTGTATTTTGGACAAGCTGTGATTGAAGATTTTACTGCTGAAAAAATCAGCAAGACAAAATCTGAAGATAATTCAGAGTAGAAGTTGATGCCTATGCTATTAGATTTGACAGTAGTGTGACAAGAAGGAAAATAACAAGAAAGGTTCACTTTGGGAAACAAAATCTTATTAGCTTGTTTGTCTCTTTTTATTTGAGTAAGTTTGTAGTAATTCAACATCAGTCCTGTCCCTGTATCAGCCTGGGCTGCAGCACTCTACCACATACGGACAGGTCTAACAAACAGAACAGGTGGGTTGAAGACTGAGCAGTTGATAATGGGAGAGAAAGAGCTCAAGGCCCCTAAAATTTCATTTCATAGCCCTTATTCTGAAGATTTTGCAGTGCTACAGTATTTGATAGGTTCATGATATATTTTTATATCAATGCAATAAATATTCAAATGTTGTCACCCACTAGTACTGTGGGTCACCCACTAGTACTACATTTACTGTACCAGCAGTAAATGCAGACTGGGCTCTGACTCTGATCATATATCTGTAGAAACATTATTTTAGCACCACTTTTCACCTGTCTAGGGAAAGTTGCGTGGTTGAAGTACTGGTCTACTAGTACCACAAACTGCTAAAATTGTTACTTACTAGCTGGTAGGCTGTTATTGGGTAGCATTACATCAGATAAACTGTATCTAGTGAAAATTGATTTAATATGTATGATCACCAGTTTCACATAAAAAGGCTATCACAGGTATTTGAGGTACTAATGTAAGTATATATAATCTTTCACTCCCACAAGAGCTTTGGGAAGGTGTTTTGTAACACAGGAAGGTATGGCTACTTGGAACAGGTGCTCTCTCTTCTACTTTTCTATTTTCCTGATAGACATTCGCATAGATCCAAGTGTAGGGCAGAGACCTAAACTTCCATGTCAGCAGAAGACACCTGAACTCTTTCCAAAAATACAAATTAGAGGTCGTTAAAGATAGGTATTCAAATCCATTGTGTTTCAGTAAAGTGCCATAACTTTAAAAGGTGCTGAGTACAATGGGAGCTTTACTTCATGATCTTGTCAACAGCCCTGTTTTCCAGAACCATAACATTTAGATACCTAAGGGCATTTGCCATCGTTGGCTTCTGTCCTTTTAGAGTGATTAAAAAATAAAAAATAAAATTAAAATAAATAAAGTTAATTTTAAAAACTTGCAAAGTTTTAAGGGAAATATCTCATTTAACACTTAAAACTTTTAAATAATTATATTCATTTTTTCCACACTTGACATTTCTTAGATCCCAACTAAATTAAAAACAAATAAAAACACCCAACAACAACAACAAAACACTAGGTGTCATGTCTCTTTCTTCTGCCATTATTGAACTATTCAGGCATAAAATATGCTACTGAAACATCTGAAAAAGGTTATGCCATTAATCCACGCATAACTCAGAAATGTTTGGAATGATATTAGTCAAATATATATATATATTAAAAATCAGCTAAACAAGTTTCAGTCCAAAAGACGTAAGGTTATGAGAATATCAGCAGACTTGGTAAAATGTTTTAGAATTAAAGATGATGTTCTACTTTGATTATACTGTTTCCGTGATAATAAACACTTACTTAATATACTACTTAATATACTTAATATACTTACTTAATACTTCAGTTTTTAACCTGGCTGCTTACACCCTTTTCCTCCTCTCTCCCATATTACTACCTACTGCATAGAGCAGCTTTCTGTATTTTGGAGCAAGCGTAAGCTACCTCCAAATGTTGTAGGAAGAATTACGTAAAGGAACAGTGCTCCTTAAATTTATAAATATACACTTAATCTAATAAAGTATCAACATTTCTATGTTGACTACATATAGTGTAAAAAAAAAAAAAAAAAAAAGTGGATCGTAAGAGCACAAACCAGAAATCTCCTTACTTTGAAAGGGTTAGAAGGATATGTAAATATCTGTATAAACAGATTAAAACAAATAAATTGGGCAAAATGAAAGTGAAGCAGCAACTGACTACATGATCTGTATGAATATAAACTGTTCAGGTTTTGTTTTATAAAGAACAAGGTATTGTGAGCACTGCAGTACCTACAAGAAAAGTAGAGTAATTCAGAAGCAGGAACAACAATATTTACATCTAGTCCTCTAGATGAAGTGATTTTCTTCCATTTCCAGCAAGGATGGATGAAGGACACCACATTCCCTAGGCTCAGAATATTAACACCAGGGATACTGAGGGTCTCCCTTGGGAGACCCTTCAGTTATATTAATATTAGAGATGAAAAACATTTTTGGTGAATAGCACTTCACACAAAAGCCTTTATGATCATGACATACATTTTCATCCAATTATTTTGACAGTTATGGTCAGAACAGAAAAATACACAATGTTTTTATTAATATTTAATATTTTTTCAAAGAAACACTGTAACAAAACTAATTTGACCACTTTAATTGATATTCAGACTATCTGGAAATAATCAGACAATATTGTTCTAGCTAAGACTGTTAAAAGTCATCAGCCATACATCTGATTCATTTAGATGAGTTATTGAATTATTTAGTTGAATTTACATGAGCAGCATTAGGATAAATATCTCCCTATTATTTTGTTTACATTCAGATAGCCAGAAATAACTGATGTAACTGTATGAGATTTAGATGAAGGCAAGCAGTTCTCACAAGTTTATTTTGGAATGCCTGCTTTTCTGCTTTCCATAAAACAAACAAACAAACAAAACAACAAAAACACTTTTTTTTCTTTAAACTTTAAATTTCATGGCGGATTATTTTCAGTTGAGAGCCAGATTGGTTTCAGATACTGAGCATTTGTAGTTTGTGGTATTCCTTTTTTATTTTATTTTATTTTTGCCCCCAAATGCTTGCTATGTCCAAAAGCTGAAATATTTACGATTTATAGTAGAGAGCAAAAGAATATCTCTTAGAAGTTATCTGCTGAACACAGATACATTTAGACATATTTCTAAATATATTTAGATAAAATTGAAACAAGCCAAACCAAACCACCCTCTTACTTTGCTTGAATTTTCATAAGGAAGAAAATCTGTTTTCTAACTGGATCAAATATAATTTTCTTTGCCTTTATAGAACAGCCTTCAAAACCCAAAATGTAATTATGAAATTCAAGAGGATGCTTTGAGGGTAGATGTGTGGAAGATTTATAGAAAGCTAATGAAGTTCCAGAGGTACAATTACTGGCCATGTAATACTAACTCAGATCTGTTGTGTTTTGCTTGGGCTCAGAGTTTACTTTGATGGAAGTGGATCATGTGTTGTCTTGCCAGAAGAGTTCTGCTTCATAGGTTAGCATCCTTTGTTTTCTACTTGTCTTGTACTGCATTAGGAGAAACTGGGATTTCACTGCAGGATGAAATTATTCATGTTAGTTTTGTTACTGAGAGCTTCTGCAACCCAGTACAGAAAAGGCTAAGGAAAACAGATGAAGCTTTTAAACGGACAGATGGACAGATGTTTTGGGCACATGAATGCAGAAGAATAATGGAATATGACAAACTCACAGCCATGGCCACAAACATGAAGAAGAAAGAAAAGTAACATAAACTGTGGAGGGGTAATTGTGACCAGCTAATCCTTTGTGTCTTTATTCTGTGTGTGAACTCTGAAGTCACAAGTCATGTTAGTTTAGTGCTCAACTGTTTTCTACTCTGTGTTTGCCATTAGAGGCCAATTAGGCATCAGCATCTGGGAAAAGATCTTTCTGTCAGTCCACACCTTAACATTTTCTCCCAGCATCAACTTCTTCCATCCATAATGAACAGTATGTCAGAACAATAACCATTGCTGGACTGTCCATGTCTTAAAAGAGCTGTCACCTATACTAGGAAATTAAGCTTGGTTTTAAACACTTAAAGAAATCAATATTATGGAATTGTGTGGCTAGATATGTTTCAGTTCTCCAAAGACAGGTACAGAAATAAGTCTCCTGAAGACTCCTGAATGCTGACATCTAGGTTGCATAGTGTTATGCACATACGTTTGGGCCTTTTCAGGCTTTGGCCAGCATCGTAACTGGCTAATGACGCAAGGCAGAAAACAAAGCTCAGCACGTCCTACATGTCCTGAATGGCAATACTCCAAATAATGTAAATCATTACATCACTTCTTTATTATAACTCGCATTATCAATTTAAAAAGTGTGAATTCTTGAGTACTACCGTGGGAAAAAGATGGAGGAAGGCTGTGGGAATTGTGAGATACGGATTTTATTAATGACTGTTAATGACTTCACATGTGATTTTAAGCAAGTAATTAGGACTAAATGCTCAAACTATCCACTTTACTTCAGAAACCTAATATATCTCATCAGATATGTCGCAATTAAAGTACTCAAAATTCAGAGGCACTTCCAATATGTAGCCCTTTAATCATTCTCTTTCTCAGTCGTCTTCTCTGTGCTAATAGTACCTAATTTCAAAAAGCATGTTCTTTTATATTGCTATTACTAAATTGTTGCATAACTTAAAATCATTTAAAAAAAAAGAAAAAAAAAAAAGAAAAGAAGCTGGTAATGATAGTTATAGCTTGGGCACACTTCTTAGTCAGCTACAACTTAACAACAGTGAAGTGCATTTGCCTTGGAGTGTCACACATAACAGTGACAGAGACTCCAAACCCTGTACAGGGTTCTGGGGAATAGTAGGATGAATCTCAGCAATGCTACAGTAAAGTCCATATACCCTGCCACTGTTCAGGAACCTTACTACATTGTGTAAGAGCCAAATCAAGAGCAAATATCAAGTTGCTCTGACTCAGTTTCCCTTATTTTTGAGATTTCTTCTGGTGTGCTCACACTGAATATTAGTTCAAGATATTCTTTAAATTACTGTTTCCTTTGACTACAGGGCAAATGCCCTACCAGACATCCAGAAGTACCAAAGTTAAAACTTGCAGAACTTCCAGTGCAGACCACTCATTCCAGATTCTGATCTCGATTACGTAGCTGTAAATGTATTGTTTCCCCATTGCAATTAATGGTGCCTTTTCACAAACATTTGTGTTCTTGGCATTAGAGTCTGCCCACAAACATAACTCAAACACATTAACATTTTACAAGGTAGATGGAACACCTGCATCTAGTTTTGTATAAGCTGCTGTCTTTATCCACTTTAGCAGAACAATAGGCCTTTCTGCCTGTTTCCAGTAGGAACTGTAGTACTCTAAGGATAGAAATAAAAAGAGCAGAAACCAACAGGGATATGGATAAATGACAACCAATCCCAAAATGTAGTGTGTGTCTAGCCTTGTGTTGCGGGGCTGTGACAAGTGGTGTGACCTGAGGACTAGCTTTCCTATGACGAGAGTGATTGCATTTAACTACAGGTCATGCTCCTCCTCACCTGAAATTGGTTAGCTGGCAGAGAGGAAAGGAATGAAAAGGCCCCATATTTTCCCTACTTACTCTCATGGTGGTTTTTGTTTGTTTGTTCATTTGTTTTTTATGATACAAAAATATTCCTTCAAGAGGCATATATACTGGATTTTTTTACTTTTTTCTTTTTTTCTGTGTGCTGCTTAAGAAAGCAACAGGAAAATCTGCCTGGACAGGTAAGGCTGAGGTTCATGTTCCTGTCCTCTTCTGGCCCTGATGCAGAGAATGAGCTGTACCTTTAGAAAAACACTTCATCCAAGGCTTACCTGATATGCACAGACAGGCTGATTTAAGGCAAGAGGGTCTCTCTTGCATCCTGATCCATTCTAGAATTCTCTGCAAGGTGGTGCAACTCCTTGTCCCTCTGTCCCAAAGTTATTTCCAGCAAATACAATCCTACTGTGTCTGAATATCAACAAGTTCCTATTACAGTCCAGAGCAATGTCAGAGCACTTGTATCCTGCAAGTTTCCCTGCCCAAGAAACCTGTTGTAAACTCTCGAGATGATAAACTACGAAGAAATCGCATCTGGGTTTTACCCTTCACAAGTTTCTACATCAACTCCATGTCTAGAATAGCAACAATCCTGTGAATTGCAAGCCCACAGCAAATGCTGCCAACAAGGAAAGCTACGTACGTGAAGGCTGAGAAGATATATGTACTAGACCAAGTGGAAGCCTATTTATATATTTGGGCTACATTTCCAATACTGCATTTTACCAGAGAGCTGTTAGAGTGCTAACGCAAAAGCTTTATACCAGTATAATAAAATCACCATTTTCAAGAAAAAAGTGTATATATAATAAAATCATAATGGTGAGAGTCCTTGGCACAGCTGTGTTTGTTTGGGATTGAACTGCTCTACAGCCCCGATGAGGTGAGCCAGAAGTCTCCAGTCTAGATGTGACCTAAGCATATGTTCTGCAACTGGAGGTATGTTTTTGTAACACATGCAGATATGCCCAAGCTGGCTCTAATCTTTCTACCTTAGATAAGAACTGCTAGGAGGTTATGATATCATAGGTTTCAGTCATCTTGGCTAGCAAACCAGGTACATACCTAAAGTCAGGCTGACTGGTAGCCACTGTGCTGAAGTCACTACATCTGCCAGAACTAGGGAACGTAATGCTGCAAATCCCACAGTCCTGTATCAGTTGCAATGCAGATATATTCTGAAAGACTTATTCCCAATGAAAGCTAAGGAACTGAGGCAGAGCTTAGTATGTTCTTTTAAAAGTGGTTGGGAAAAGTACCAAAAGTATAATTAAACTAGAGAGAGTTGGAGAGCATTAATCACACGCTGAACAGCTCTCTTTTGCTAAGACATTTCACAGAGAGCACTAGGAGTGCCTTAAGTAACTTCTTCAGGTACATGCTTTGCAAGTGAAGAATAAATTAGCAGGAAATTGGTTGGACACAAAGAAAGTGGCTGGAAGGGAGCTGGAAGTTGAACCAAGCTCACTGATAATGGATCTTTCTTCGTATTTAGAAAAGGTGAATTAGTTGATCATCTAAAGATCATCTGCAGCATGGCAGGAGCAAAAATGCTCTTGAGGATGCTTTTTTCCATAACTGCATGACAAAAAATAGATATCTAAATAATCATTTGATTTTTAATGATATTCAGCATTTGCCAGCAGACTTTGATTGGAGAGATTTCTTGCCAGGAAGGGACTGATCCCACTAACACTCCACTAGAATTCGGTGATTCTATATCACTTGCATAAGTATATCCATTAAATTCAGAGTAATTCAGTGGACATACTCATACTAATGAACATCTTCACATACGTGATGCTTTGAATGTGTTTACTGTGGATTTAGAGACAAAGTTTCACCAGGTTTATAACTTCAGTTCTGTCTTTTATTTCATTTTTAGTATAAAGATGTTTTTGAAAATCTTTCCTTGCATGCAAGCCTGATTTTATTCCACCTGCATCTATTCTTTCATATTGTTGTACTAGGAAAATCCAGAAAATATACTGACATTTCTTGAAGGGTGAAAAAATTCTTAATGAAAGCACTAGGAACTGATATAAGCATCAGTTTTGTAAAGACTAAGCGAGATATATTCCTCTTCCATTTGGGCTGTAGAAAAAAGAATCCTCTTGAAACTATAAACTATTTATCAGATTTGGCAAGGACACCATTGAAGCATTTGCAATAGTGGCTCTAACTGAGCAAAGCCCATTCCTGACAGGCCTTTACAGACTCCCTCCACCAGATAGTGCTGTTTCTCTACACAGCTCTGGAGGATTCATAGGCCATGGAAAGGTCAGGGGCTGACTCAAGGTAACAAGCTGCCTACAGCTTGCTCGTTCCCTCCATTTCACTGCCACTGTAAATGAAACAGGGAAGGCATTAACAAAAAATCAAAACACAAACCTGCAGTCTGTGCTGCTGGTCAGCCACGTAGGCTGTGAGCAGGCCTAACATAAATCTAGGTGCATTTTGATCTCACAGGCAGAGCGCTGAGCAGAGGCAAATGTTACTTCTGGGAAGCAGATGGATTTCCTTAACTGGTCCTGAGTGTAGGTGCTCTGCAGCCAGCTTCTAGATCCTTAAAAAAATTAAAACAAACAAAACAAAACAAAAAAACCAATGTGACAGCTATGAAGATTACCAAAAGTACAGATAAACTACAAGGCATAGTCTACCACTCTGCTGTAGCCTTTGCAATAGAATAAAGAAATGCAAATATAGTGTTTTTTATTGCCTTTCTGCAACAGAATTATTGCATGTGTTTTACCTTGTTGTCCTTACCCTCCTGTGATAAGTAAAAGGAATAGCATTTGTTCATCACTTCTTGAAGAACCATATTCCTTAGAACCCACAAGAGAACAGAAAATAAAACCAAGTAACAAATACTGAAAAACCTTTGAACAGTTGGAATATCTTTGTTGCCTATTACTTAAAATTTTTGAGACCGCTGGGCCAGTTTTTCTCATGCCCTTTGCGGAAAGTACTGTAATTTTGTTCACTGTACCTGAGTTACTGGATTTTTAAAATATTGTTCTGGGTTCTTTTGGTAAGTTAATAACTTCTTAGCGTAAAACTTTGCACAACATATAGAAGTTTTCTCAAAGTTATTTTTTTAAAAATATACGTATGTACATATAAAAACTGAAGCAGTGTAAGGTACATGTATTTTCCTAGCCATTGCAAGGCTGGAACAGTATGATCCTAAGTGAGTTTTCAAATCCTTATTCATGCAGGCAGTCTTACAAAAAATGATGTGTGAAACCAAACCTTAGCTTGTTTCAGTGCATGGAAAAGAGTAGATGGGTTAAATTAAACAGTAGGGCCTAGCTGTGTATTCAGTAGATTATATATATAATTAAGCAAATATAAGATTTATTAATATTACTTTGTATATTGTATTAATAGTCTGATTTATTCAGACTTGCAATATGCATGTGTGATCTTACAGAGATGTTAGGTTATTAAACTCACCATGGAGACTGTGTTTACTTAAATCTTACCTTGGGCATTCAAAATACACATGGTTGTAGGTCTCTTAAAAATAAACAGAAAAGAATAAAACGGTGTATCAGTTCAGCTTTTATATTTTCCTATAGCTAAGGAAACAGAGCACATTGTTTAGATTCCCATTATTCAGAAACAACACAAGCACATCCAGAGGAAATATTTAATTACGGTGTGTGTTCTTTCTCACACATTAAAATTAAGAGCATATAGCTCAATCAGTACGATATATGTTAGGTTGTGAACGGGGGAGGGAAGGAGTAGGTGATTCTTGTATTTGTGGGGGGCCTGTGGATACAGTCCTTTAGAGCAGTAACGTGATAGATGAACTACAGCTGCTCTGAGCCCAGGAAAGGCTGAATTGTGAAGGAAGACAGTTCCTGTAATTGGCTCCATATCACAGCTTTGTATCAAACGATTGTACTCGGGGATTGTCAAGATGATAATGAACATGGAGATTTTACTGTACTTCTGCTTTTACTAGTAGATTAAGTGGCAATAGGCACAAAAAAGGCTTTCTTCCATTAACGTGAATGCTCTCATGACCCTCAGGCTTCATTAGTCCCTTATCTTCTACCTGGAAACTACTGTGGAAGCACAGATACCGGAGCTATTTCTTCAGCTCCAAATATAACTCCAGCTTTCTGAGCCGTTACCTGCAGAAATCCATAATTACCTCATCCTTGCTCTCCACTCAGGAATGCCAGGTCCAGGTCCAGGACTCGGTGCTAACCCTTTGTGTCCTTACCTGAGCGCATCCTGGCAGTAGGCTTCTTTTCATGTTGCCTGAACTGCCGATGCACCCCTTGAATAGCAGAGCTGGCCCTGATATAATTCTGATATTAAAGCGAATTCAAAGCCTGTGCAAGGGCTAAGTCCATCCTGATGACTTTCTCACAAAAAGCTAGCAAGATAACTAAAAATAAACACGGCAGCAATATTTTTTCACTAAAGGAAACCAACTGGAGCCCACGTCGATGTACGTTCGCGCTGGGGAGGGGAAAGCTGTATTTTCCTGGTTATTCCATGCAGTAGTCAGCACCATGGCGATGAACATGACTGAAACCTTACGCGATAAGCTCGGTAACAAGGCACGTACACCCTTTTAGAAGACACCCCCCTCCTTTCAGCATCTTCCACGCCCAGCAGCGACGACTCCCCGCGCTGTTTCCCCTCAGCGAGGCCGGGGCGGAGGGAAGGCAGGTGACCCGCAGCCCCGCCGGGCCGTGCCGCCACCTCCCGACAGCGCCTCCCGGCCTCGGCCCGGGCGGCGTGAGGCCGCTGCCCCGGCAGGGGAGCCCTGCCTGCCGCCGGGCCCCGCTGAGGAAGCGGGGCCGTGCGGGGCCGGAGCGGCGGGGGCCGGGGCTGGGGCGCGGCGGGGAGGCCGCCGGAGGGCGGCGCTGTGAGGGAGAGGGAAGGCAGGGCCTGGCCGGGGGCGGGCGGAACACCCGCGGGGAGCAGCGAGGCGGGGAGGAAGGAGGAGGAGGAGGAGGAGAGGGGCGGTCGGGTGCTTCAATAAATCCTGAGGGGCTCGGGAGGAAGGCGATGGAGGATGGTGTGTGTGTGTTTTTCTTTCTACGCCACTTTTATCCCGTGAGGGGGACGAGGGAAGGAAATATAACAACAACAATAATAAAAGTATAAACGATAATAAAACTATAAGTGCGCCGAGGCCAGCCCGGACGAAAACGAGGGCTGAGGAAAGGCAGGCGCAGCCGAGGGCCCCCCGCGGGCCGCGCTGCTCCCCCCGCGGGCCAAACTTTGGGCGCAGAGCCGCTGGCACGCTCCCCTCGCACACTCACTCTCTCACACACACACACACACACACACACACTCACACACGCTCGCACACTGACGTCTTTTGCGCATTTCCTGCACGGGAGCGAGCGGCGGAGCGGCGGCGGGAGGCGGGGAGGGAAGGACGGACGGAGGGAGGGAGGGAGGCGGCGGCTCTGCCCATCGCCAGGGCGGCGGCCGCCCAGCCGGAGCCCGCCGAGCCCCGCTCCGCTCCGCACCGCTCCGCGCCCCATGCGCGGGGGTGGCCGCGCTGGGTCCCCGGCCTTGGCGGAGGACGAGGAGGAGGAGGAGGCGCGGGGGCTGCTGCCGGTGCTGCTGCTGCTGCGGGCTGCGGCGCGGATGGAAGGTCCCCGGGTGGATGGCTGCTGCTGAGCGGAGGCTGTGCCGTAGGCAGGGCTGGGGGGGCGGCCGGTGCTGGTGATCCGTGCGGGTGTTCGTGCGTGTGCGTGGAGCGGTGCGGTGCTGCTCCAGGGCAGGGCTGGCGTGTGCGGGAGCCTCGGGTCGCGGCGCTGCCTCCCTCGCACGGCCCGAGCCGGGATTATGGTCTAGGAGGAGGGAGGAGGCTTTCGCTCGCCCCCCCGGCTCTGCCCTGCCCGGCTTTTGGGGGGTTTGTGCAGCCGCCGACGCCTCCCCCTCCCCTGCGGCCCCCCTCCCTTGTTTTCCGTTAGAAACACGGGCGAGAAAATAAATGCATTCACTGGGTGTCGCAAGAGCAAAGGCTAAATAACCAGAGGTAGCGGCACGGCGAGGGTCGGAGCCGCGCTGCGTCCCGCTCCCCCCCCTCAGACCTGCCCCCCTATTTATTGGCGAGACCTCCTTCCCTGCTTCCCTCCTTCTCTCCCTCCCTCCTTCCCTCCTTCCCTCCCTCCCTCCTTCCCTCCCTCTCTGTGCGAGCGCGTTGTGCGAGTGTTTGATCCCAGGAAAAGTGCAGCCGTCCAGCCATGGTGGTTTTCAATGGCTTGCTGAAAATCAAGATCTGCGAGGCGGTGAATCTGAAACCCACGGCGTGGTCGCTGAGGCATGCGGTGGGTCCCAGGCCACAGACCTTTCTGCTGGACCCTTACATAGCCCTCAATGTGGACGACTCCAGGATCGGGCAGACCTCCACCAAGCAGAAGACCAACAGTCCCGCTTGGAACGACGAATTTGTCACCGACGTTTGCAACGGCAGGAAGATAGAGATGGCTGTTTTCCACGATGCCCCCATCGGGTACGACGATTTTGTAGCTAACTGCACTATCCAGTTTGAGGACTTGCTGCAGAACGGGAGCCGCCACTTCGAGGACTGGGTGAGTGTTCGCGCCGCAGATACGGACGTGTGCACATGATGTTCAGTGGCACTGCTCTGGGTGCAACAGCTGTATTGCAAAGCTAGGTTGCCAAGGGCATGTAATGGCTCTGGAAGCTTTTCATTATTTCCATGCTTTGTTATACTGAGATAGTCATGGTTACTGTGTATCTAATGCATGTGGTCTGCAGACACAGGAAGAAAGAAAATTAGGGTGCATCTAAGTAAGAGATGTGTAATTACCACTTCAGCTTCTGAAATTATGTTACATAAACACAAGTCCTGTTGTCTTATTGTGTTTGAAACCCGCCGACCAAATACATCCGTACAGAGCATCACTGCAAAACCCAGAGCCAGCTCTTAGACTGAGTTCTTCACTTCGGTGTGAACTGACGAAGCCGTGACGAGGTCATGACAAGCCTTAAAAATGCAGGTCTGACCTCTGATCTGAGACACTTTGGGGTCCTCATATTGCTTGACAGCTGACTGCATCGATGCTGATACTCCTTCTTCCCCTAGATGGTCTGGACCTTTGTGCATAGACCTAATGCAGTGCTTCTTCAAATGCCTGAAAATGATAAAAGGGTTCTGGTGGATTTTGGCCCCAACCAGGCAAATTCTGCTGCCTGCATGCACAATGTGTTTAACAGCTTCTGCTGCATCTTAAAGACCCAGAGGCTAACGTGCCTCAGTGGGGATACAAAAAAGCTGGCAAATCCTTGGTCAGACAGCCTCCGGTGCTGTGATTTAACACTGGAAAATAAAACAAAAAGCAGCACAGGAAACATGAATATGCACATTTCTGCAGTTAAACGGTTAAATGGTATATTCTTTATATGAGACGTGCAATAGAATGATGTTAGCTGTCTTCTGATTTTTAAATGTGCCCTGCTTGACAAGCCGTCTGAAACGTTCATGCTCGTCTTTTCGTGTTTATTTATTATGGTCAAAGATACTAGGCAGGGGAACATTTTGTTGGCAAACAAAGAACCCAGGACCAAAGTGAAAACAGCAAGAGTTAACAGCTCAGAGTTTCATGTATCCTTTGGAGCTTCTTTACTTAAAGCAATGCTAGAAAGAGATATCAGAACAATGGAAAGGTGTGAAAGAATTGTGCTCTATTTATGCTGATTAAGAGCTGAAGAACTTTACTGTTACAACTTTAATGTTTACAACTTTAAAATGTTGCCCACTTCAGCTATGTATGTTACATCGTGACAATTAAGATCTAGATTATTCTGATGCTCAATACAAGCTACATGTTAATAAGCTTGGGTTGTAAAACTGGGCGATAGGCAAAGAAAAAAAATGCCAAATCAGGAAAAGACAAATGCAGCAGTATTGCAGATGTCTTTTACCTGGGCTGAATGATAATCAAGTAGTGGTCCTTCTGTAAACAATGGGTGCTTCATCTTTGAGGCCAATGGGATGAGGATGTCATCACAGATTTTTAGTGAGGAAATAATTACATATGTTCTTTCTGCGTATGGTACACATTCTGAGTTTGTTGCCGGATCTGGTTATAGATGCTGAGTTTGATTTTTGGTGGGCTGGTGTGTGAGGGTACATGCTGACTCTAATTTTTAAGGTGAACTCAAACATCCAAACATGTTCCCCAGATAAATAGTGGAATTTAACAGATTGAGGCCCTCTGTAAACACAATCTGGGAGGAACTACATAGCTGAATCAGATAAATGCTGTGTTTTATTGCACCAGGATTCATTGCTGTCCAGCATTTACTGGGTGGGAGGAGACAAGGGAGTGACTACAGTTGTTGTCTGTTGATGTAATAGAGTTGAGTAGATGGCACTGGGTCCTAATTGGTTAGCTCATTGAAATATGGTTTCTGAAGCATCATTTACTTCTTTTGTGTGTGTGCTGTAAGTCCCCATAGTGTGAACTGTGTTTGTGCAGTGCCTATAATGCACAGAGAACACCACCCTATCACAGTTGGAGTTGGGGGGGCAGGCATTTATGGGATTGTTCTTTACCTTTTCCCAAATCTTCCTATTTACTGAATATGTCATTGTTATTGTAATACCGACTGTGTTTATTGGATTGTTAATAGGTAGGGACCTCAGAGAACTGGCCTTTACAAAATCACATTGTTTTTTCATCTGATTTCACTGAGTTAAATCGAGGCCTGTGGCCATGGCATCTCTATAGAGCGTATAGTGAAGCACATAGATTTATTGGTATCTTCATCAGTGTCTGGAGTCTGTATGAAAATTTGCAAAAAAATAAGTCTTTTCTGAAATGAATTAGTTGAATGGCTTTCACAGGATGAGGAAAATGCACGTGGCCTAAACCAACGTAAGACTAAGACCGGGCACATTACAGTCAGTTTCTTCTGTGTAATAAGAGGGCTAATTCCTTCATTTCGCTCTTGGCATTTAAGCCAGATATTTTTGTAGTACTATTCCTCAACATTATAGCAAGCAAATTAAAAGCAGCTATCACAGGAGCTCATTCCTCCTTGCCTGAAATATCAATTGCAACCTAAGAAACACTCCTGGAGACTATAAAGCATTTTTATGCCATTCTGAGGGCATCCCTTCAAGGAGTCCCAGAAGTTGGAATGGGGAACCATGTACTTGTTGAACATATTCAATGTAGTTGCATTGCTGCCCCTTTTTACCTTCAGAATGATGTAACAGTTCTTGCAGGATTGGACTGTCACTTTTTCAATGGCTTTGAGAAAAAGCTCGTATGCTGAGAACAGCCTTTGTCAATATATTAATAGCTTTAATGCATTCAATATCGTATAATACCGCATGCATTTTTGTAAGGAAAATTCAGTATTTGTTTTATAATGTCTGCACCAGGCTCAAGGTTATGTGACTTATCCCGTAACGTATTTCTAGGTTCTTGTCAGAAGTCCAAAATGAAAAAAGGGCTTGCAGAGAAATAATGTTTTGGTTCTTTTTTTTTTTTTTTTTTTTTTTTTTTTTTTCCCTAAAATGAAACTATTCCTCTCTTTAGCCAGCTTACCTACTTTGATTATTCTTTGCCATTTTGCACATCCCTGTATGTTTTCTAAGAGATGAGTTTTTTAGGAAAATACTGGGTATTTTTCTCACTGTTAAGCCTGTGCTATATACTGATGCCATGGTTACAGTGGAAACACTAATGATAAACAAGTACAAAGCTTGAAATCATGATAGCGTCTATTGTGTTAGGACGAGTAAGATAAATGTGCAAAATTCTGGTTTCTTTTGTCTGCAGAGTATTCCGCAGTTGCAAAAGTGATTTGTAACCTTATGATATGTATACTCCCTCAACATATATGTGCAGAAAGATTGAAGTTCTGGCCTAACAGTTGTTCTTATTTTACCAGATGGAATCTTTTAAACAAAATACAGAGAGTTTTTTTTGTTTTTTTTTTAAAGGAAGATAAATAATAATAAAAAAATGTTTTGGTTTCTAAAAAAGGTATAGTGACAATTAAAAAGATGGCTGCTTTTCCAGTGGTGCATCAATACAGACATAACACAGTCCAGTGTCAGTTTTGCAGATTTTTTAGTAATGGCTACACTGCAGTTTCAAAGAAAGCTTTGGATTACAGATTTTTCTGTAAGCCAATGAAACATTATACAGAAAGGCAAAAAGCATTTTCAAGAGGATGTTGGTGAACTTAGTTTGATAAATGTGAAATGCAGAACAGTAAGCAACCTGAAAGTTCTGACTGAAAAAAAGCCTAGCTTAACTTGCAAGCTTTAGCTCTATCTTTTGAGTTAGGTGATGCATGTAATAATGAAGCATGTCTTTATCTAGTTTTCTTACGTTTGGCATATGTAAGTGTTGCAGCTAAGTTGGTGATAGAGCTATGCTTTTATCAATAGAATTTAAATCAGGAAGGAAAATTAAGGAAAATTCCTTTAACATTTAGCCTTGTGGTTATACTTTGTGAATTAGAACGATCGATGTTTATGTGTTTGGATGATCGGTAATATGGGTTCTGAGTTCATGTCCACTTTTCAGAGTTGATGATAGATGAAATCTGTAACTGGACCAATGCCAAGGACTCCGTCTAAGGGTCTTAGCCATTAGCCTGACTACACGAGAAAACCTATTGAGTCGTCCTAAGAAATCCTTTTGTAGGCTGAGTAGCAGAACTTACTGAATCAGTCGGAACATCACAACATCTATCAAGAAAAGCCTCTATTTCTACTGAAAATATTTTACAGCTATATTTAGGTTAATGAAACAAGTTCAATTTTCTGCTGTTTTAAAAAAATCCCTAACGCTGTCAGGAAAGAATTAAAACACAGATTTCAGTGAGATTTTCTTTGCTAGTCTTAAATGTCTGCTTTCTGTTTTTTTTTTTTTTTTTTTTTTTTTTTGTTCTTTCAGATCTTTTCTTAAGATCTTTTCAAATGTGCTTTTAAAAACATTCTTTCATATTTCCATTTTATTAATGTGAAGTTAGTCATGCAGCTGTGCCACCGTTGCATACAGCAAGTTTATTATGAATTAATGTTACATCTCAATAACAATTTGATGATGAGTTATGGGAAATGAAATGGGGAAAATGCACCATTGATGCAAAAATGTTCCTATTGGAAAGACTGTGTCTTGGGTCTCCATGCTGCAGCCTTTAGAGTTAGGCATCCAGGGTAATGCAGTGCTGAATGTGGCGGTGCTGACCTCTCGTCAGAGGTGTTTGACGTAAGGAGCAGATGCAAGGCGGAATATAGACGACAGCTTCTGGCTTTGAAATTGCTGGCAATAACAGTAACAAGCAAGCCATACATTAGAAAATCCAAAAGCACTTTAGAAAAATGTCAGTATTCTTTTTTCTGTTTCAGGAATTGAGAAGGAAGGCAGTAGCAGGGGAAGGATTAAAACACGTCTGAGTCCTCAGTCCTGTGAGCTGTCCATTTACTTGGGAAATAAACCATCTCCTTCCATCTCTTCCTGTCTGAATTAACTGGGAAGACTGGTTAAGGGCTTATCAGAGTGTGTTTTTTTTTTTTTTTTTTTTTTTTTTTTGGGGGGGGGGGGGGAGGGAAGTGTTTGTTTAATAGCCTTCTGCCTTTTCTTTTCCTAAAGTGGCACCTCATTTTAGTCAGTAGGTGGTCTGCTATAGCTGGTGGGCAGAGAGCATCATGGTGATATTTTGTCACAGGTCAGCCTGCATGTGAACCTCTGCTTGCTCCTTACACTGTCGAAGGTTGTCATTGGGCTCACAGAGTGTGATTGTAGCGTATTTTCATTTTTATTTTCATCTACCGGCTGAACTCATCTGTGCTGATGGTGTTGAAAGGCCTAGGATGCAGCTCGTGAAAGCTTTACATCTCATCTAAACTGCAGTTTGTGAGCTGCTGAAAAACGTTGTTATCAGAAGAGTATTTGTTGAAATGGAAGGGAAATTGCTGTCCCATTTGATGGATTTCTGCGTTACAAGGCTGTCACTGGGCAAGGTGTATGTCAGGCCTGGGGGGTGAGCGCGAGAGAGTTAGCAGGGAGTGGCAGGGCTTTGCAGGGACTCGTGTAATTGTGAGAGTGGGTGGTTGAGAAGAGGAGATGGGAGATTTTGGAAAGCACTTTGCACAGGGAGGGGCTTCCTCGCCTTCTCCCCCGGCCTGTCTCCCTCCCGTGCCTCCTCTTTTCCCTCTCTGCTGGGGATGTGGTACAGTCACCACGCAGCTCACCCACTCCCTTGTATCAATCCCTTTCTGCAGCTGCACAAGGCTACTCCTACTCCCTGCTAGAAATGTTCTCTGCTAGCAGCAGCTCCTGCTCACCTGCAGTACTTCCCAGCCTGCTGAGGAGCCATAGAGGGGGAAAAAGCTGCCTCCGCAGCTACTGCTGCAGGGAGAGGGAAAGGGCAACGTGGGGAAATGGAGAGATGAGGCACGGAGAAAAACCTGGAGGAGGATTATGAATAGTTGCTGCTGCCCCACATCCTCCAGCTGCCCTTTTGGCAGCAGCAGAAAGCTGCACATGTAGAAGAGGCAGGGATGAGCTGGCATAGGCAAATTGACTAGTTAGTTGATGACCTTCTGTTGCTCACTGACCTGTATTATTTTTTTTTTCTTGCTTTGCTCAGTGTGTAGCTTTCAGTCTCACTTTGGACCTGAAAAAATTGCTCAGGGCATGGAAAGTGTGTAGTCAAACATGGCTTTCGCTTAGTGCTGAATTACTTGTAGGTTAGGATTTGAGCCTACAACTGGCCAGAACCTCCTCTTACTGCTGCTAATACCAATGCTGGTACTGAGTTCCTCGTGATGACACCACTTCTACTGAGCTCTATAGAAAGTGCAGAATGAAGCTGCCAGTAATGGAATCCAATTCGTAGGTATTAGTTCTAAGCTGGGCTTTTAGAGATGTCCAAATCTGATGACAATTCCTACGTCTTCTTTTTGAGCCAGTTTTCAGTCAGTGGATATCACTGCTGCAGCTCAGGCGCTTCCATAGACACTGTGCAGAACTTCATGGTTGTGAGCAAACCACTGAGCTCACTGGGTTCATTGGGTTCACTGCATTTCATGCAGGCGTGTGTTTAAATTCTTTCCTGAACCGGAGCCTGTGTTCCAAGGGAAAACCGAGAATAAATACCATTTAACAACATCCTTTACTTTCATTTTACCCTTACTGATTTATTATTCTTCTGCAAATCTTACATATGCAAGCTTGGTTTCTGCTTTCCTCAGCCATCAAAACTAAATCTCTACCTTCCCCATCCAGAATTCTTTAAATACTGCTGAAATGAGGATTTAAGTTGGAATTGTAGTACTTGGCCTCTAAGTACAGTTAGTTTCCACTCCCTAATTAAACTTCCATCTAAACAAACTGGTTTGGGGTTTTCAGATTTTGAAGGGGTGTGTGTGAATACACGTTATAAAAGAATTCAAGGTGAGAGCCTGCCTGCTTGGAATTGGATGCTTGAATTCATATCTGCCTTATCCAGTACAAGCTTGATCCCCTTTTCCTTACTCCAGTTACTAGACCGTAAGACAGAGAAAGACATCTACTCCATCCAATTCATGGTAAGAGAGGTTTTGGAAATGACAGGGTATGCCGGTAATGGGAAGTCTGTGGTCAGAGAGGACTGAGAAGAGACTTTCCCTGCGTCCACATGGAAAGGTAGGGCTGGAACTGTCTGGATATGGAACAAGATCAGAAGTCCCAAGACAGCTTGGAAAACAGCCAGTTTGGAGGGGGAAACAAACCAACCCTTTTGTCTCTTGCAAGAAGCTAGACTGAGTAAGGTCTTAAGAGCGGGGTTATCTCACTTGCCCTTTTGAGTCATGCAAATTGAAGCAGTTACAGGGGATTCTACCAGCTGAGGGCAAAGCGGTCATTGCAGAAGGCTGACAAGAAGTTTCAACCTTGTGTTTTGTAAGCAACCACTTTCCTGTTTGGCAGGCAGTCACTAGAAGATTTTAGATGTATATTTGGCAATATTAAGTATGAAACTGCAACTGTAAAACTTGTAAATAATTTTAGAGATTAGGTAACTTTAATGATAGCTATCTACTTTACACTATATTGTAGTAAAGCAAAATGCAAATGAATAGGATTTAAGAACATCTGCAGAATTGTTACGTACTCTGATCATTAGTCACAGTCAGTGGCTTGAATTGCTAGTAAAGGTGATTTCTGAGTGTCCTCTTGCTTATGTACCTCTATGAGTTAAAAAAAAATTAATTAAATTGTCATTGCTGTGATTTAACAGAGATTACAGAAACCAAAATCTCACGTAAGTCTGAACAGCACTGCTGAAAAACCTAGCGATATTGGCACGTTGCCATTAAATCTAACAGGAGTTTTAATATTTATTTTATTGGAAGCAGCAATAGAGACATACTACATAGTTCTGGGAGTTTCTTTTTTTTCTTTTTTCTTTTTTTCTTTTTTCTTTTTTTCTCTTCCTCCCCCAATAGAACTCTGTAGGGCTTGAATTGTTGAGGAACAGAAGTAAAGAAAGACCATTGCTTTTAGAATTAAAAGAGGTGAAGTTTGATTCCATCAGAGGCTTGAAGGCAGCCATTTCTGCTTTATATCAGCTAACTTGAGTTGATTTAATTGTTACAGACAATAGAATCATTTTGGTTGTTTCTGGTGTCCTGCTGGGCAGTTTCATCACAGGCAGGAACAAAAAGGCATAAATAATGGCTAGATGTTACCAAATAAATTTCATGTCTGTATTGTTTGAACAGCCAGCCCTCATCATACCTCTATATGCAATTCCCTTAAATGAAGGGTAGGCAAACTTAAAGTGTGTTTCAAACTTAGTATCTTTAAGTGCTCAACAGTATCAATACGTATCAGGCTTCTTACTGAGGGTGACCAAGGTGTCTTATACTTTTTAGAACATTGCATTTTTCAGGACCTTGGCCTTTTTGATAGGATTAAGAATATATTGCTTTGTCAAATGTTGAAAGTTATAAGTATCTTTAGATAAATAGTGAAGGGGTAACAATGAAGCAGACACGGGTGGTGGAGACATGAAGGGAAGACTGGTGCATATTCTGCAAAGGTGATGAGGAAATGGTTATAATTACATTGCTTTGTCTCATGCATAGAAGCCAGCATGACATAGTGTTTTCTCCTTCCTTGTTTTCTTTTGGCTTCATCATCTGTTCTGGCTTCATGCTGCTAATTCTCTGTCTTTCTTGATCTGTTCTGGATTTACGATGGTCAAGAAATGATAGAATGACCTTTACAGGATTGCATAAAATTTTGTTGTTGGCAATGCTAGCAGGCTACATGAATGAAATGCCCTGCTATAGATCTCTACGGAGACCCATTGCAAATACCATCTTGCTGGGACTGTATTTACTCATCGTATAAGATTTTGTGGCATCTGTCAACTTCACTTTACTTCAAGGAGAGGTTGATCCAGTCAATGAAAGCAATGAGTGAGAATGGCTTGGAAAAGGAAAGGCTCAACATTACATGTGCTACAATCACTTTGTTCTCTTTCTTACATGGTTCTAGCTGGATTTATTGAGAAATCTTTTTTATTTTCTTTCTTTTTTATTTTTATTTTTTTCTTGCCTTTCAGTTTCCTTGCCTTTTCCTTCCCTGTGACTTTATATTGCCTTGGCACCTCTAGAGCATTTGAGCTCATGACCCACTTCTTTTCTCCTCAGTCCACTGCTATCACCAAGTCCTCATCTTCCAGCTGCAAGTTCTAGCTTTTCCTTCATTTTTCTTGTTATTGATTCCCTCTGTATCTTTATTGCTTTTATTCCCATCACTCCATTGCTCCCTCTTCTTCTCACTCTGGTGGACCAGTTAGTCCCTCATGTCAGTAGGACTTAGAAGCATCTTCAATGCCCAAAGCTCTGTGAGTTTTGCCCAGCAGTTCCCATCCCCAGCATGTCCCCACTGAGCTTCTCAGCAAGCAGCAGGGAAGTAACCCAACAGACCAGTGGCTGTCTGAGCAGTTATCTTCAATCAGATGTGATACACTGAATTTCCAGTTAGTTACTCTACAGAAGTGGTTGAAGAAAGAAATGTGGTACGGTAGCTTTGAGCTTCAAGCAAAATTCTCTGGTTTCAGTTGTCAGTGGGGTGTGGAAGGAAGATGATCAGACACTGGAAATTGGATTTTTCCCAAGCAATGGAAACAGAGTTGCAAAATTTTAATTGGTACTGACTATTGGAATTTGCAGCATCTCCTAATCTCAGAAAATACCTAATATTGTCTATCATTATTATTATTAATCAAAATTATGGTTTCTCTCTTCAAAAGGTTACAGTTCATGTGCAAGTCAAGAGAAAGCAGGTTGAAATAGTAAGACAATACTTACCAGTATGAAAAGCTGTAGCAGTAGCTACATTGGTTCAGTTTTGCTTGGTGTCCCTAACTCAAAATCTCAAGGGGAAAGGCAGTAGTGGAAATCTTACTCCAGCTCTGTGGAGATACTGATGCTCTGTACAATGTAGTGTTTCTCCTCAAGGAGTTGACAGCCCTTATGATCTAGTCCGTGGTTCCCAAATTTCTAGGCATTTCCGAGTATCCCATATTGCTTTAAGAATGTTTGAGATCACCCCCTTTTAGGGAACTACAGGATTTTTCCATGTAATTCAATGAAAGCTGTCATTAACCGTATTATTACATTTGAGCTTTTTTCTTTATCAGTAGTGGGCTAGAGCACTGCCAGTGCAGTAATCAAATACAGGCACAATATATAGGGTTAACGATAAGTACTAATGTCACTGGGCTGAGATAAGCTGCCTTAAGTTTCATTCCACTCCTGTGCTCTTTGTGCCAGCCAGTTCTCAGGGCCGTGTCAAGGCTCTGAGAGGAGGAAAGAAACAAGAGGAGTTTTATTAACCTCTCCCTATGATTTTGTAGCAATGTTACCCATTGTATCAGAAGCAAGTGACTGCACTTTTCACCCAAAAGAGCAAAGCCTTGCCTTGTAGCTCTTTCTGATGACCTTTATGCAATACTTTATTTTAATGTATACATAGTGAAGTCCATTACAATAAAAAGAATATTCGTTTAGTGGTCACATTTTGGAGGTGGCTCTGCATATGCATTTTTTATAAGGCCGCGTAAAAGGTTTTAAAATAAAAAATCAACTAGACTGATTTTTTACAATTCCATGCTGTGTTAGCAGTCTGGACACCATCACCTACACAAGCTCCTGTGATCTCTTTAGGTGCTCTTTCCTTGCCAGTTCACATGATTCTTTTCATCTGTTTTGTCCGTGTGTTGCAAGATGCCTTGGGTACAGGATCTTATACCCTATCATGTGATAGGAATGTGGGGTCCTGATCGTTTCTTGAAAGGCACTCGATTTCCAACAGCATTACAGTACATCGATCAGTGCAGTTGCCCTCTGTTTGCCATAGACCAGGACAGTGCAAAAAGCAAAACATTTTATTTATTGGTTTTATTAGTAAGTAGATGTGAGAGTAAGAGAAAAAATAAAAATACCTTAAAAATACAAAAAAGTAGTAGTGTGTGCCATATGCTAATGACTGGGGGCAGACAGGGCTTAATTTGGCCTGCGTGCCAATTAAAAGCTGGTGTTCTTGTACTAATTTTAACAGGAATTTCTTTGAGTGGTATCTTGTGTCCCTGAAACCATTGAAATTGCTTGTATGATTCAGTTGTGTGCGCAGGGATTCTAAAGGGCTGCCAGCTGCTTAGAGAGGTGGGTAGTTACATCTCCAACCCTTGTGTGCTTAATGCCTTGTGTGCTTCATGTATTTCTCAGAGTTGAGGCCTGCTGTAAATTTTGCAAATATGTGGAAGTCACTGAAGAATTTAAGCTCCCAATTCAACATTCTTTTGAAAATGTTTCTCAGCTGTCTTTTCATCAGTGATTATTTCAGCCTATTATCTGTAGTAAGTTTGGTTTTGAGATTTTGTGAGTCCGTCTGCAAGTGCCTGGTGAATTGCTTGTGAGTTTGCTCTTCAGAAAGGTCAGTCTTTTTCTGTGGGATTTCTCGTCAGTTTGGTACACTCATTTTTGTTTTCTTCCAATTGATATTTTTCAGAGAGTTGTCTCTGACATACTTCATTGATAAAAACAATAGTAAATCATTGGATATTTGAAAAAATAAAAAATAAAAAAACTGATCTCTAGCCTTCCTTGGTTGTACTCTGGACATCAAACTGAGAGGCTCTAACATGCTCCAACTATTACATTTTATTTAAAATGTGTGCATACTCTCCAGCCAAGTGCTATTTTGCTGTACCAGTGTTACTAATACTGTAAAGCTTTCAAGATCCTTAATATAATTCAACGTTTACATTTTTTAAAATCAGATTAAAAATCACATGTGAAGTGTGAGAACGTCATTTTGTCTTTTTTTGCTGTTCCTGGAGGACTGAGGTAACAACAACAAAAAAGCCTCTGAAATTGAAGGCAGGCATGCTGAGAAATAGAGGCAGTTTGGTGAAGCCTCTTTGCCCTGCGGCCATCTCCTGCTGTGAGTGTATGAGCTTCCCGTGTTTGGGACCTGGGTGTACTTGTGCCTATGATCAGTAAGACAAATCGCAGGCCGAATATTTTGTAGAACTGCCAAAAAGTCTGCAGCTCTTCCAGCAACTGTGAATCAGTTCTGCGCCCTGCTTGCAGACTAGCAAGTAAATTTTGCGTCCCAGCTCCAGCGTGCTGGTCTGCAGAACACCTTTGTGCATGGTTAGTCAACTTTATGATGCAAATAATGGGATGTCTCTGAGACATTTTATGCACCTGCAGAAATTTACTTGATGCTAGTGATATCCCCAGTGAGAGAGGAGTGATGTGCTGGAGCCTTCACAGTGTGTGGATGCGTACATACATCTTGGTAGGGTGACAGTTTTGGATGTAGGAGTTATTATTTTCTCTTTGGTAATGCTTGTTATGTGTTAGGCAGTGCAGAAAGAGAAAATTCATAGCTCCTTCCTGAAGGAGCTTATGCTGTAAAATCAGGTAACTTATTATCTCACTTTTGGATAATAAACTACAACATAAGATCTATGAAGTTTTATTTTCTAGCTTTATTTCAAGATAGAAGTGAAGTACAGAAGCTGTAGAAAACGCATAACAAAATACAAATCTATGCTTTTCCGAACAGCAATATGCAAAAGAAATGAATGGTGTTATTCCAAGTTCAAAAAAAAAAATGTTTGATGGCTCCTGGAGAAGGAGTGATTGTCTAACTGACTAGTTAAGGGAGTGTTTTTATTGACATGAGTCAGCAAAGAAAGAGGCTAAAGCTTAAGTTGTGTGCCAAACCAAGCAGCATGTAAATAAGATGGAGGGTCAACAATATGAAGCCACTTTGTAATATACCGGCTTACACATAGAAATTATTTGCAGCAGGCTTTACTGAAAAAAAGTTTCAAAATGACATAGCATGTGAAAACATGAGAACAGCTATTGTTGGTATTATTTTATTTTCCTCAGTGTTTGTAGTAACAGGTGAGGTTGGCGAATTCTTTTTTACAGTGCACAAAGTGCACTGCTCCTGCTCCTGATTACTTTATGGTCTGAAGTCTTAGTGAGCCGTGCAATAATGTGTAAGAACTTCATCGTAATCTTGCATGATGTTAACTGGTCAGACAAGTTTTTATGCACCTAGTTGTCCTGCGTCTACTTGTGATATAACCTGTTATCTCCTCTGTCTGTAATTTTTGCCTTTATTTCCATTCACATAATTCCTTCAAACAAATGAGGATGTCAGTAATAAGCAACGCTGGGATGGACACTCACTCATAATGAAGATATAAGTCTTCTTATAAAATGAATAGCCCAAGAGTTTGTATTAATGGTTCCAGGAGAGGCCTTTGTCTGCTTTAGATTTACATGTAGTGATACATAGATCTTATCTGTCTTAGGTAGTAATGAAATTCATTAGCACAATATCTGAGTCTGGAGAATCTTGAGCATAGTCATCTTCACAGCTTTCCTAAGAGGAAGTGTAATGGATGGCGAAACTATTCCTCCATGTCACCTGGAAGGAAGGCACAAGCTTTATTACGTTTTTCTTCTTGGAGCTTTGCAACGGAGGTATCGGTATCCTCATTTGTACAGAGAGGAGCCTCGGGCTGAGACCTAGGTTCCTGAAATGAGGCTATTTCTTGACTAACACCTGTTAGAGCTCTCTCTCTGTGTTTCAGCTTCTTCCTCATCTATCCAGCATTCTTCTTATTTCTGCTTTCCTACAGTAAGGATTCTTACTGTCACATTTGCATTTCCTTCTTGTAGCTTAGCTTTTGCAGCCTGCTGTGACAGGTTTGTTTTTTTTTTTTATTTTTTTGTGCTTTTTTATTAGTTTATTCTTTTTTAATTCTGCAGTTGCTTTATTGTGGGGATGTTTTCCTTCAATTCCAGTGAACAAACAGAAATGCTGGGCCTCAGTCTGGCTGCGTTCTTGACACTGAAGCCCACTCTGTACAGGTATGGATCTATAAAACCTGGCTTTCAGATGCTCAAAGCAGAGTCAGTATTTTAAAGCTGGGAGGCCTCTGTGGATGAGTAGCTGGGGGCAGTAACAGCCTTACTGTTACAATGAAAAAATTAGTCTAGAGGTATCCTGAGTGCATGCACTTGGAGTATCTCATGTATGGAGCCTGTCTGCTCATGAATGTAGTACATAGGCTGTCAAATGAACTGAATACCTGGATGTGCAAATAAATCCCTTTTATATTTAGAACTAAATGTTCTAAGCACCTTTGTATGTTGTCATCCTAACTCATCATGATTTATTTCATTTATAATCCCATAAGTACAGTTAGTAAGGTAGAAGACAACTGCAGACAAAAAGTAAAGGTGAAGGGTTTGTTGCTTGATTGTTCATGCACTTCTATTTGGGTCACTCAACTGAAGAAACAGATCTTTTATTTTCCATTTTCAGGGACTTGTCTTGTAGACTAGCAGTAGATGTGATAGGTTTTTATGGACAGGCTGAGGATCATACAGCTGGAGCTGTGTGAAGAAGGACTAAGTGCAGCTGCTGAGTGCTGAGGAGCAGCTGTGCTGGGCAGCAGGGCCTCATAGCCCAGCACCTGAGTGTGTTTATAAAACAGATACAGCAAAGTTAGATTGGTGATGCCTGCCTGGCAGACTGCTGGCCTGTGGTTTACACAAGGCTGTCCCTGGTTTTGAAAAAGCCACAGAGTCAGTAGGCCGGATATGCTAACATGTCTTGGGGTTACCACGTTATGCTTCACGATTGAACCTGAGCGGGATAAATTTAATGCAGATTATAGCAATGGGGGTTTTATGAATTTGAGAAAGCAGGATTCAGTGCAAATTAAAAGGAAGTGTCAGTTTAGTTACTTAAAATAGCTTTGCAAAGTTAGTAGTTATTTACTCTATTTGGAGCTCCCATCAGGAGAGGGAACACCACAGCATACCTTCTGTAATCATTTCACAGTGGAGAAGTGGCATTCTGTTGTGTCTCTTGATGCTGTGTATATGTTACTGAGCTTCCTTATCAGTCTACGGTTAACAGCTGGACTTGTAAACATTAAGGTTTTTACTTACAGTCTTTTCATCTGAAAGTTATTCTCCAGACACTACAGAAAAAAAAATGTCAAAATGTGGATTGTTATGGTCCATCATACTAGAAGTAGTCAGTGACTAGAATATCAGTTTCGTGGTATAATGTAGACTTTAAGGCACTGGAGTACAAAGGTGATGAACTCATGGCTTCAGTTACTTTGAATTTTCACCTGTTCATGGGAACTGACTTTCAGCTCATGGCTTAAGCATTCCTGTATGGCCATGAAAAAATTAATATTGATTTTGAAACACATTGGTCAATGATCTACAGCAAGAAATCACTACTCCTAGAGTATAGTCCTTTCTTGGATCTGCTTGATTTCAATACAGGTGGCTGCTGGAATTCCATCAGAATAGTGGTTTCAGGGAGTAAGTTAACAGCCTGATTTCTTACTGTAGGCTTATAACAGTGTGATGCCTTTGGCTGCAGGGAAGCTATGTTTTTCTTGCACTATCATTATGCAAATATGAGAAAACATGGTGCCTGAATACAAACAATCGTTTGAAATCTCCTGGTATAGCATGTTTACTTTTCTTTTGGTGCAGCAAAACTGACTAGGTATGAGCTTTATTAAGAAAGAATGCTTTGAATGAATACTAGAATTGAATGAATGCTAGATGAATACAGATTTCTTTATTAATATTGTTGGCAGGTCTGCTGTACAATGGGAGACTGTATCAGTCATCGTCACTTCAATGTGAAGTTAACATTTGTGTCCTCCCTTCTTAAAATATGAATGTTGTACATTAGATGTTCATCTCAAGGCTGACATGTTTCAGCAGCAAAAAGGAGAGTGTGTAGAACAGATACTCAGCAGTCCTGACAGCATCTCTGCTCAAAAACTGGGTTGCCAGTAAGAGGAGTAATTGAAAACCCAGGGTGGATAGCTCCTCTGTGCCTTGGAAGTCCCCTGTCCAAAAGCTCACTTCCCACATTCCAGGGCTTGTACCTTCAACCCCACTGCGTCAATCCTACTTTCCTTCAACTCTGCTATCCTAAGTGATACTGCTTTTCCAATACCTCTTTCCTCTTATACGCTACTCTCCCAGTGGTACTTGCCGTCACTGTTTCATCAGTTGCTGTTAGTGTCTCTTCACATGAGAAGTACCTCACTTCTGCTTCTGACAGAATTTAGAAATCATTCTGACAGGCTGCATTTATCAAAACTCCTGTGAGGGATCCTGGTTCTGAGAAACAGGAAAGACAGAGATGTGATAGCCTGATTTTAAAAAAGGGAAAAGGGAAGAAAAAAAAAAAAAAAGTTGGTTTTGGCTCAGAATAGCTATAATACATGAGGGTAGGGAGGGATTAAATAACTTATCCTTATTTGTTTTGGGCACATATGTCCAACCCATGCTTGATTTTCTTTACTAGTAGGAATCTAGAAAAGTAGACGCTATTCTCTACCACCTGTGTGTTCTTTTTTCCCTGGAGAAAGAGAGGCTGGTAGCAGCTTTAATTACAGTTAACATATTTAATCATTACAAAGCTTAATTTGAAGACCTACTTTGTTACAGCATGTTTCCCAGTGGCTTGATCCAAATGTGCTTGTACTTCTAGTGTTATAGTGGGTAAAACACATCAAGGCTGTGAATACATGTCACAGGAAGAGGCTACATTGACTGGAACGGGGCACGCTGGGCAGTCTCCCTTTTAGGGCTATCTGAATGATACCTGTGTGAAAGCAGATACAGAAGAAAATACGTTATTCAAGGAGAACAAAAGCAAGTTCTGTCGGGTATGTCAAGGCTAAGGCGACTCAATTGAGTTATTACTGGCTGTTATTAGCATGCCTGAAAAAAGTAATGTTCTTTGCTTCAGCTGGGTGGCCTCAGAAAGGGGAGAGATTCTTTCCTGCCTTTTGAAATCATCAAAGAATATGAGAGTAATCATTTCCAAAGTTATCTCTATGTCGGAAAGCCTCACTGTTCAGGATAAGCCAGGGTAAACAAAGGACAAATAGGAAGTGACTTTTAAAAAGTATGGATTTGAACCTGTGAGATGCTGAGTGTCTCCAGTGAAATGCTGAGCTTGCTTGATTTCCAGTAAGCTTTTGGCTCTGTGTTCTGACAAGATCAGGTCCTAAGATTACATCTACTCTCTGAAGTAAAATCGTGTTACTGCTGTCAGCTTTTTCTGGGGGGCAATATTACTTGCAGTGCACATCATCAGTGCTCTGTATGTACACAGGCATACTTGAAGAAAGACAGAAGCTGATCTACAGGGACTATATCGCTTTCACATTTTAGTTGTTTGCCTTCTCGACTACTGAGAACTCCGAAAAGAAAATGAGACATCAGAGGGTAAAGCAAAATACCAGATGCTTACCTGCAAAATGAAAAAACCTCCTTTATTTTTGCTCCCTTGTTTAGGAGCATTTCTACATGTTTTTTCTTTACCTAGAGTGAAATAATACCGGATTTGTGTAATACTTTTCATCAGTAGATTTCTAAATGGATATTGCTTTGTTGAATGTGTTGGATATGGAATCAAGACCACTGGCTAAAGGATCCTGTAGTGGTGCTTTCAGGTGAATTGCAAAGCCATTCATGTTTAGCTTTGTTGACTTCAGTGGAACCATTCGTGGTGTGTGGGCATCTCTGCTTGCCTGTAAGGAGATTCAGAGCTTGCCCAGGATATTTGAATTAGACTTCTTCTTTCCCACTAATGCATACTTTACTGTCTGTATGTGGTTAATTTGCTAACACTATTCTGAGTGCAGTCATTGTTGGCATTATTTGAACTAAGGGTGGGTATAATGAGACTTCACTGCTAGTCATGCTGAAGGAGAGAACTACCTGTTTCTTCACCATAGTTTCTCAAAGTTACACGAGGAAATCCATATGATCTAAGCATCAGCTGAGAAATGTGTATACAATATTTAGACCGATTCAGTCTTTTCGTAATTCATTACCGTTATGATGAGCAAGTGGCTAAACTTTTTACATCTGGTTATTGCAGCTCAATCTGAAAGGGTACTGAAGTGCATAGTGACATGACAGAAGTGAGGCATGGTTCCTTTCCTTTTGGCTGAAATATTAAATCTGTGCTAATGTATGGGAGGCTTGGAAAATCTTGACTAAAACATATTTTTATTAAATAATACCTTTCCCAGTTTTGTTTTCTGTGGCTTGAATAAAACTTTTGCATTTATTGACTCTTCCAGTATAGGGATTATAAATAAACTGGAGGCAGAGGGGAGGAAAAAATAGACAGGCTTTTAAAAGAAACAGTGTTTAATTCTACAAAAGCTCCTGCCTCAGGCTTCAGTGCTCAAAGTTTCATCAAACAGGTTCTTCTACCTCTGTTTCCTCATTCTTTCTGAGAAGAGTCAAGCTGACCATGCTCATTTAATTGTGAGACCTTGGCCTTCCTTGTGCTCCACAGAAACCTACGAGTGTCTCCATGCCTGTGGACCGGCAGCACCCAGAAAATATCCAAAGTACAGATCCTGAGCTGTAGTTACTTGGCAGGGAGAGGGATTATTTTTTTTCTAGGACAGCTTTTTTTTTTTTATGTATTATTTTTATTTTCTTCACTAGATGCATGGTGACACCGTCTGGGAGGCCACACGGAAGCAGCACCAAATTTAGCAAGCAAGAAAGGAAGTTACTGCTTTGGAGAGGAGCAAGTTTCCTCTCCAGCCTGGGGAGCCTTGCTTCTCATCGGGCAATGATGAAAATCAGCCAGGATGGTTCTTAACAGAAAATAGCACAAAGGAAAAGCCTGGGAAATATGGTATATTCCTTAATAAACAGTAACCTTGTGTGGACAATATTGAACAGTTCGTGTGGGAGAGCTCGGTGTTTCTCACCTTGGCTCAAGGGTGATGCTAATACTGAGAAGCATGTCTGAGGGACAGGGGAGCTATCCCAGCAGCTACATTTCTAGGCTCCTTTCTCTTTAGGGTGTACTTCCATTACATCTTCTTGACTCCAACTATTGATTCTGGACTTCCCTGGGTAATACTGGTAATGATAATATCCACTGAAACATTGCCAGACTGTCCTTTGAATCTCTGAATACTTAGCCTTAAAATAAATGTGCTTCAAACAGTGCCTGCTCTGAGAAGAGAACCAAAGTTTTACTGTTGACCGTACAGAAAGGGTCAAAATTAGTCGAATACTAGGAATTAATTTGGAAGCGGAAGATGTGACTACCCATGCTGCAGCCAGGACTGCAGTGATCAAGAATTGAGAAAGAACTGCCCGCAGTTTGTTTACCAATACAACAAGTACCCGTGTGATATTTTTGGCTTGCAGAGTTTCTGCTTTAAAAAGGGAGGCCAGAAGCCTATGGAGCTTTAAAAATACCTTGTGCTGATTTTGAAAGCTAGGGCTAAACGCTCCCACTGTTTCCCCAAGTGTCGAGCGAGGAAAAAGAGCCACATTTGCCTCCCTCCTTATTTTCCCCTAGTATCTATGGAATAAAGGATGGCTGAAGGAGGGATGCTACCCACACTCTTATTCCTCTTTTATGTTGAGAAAGACAATTAATAAATAACCAGCGATGCCTCAGGTAGGTTGGGTTGGTTCATTGTGCACTGTGGAGCCCCCTGTCTGCAGGAGTGCAGCTGGAGGTCTTGTGTGAGAGGTGATGTCCTAGAGAGGTGCAGCAGCTGGTAGCGGGGAACACAAGGCACAGCATACGTGGACTGGTGTTTGGAAAGATTTTGAAATCAGTGTGTGCATCTGGGGGTCTGATGAGGAAACAGAGCGCTTCTCTTACATGGGGAGGGTAAAGCTCAGCCCTTCTTCTTCTCACACCCTTGTTTTCTATCAGGAAGTGTAAATGAAAGCTGTCTGACACTCTGGGTAGCATTGCCTGAGTGGCGAGAGGAGAGGAGAAGAAAACTGGGGTCATAACAGCAACCTTGGAAAAAAAATGAAGAACGTCTGGAAATACCACGATATTGCCTCAGAGAAATACATGTTCCTGATAAGTGAGCCTTGGTATTGTTTCTCAAATGCTTGTGAGAAACGTACCATTGCAGGCTGTATTGCGGTCCTAATACATTGATCTGCCTGTGGTGTGATTGTGTCACCTGGCTAACACAATTCTCTCACAAGATATACTGCAGGGTTATTAGATTGCACCTACATTATTCCGTGCTATGTGATGTATTCAACGTGTTTATATATACGGATCTCACTGCTCCATATGCCTTTGCCACTAAGGGCTTATTACATTACCTACAAAATTGCATGGGCCGTTCTGATACCTACAGTGCTGAGCAGTATCTCATCCTCAGATGGCTGGGCTTCCGAACATGGGCCAAGTGTAGACAGAGATTAGGAAGATGTCCTTACTGATGTGGTTATTCAATAATTGCCCACTAGGAGGTTTCTTGCACCTCTGCTCAGCGTGTTTTGAGGGGTTACTGAGAGGGTTTCTTCACTCTGCAAACCACTGATGAAAGTATGGCAGTTCCTGTTTGCCACCTGAGGCTGTCGGAGGTAACGGTTGTAAGTCCTGTATCAATGGAAAACTTTTTTTTTTTTTTTTTTTTTTTCCCCCTAGCTAGTGTGTTTGATCATTGACTGCTTTGATTAACCAGTTCTGGGGCTTAAAGTGAGACATTGCTTTTTCCATTCTTTGTAGTGTTTTTGGCAAGGGCCGGAGAAAATATAGTTACTGCTCCCTTTTCTGTTTGAGTTCATTTTGTTCTCTGCTCTTTGTGCTCAACGACAAAATGAAATGCTTGCAAATAAACTAAATATTAAAACAAAACTCAAAAGTACTTTATAGTCTCTCCTCACAGAGCTTGTGTGAAAATAAATAGAAACAGATCATAATGGATCATAACAGATCATATTTATTTCCCCCAGCTCCTGAAAATGAAGCAGTCTCTCCATTATTGAAATTTTCTGCAAAGTAAACCACAAGCAGTCAGGCTGAGTGCAAACAGCTACAGGATGATAGCATTGCTTTTGTTGTTGTTGGGTTTTGGTGATTTCTTGTTTGTTTGTTTGTTTTGTTTGTTTGCTTGTTTTTTTACGGCAGCTTTGGCCATTACAAATCGAACCGCTAAAAACACAGCAGTGTTATTTTGAAAATTCACAACATATTCAGCTCAGACCAGGAAGTGAGGTGTTATCCTTTTAAAGCCTGATATACAGAAAAGGGTATTTCTGACGCATGACCTTCAGTGAACAGGAATTCCTCTACTCAAAATCTCATCCTTACCATGAACTTCACTGCCACAATTCATCCTCTCACAGCTGTGTGAAAAGTGACATATCATGGAAAAAAATGATTTTAATCTTATTTTCTTAAATAAATAACAAGGGCTTGCAAAATACAGATCATGAAGTTTTGCTGAAATGTTTTGTGTGTAAATAAATGCACTTTTAGGTTACAAGAGGTGTTTTTTTTTTTTTTTTTTTTTTCTCCATTAGAGTTCATTAGCTGTTAAATTGTTAAATAACTAACAACTAATCAGTTAAAATCTGGTTGACTGTCTATACGCACCACAATAGAAAATACTGGAGTTTAGTTTTTTTGAAAATCTGGTTTGAATTTTGAGTGGTGAACATTTGAAACTCCAGTCTGAAAAAATCTGGCTCTGCATGCCCCTTTTTTGTATATGTTTGCTTTCACTTTTTTTTTCATTTTCTTTTGCTCCCTTTCTCTCTTTATCATTGATTTAAGGACGGTGAAAGAGCACATAGTAACTGTCAGGTTTGGGAACGATGCAAAAATGTTTTTTATAACCACAGCAGGTAACACACCATGCTTAGTCTGCAATGGAGTGAATTAGCAGTAATAATTTTGTATGGATATTGACTATGGCTGCAGTTAAACACATGCAAAACTTCAGCCTTTTTGCCAGAGATCAAGATTCTGGAAACTATTGAATTGAAGTCTCTTTGGAGTGGGAAAGAGAAGTATCTGGCAGGCATCGTTTTAGGACTCTGCACTTCCAGAATTTGCCAGTTCCTGATGTTTAATGGCCCAGATTTGCTAACCTCTGGGACGTACTACAAGGCCTACTTTTTTCATCTTATTCAGTATGGAAGTGGGTGTTGGCTAAAGCTAGATAATGGTGGAGAGGTGATTTCTTCTTAAGATTGGTCCATTTTTGCTTTTGTTTTTATTTTATTTTATTTGCTGGATTTTTTTTTTAATTTTAACCTGGGGCGATTTATTTCTGGTGTTTAATTTTAAAAGCTTGCCAGTGACAGAGAGGTCGCTGAGCGACATTCCATTGTTGGAGCATGAAAATGAATAAATTATGGTTTTGTAACCCAAATTCCCTATAAAAGTTTTGTAGCTGCTAATTGTGTAGAGCCTGTATTGTTTTTATCTAGAGGATACTGTATATAAGATTTTTTCAATAATAAAAATTCTGAAAAAATTAATGCACTGAATCCAAGTAAAAGTAAGCAATGGACCCTAATGGGGGGAAACTAAGATCATGTGGGACTTTTGCATACTTTAGGAGCAGGCATTATAGCATAGGCATCAGAGTAGATGCTGAAACTTCCATGCAGTAGTAGGACAGATCAATCAATAGGGATCTTTGATCATAATCCCCCCCCTTTTTTTTTTAACATTAATTCATAGACTGGTGATGAAGTAGATCAAAGGGCTTGTATAATCATATACCTGGAGAGACAGTACTCTGCTCCGTGTAGGAGATACATAAGCAGTGACAGACAGCACTCATTTTTCATTGCTCAAGGTAGTTGCTCATATTTAATTTCAGTGTTATGTCATTCCTGTTAATGAACTTCTGATATGTAGTTTTGCCAAAACTTTTTAGAAGCAATTAAAAAATAATTGGTCTTGTTGAGAAACAGGGCTGAATCATATTTTAAAGTGTTGGAAAAATCAAGCTTATAATAATGCAATACCAAAATTTATGAACAGATATAAGCCCCACTTAAAAAAAGTCTACATAATATGACTTTGCAGAAAATGTTCTAGCTTAATTATAGTAATGTGCCTCGAATTTTCCAGTGGGGTCATTTATTTTGAGTATATGTCTCGTCTCTTATTACTGTAACTACGAATAAGCCTGTTGATGGGTATGTGTTGTCTAAACGTTGCACGTAACTTTCCTGGAATTTGTAAAGCTATTCTGTTTGACATTAGTTGGCATACCTTGTTTGCAACCCTTGTAATCCAAAAATAAAATATTTATGTGTCTCTAGTAGCAAAGTACAAAGTACCATATTAAGAACAACCATATACGGGCCTCGCTCTGTAAAATGCTAAGTGTTGTCGATTCCCCTTAGCTCAGCAATTAATGTCATATGTCGCTTTTAAAACCTGGTAGAACTACTCTGAAGTTACAACTTTGAAACCAGAACCATCGTTTGGTGTGGCTGTATGAAGCAGAAAGAGACTAAACTCTCTTGGTTTAGGTTGCCATCACAGTTTAAGTGCTGCTTTTGCAAGCAGACGTGGAAAGAGAAGCTCACCAAAGTGAGTGAAGCTATTGGAAGGAAACAGGACTTTATGAGAAATGTATATGAGGGAAAGATGTACCTTTCTCAAAAAGAAAGGCCTCTGAATAAGTATTTGTTATGTTTTCATTCCTAGCTGAGAATGTTTTTCCTGATTTTGTGTGTGTGTGTGTGTGTGTGTGAGAAGGAAGGGAAAGAGGCGTAGGGAAGGCTGGTGGGTTTTTAACCTGTCTAAGGCTTCCAAGGTATGCTGAGGATTTTCTTCAAATGAATACTGTGCCAGCCAGATGGTCCTCCAGATAGTAGTTTATTTTTTAGTGCAACGAGATATGTTTATGTATATCTGTCCATAGAATATCTCATTTCTTTTTTCTCTCTGATTTAAATAATTTCACTGTGGGATAATGGTAAGGAAAAAATCCTCTAAAAATTTCACCAACTGCATGCCTCAGGGTTGGCAAATCAGGTGTGCAGAGATAGAAGTGGAATGTAAAACATGTCTCAGTGTTGCTCATCCGTAGCTGGAGGTTTAGGAGGAATAAAGCCTATCCGGATTTGAGTTCATAGTATGTGCCCCCCCTGACTTTAATCTTGCATTATAATCTTTAGCATGGAAAGGCTGAATATAGATGCAGAAGGAATAAGCTGAGTGCTGCTTGCATTGTTTCAATGCCATGGTGAACTCACCACCTGATGTTCTATTCCTAGGGCATAAAAATATGAAAATTTCTTACTTGTCATTCAGATATGTTATAACATGATGCTTTGCTTACCGACAGGTAACCATTTGTATATATATATAGTTGTTTTTTATTGGCGTCTTTACAGGGGAGTTAGCTGATGGAACACAAGGAATCATCCATTTTACACTGATAAGTATTGTATTGATATGAAGATGGGGTTAATAGTTGCAGTATACCAAAGCAAAGCTACTTTAGGCTTTGAAGGTGTAACCAGAGCACTGCCAAACAGATGCTCTTCCTCTGGCCGCACCAGGCTTTCTGGCTTTATAAGGGCTTGCAGGAACTGAGTGGAAGTCGTGCCCTGGTAGGGGCTGCCGACGCTGTCCCATAGGAAGCTGCTGAGAGGAAGCACAGGGGTGGCTGCAGGCAGGAACACGCTCACTGCAAGTCACAAGTGGGAGCAAATGCCGGGAGGAAGCAGCCGGCGTGCGTCGCGGTCTCTGGGAGGATGCACAGACCTTTTCTGGGCGTTGGGCTGTGATAGTGAACCGGAGTCGTGAAAAGCCTTGGTGGGTCTGTGACCATGAGCTGCAAAGAGGTGGGGGAAGATAGGAAAGGGAGAGGCCATTTCAGGACATACAGCCTGCAGTGTTGCTGGCACGTTGTTATGGTGACAAGCATTTTAGTATTATACTCCAACTTCATGCTAGTTGTCTAATGTAGACTATACGGCCTTCCCTCCACCCTCCTTCACCGATCTTCCCTGAGAGAGGACCTATCTGTGGGATATGTGATTTCTTAAAGATTAACCTTTCCCCATTTTGCTCTTCTAATTTATTTTAGTGAAGATGTATGAGTTTTAAGTATCATTTGTACTTTTGTTCAAAGCGCTTCTGGAACTACTCTTTGCAATGGCCACTTGGATTATTTCATACCTTGCTTTTTCAAAAAATGAAGATATTTGACAAAATAGCATTATAAAGTTGTTCCCATCAATTCACTTGCCTCTTTGGCAAAAAGAATATGAATACAATGAAAACCTACAGATAGAACTTGAGCAACATATTAAGAAATATGTTTAATTGTATTTTTAATTATAAAGATTACTGTATCAGTGTTAACATTAATTTTTTAAAGACTCTCACACCTAGGAAAAATGTACTGAACGATATGCTGACTTTCTAAAAATTAAAATGTTTAAAATGTAAATGAGCATAAATATGTATCTTCTGTATAGCAGATTTCAAAGCCAAATGGCACACTGTATAAAATTTTATGTATTGTGTGGCTTTAATTCACGTGAATACTAATACTCTACTTCTTTCCACTGCTTCATTTCTGCCAAGAACTGTTTTAGCATTTCAAGCCTTCCAGCAACATAAAACTGGAAGGAGAAGATTTTTTTTGATTTGCAAGGCCCGAATATGAAAGTATTGCTATATCTTACGCTTTTCTTAATAAATACATGTATATATTATTAATTCATGTCTTGTAGTGGTGTGAAATATTCATAGTATGACATTAACACCCTCCTGGGAGGATAACAGCTTTATTTCTTTCATGTCTTCATTTCTTTGAATGTAGTCATCCTAAAACTGTGCCTAGGAAACCCTTATATCACACTGCAGCATAGTGTTATCACTGTAACCAACATTTGGTGAGCTTGGCCAATGTGCTTTTGGGCTGTGTCAAGTGTCAGGATGAATCTACATGGGCCCAGTAGTCTATAAAATATGAGAAAATGTACAGTGTATGCTATTTTTTGATTTATTTTTTTTTAAATATACAGGCAGTATCTAAGCAAGCTGAAAGAATCTAAAATTCCTTTATTCTTTGTCTTTGGAGAGTGCCGCTGGAGAGTGGCCAGGTACAAAGCTTTTCTGAGTTAGATTCTTCAGAGCTTGTGGTTAGAAACTGGCTTGTAGAATACTTCGCTTGTCAGTAGCCTGGAGAGATGCAGGACTCCTTGTCAGTTTTTACTGACACACATTGAGTCACATCTACGTTGCCACGTGTGTCATTGCATGTAGCTGATCAAATGTGCGTGGGTGTTTGTGCATGTGCCAAAGATGCATTTCGCCTGGATGATAGCTTGATAAATCATTACTGTAGTTTCCATTGTCCATGGAACTAAGCTATAAATTCCTTGGCGGTCAGGGTTACCTGGAGACTCATATAAAGGTTGCTAGTATAAAGGTAGCCTGCTTTGTTATTTCAGATGCACGAGTGTGCCAAAAAGCAAGGCTAATGGTTTGCATTCCAAAGCTCAGGACGTAGCCAGATCAGCAAACTGGAGACCTCTTGTCTATCCTTATTCCAGCTGGTCAGGACTTTTTTGGTAATCCAATTTTTATTTTTGAAATACTTACCTGTCACAAGCAGAATTTTTTCAGTAGAGCATAACCATTTTCACATAATTTACTCTGGAGAAATATTTATTAGGTCCTGGATGGAATTAACGCCCCTAGCCAGCAGCTCATGATGAGAACAGTTCAATGGCATGTAGGAGAGTGCTTTCAAGGCTGTGTTTGAGCATGATTTTTTGGTGTCACATCTGAGTAGACTAATGGTGTTACTCTTGAGGGTAAATCTCTGTTATTCTTCCCCCATTTCACTTCAAGATGTCCAAAGATATTTGGCTTCATTTTGATGTCTAGTAGAACATTAGTAGTAGAAAAATACTGAAATTTTAATGGGATGGGGTAGGGAAGCCATTTTCTGACCAGCTCTATGCAATAAGTAGTACCGTGGTTATGCCCTAATGCTGTGTAGAAATATTTTGCCTGTCTAAATCTGGCCAGTGAACTTCACACTAGGAGATTGTGAGAATTAGAAATTCCCTGATCTGTGGTGACCTTGACAACTCTATCTTCCTCTTCCACACGTATCTAAGCACAGGAGAAATTCTGTGCTGTAGCGTATTGTCAGATGGATCTCAGTCATTTCTCTCTTTCTTTGCACTATAAGTTTTGTCGGTAGCTAATTTAAACCTCTCTGAAACCGAGGGTGCAACCATTCCCTTTATTTATGATGGTGGTAAGGATTAGGCTTCTTTATACAACCAGGAAGCTAAAACAATAGCAGCCTCCACCCTGTTGTTGATTCTAGTGGTTGCTGAGTGGATGATTTAAAAGGTAATCTAAACAGTTAGGAAGCAGTCAGGTTGATTTCCAACAATAAAGAGATTCATTTGGGTTAGTTTCCAGATAACTGAAAAACTGTTAATACGTTCAATAACTACGTAGTTTATAAAGCAAAGTTTGTTGGCAAATTCCAGAAAATGGCTAGTTGACACGCAAATTTATAAAGGGCGGTATGAGTACTCTCATTTTCTAATAGCTAATAAGAAATGAAAAATGAAAAACAACAAGAAGGATGACACAGCCTTCGGTCTGACAGAATCTGAGTCTCCCTTTTGCACCCTGCTGCCTAACATACGTGTATATTTATAACTGTATTGGTAATGCTAGCTTTCTTAATAAATGAGAAATTATATACCTGATTTGATACACCTTTTCCCAGCAGCCTTTGGTTCACAAATCACATTTCAGAATAGTAATTAAATGAGGAAGTTAGTAAATTGTTGCTAGTTAGTTTAGTTTGCATCAGTCATACAGCTCTGCAAGAGTTTTGTGAGAGCGTAGCATTGGTCTAAATAGAGATATAAACCTCATATTATTTCTGTTTACTATTGTAGTTCCTGAGGCTCTGATTTTGGTTAGGCTCTAAGCAAAAAATAGTGTTGTTGTGATAGGCATTTCAAAAAAGTAAAATTGCTGCCTCCAAAAGTGAATTATTTGTTAGTTATTAATTCTTTTATTTTCTGGTAGATTATTTAACTTGAAAGGAAGGGACGCATTTATAGTGGTTGCATAGTACTCAGATCTCTCATGTCCTTGATCACTCTAATGTGTTCCAAGCATAGATTAGCAAAGAAAAAGATCTTATCTCCTGCATTATCTCAGAAGATATTCGTTCATTATGAGCTTTTTCTAAGTTGTGAGATGTTCAACCTGTCTGAAACTGGGATATGCAAAAGACAAGAGATGGAGAATGAAACCATGAAGGGGGGTGAAGTGACTGTGAAGAAAAGGAAGATAGTTGTTTCCTGTCAGAACAAAGTCCCACAGAAGCATCAAAAATTCCCTTCAGGTTGTGAAAGTCAATGACACAATGCTTTTAGTCTTACGAACTTGAATCTCTTGTAGGCTCCTATCTGTAGTTTACTTATCTATAGAGATTTTGGGAGGGGAGGAACTATTTGGATTCCAAGATGTCTAGTATTTCAATTTTTATAATTGTATGTGTTATTTGTTACTGTCTGGGGACCAGAGATCTGTTATCTTAGCATTATACAAGAAGTAACAAATTACAGTTTGTGTCAAAATTATTCCATTGTCTGTGATGGATGCAGCAGATGTCCAGGAGAGCAAGTTAGTCTAATTTTTGAGGTAAGGTTTGATTTTTGTGCAAAGATCTTATGTCTAGATAACCTCGTTTCCTAGCCAGAGGTCAGCCATACAACAGACATCCAAATATTACTGTCATTGGCAAATCTTTCTTCGGGTGCTGGAAGCAAACCTGTGTTCGCCTGCATTATGTAGTGATACCAACATTTGTACAACTTCACGCTATTTGATATACTACCTGTTCTTTTACTGCAGCTGATAAGATGATAGAAAGAACATTGATAATGTTCCGTGGCAGGTAAGTGTTCAAGTCATGTAAACCCACACAAGTTTCAATTATTGTTTATGCAGCTCCTTAAAATTAGTGCGTTTGCATTTAGTCACTGCAAGGTTATGATCGTGATGATTCAGCATAGTCCTGCGCACCTCAACATGAATAGTCTGCTCCTAGGCACTTGCAGCTCTAGGTGTGCTCGTGGAAGGACTCATTTCCAAGTCCTGCATAGCTTATACTGATCAGTTGTAAAACATGCATGAAGGTGGGAGGATGATTCACCTCTTGGATGCATACAGCTGTAGCTGGGTTGTTTGTGGGACGGTTCAGTGTTTCCTTGAGTAGAAGTACTAAAACAAAACTGGGGACAGTCTCAAGAAAGTTCCATCAGCACAGTCAGATATTAAGAAAACCCTTTTTGTTTTTGTGTGCGTTTTTTTTTGTTTGTGCATATTTTTTTTTGCATGTGTTTGTTTGTTTCTCTTATGAATTTCATAACATATGCATTTGTAACCTAATAAATTGGAGAGAAGTACATCACCAACATAGGCAGAAACTCTCTTCCTGTGACATCTGTGCAGTTTCTTACATGTTTTAGTTGAGGCTTTGGATATTCTTAATAAAAAAGTTTCTATAGAAACATAACAGTGGTCATAGGCATAATGCCTGCTGAAAAGGGATGCCTTTTAAATAATCCATTGTGTTTATGTTCCAGTAAACTAATCAAATCTTCCCGTAGAATAATACAGAGAGCAGAGATGAGTCCAAATAATGAAATGTGGGAAGAAACCATTTGTCTTCTGATTTAAGCTTCTGTATATAACTCTTCATCTAATTTCAATTTTAACCTAAAAGTAATTATTTTTACAATAAAGAGTCTTTTAATTTTGCTGTAGGTCTCTACTTGCATGTTAAAAGTAGATACTTTTTAAAAATAGTGACTTCCGGTAGTTTGTTGAATGATTAAAGACTTTTAAATTCTTAAATTTAAATTCTCTAAATTACTGGAACTAAATTTCTTGATACATTTTTTTTTTCTTCTCCTTTTTGGAAGGCAATTGTCAGCTTTTAAGATACTGATGTTTACACTAGAATGTGGGTTAATTTTCTCTTGAATTTGCAATTTTGGACAACTGTTGCTGACATTTGATGTCCAGCCTGTGATTGTGACCTTTTTTCCTGGTTTCATGTAAACTTCTAGGTTATGACTTTGATCTTCATATGTGAGGATTTTGTTATTAAGCAGCAATGTGTAGTGAAAATAACTAACATAAATTTGGTATGTTAACTTTCAGAAGGTACACTGATTCAATAAATTTTCCTGACATTAATGAGTAATGTACCTAAGCTTCCTCACTGTAAGTGTATAGCTGGTTAGGAGTTCAAGCGAATCATATGATAATCTTGTCCATGGAAGGAAACTACCAAGAACACAGCAACCAGATACCATAGTATTCCTTTAAAGGGAAGTTATTTATTTGTTAGGAACACTGCATATATCATCTGTTATTTCATGTGCTCCTGTTCCAATGATCAAGTTTGTCTCTTCTCTTGCTTGCTTCTGTGCTCAGACCAAGTGTACTGCTTGTAAGCTGTTTCTGTTTCTTTTAGTTTGTATTCACCCCTTTCTTCTTGCTTGCTTCACAGTGTTCCAGCAAAACCTCTGTTGCTGTGCTCACAGACCATCTTAAAATGTTTTTACTTTCTTCAAGGTCTTTTATGAAACTGGCCTATGAGGTTTGTGAAAGTGTGTACAGTCCTAGAGATAGTCCATAGAACATGCGATGGGTATGTATGGATACAGGAGAAAAACAAACAAACAAAACCAACAAATCAAACAACAACAAAAAAAGCAGTTTAATCTTTAGGACAGTAAAGCTGTAAGGGCAAGTTATAAATACCTGGTGAGGCAGGAATTGAAAAAACTGTTATATCCTGAACTATTTTGGCAGGAACTTCCTAAAAAATACAACTTCATAGACACCCCAAGAATTTGAATTTAACTTTTTTTTTTTTTTTCTGCTAAAATCCTTCTTGTTATAAGAACAATATTGAGAGAAATTCTGTTTTCAATGCAGTGAATAGCAGAGTTTCAAGGACTTTGTTTTGATTACTGGGAGTTCTGCCTGACCTTCAGTGGAACCAGGATTTCAATCTCCGTTTTCAGTGCTTTTCATACTGAAGGATCTGCAGTGATTCGTTGTTACTAGATTTGCTGTATGCTCAAATACTGGTGAGTTACATAGCAGTTCTACTTCTTGGGTCAGGTAAAAGCTACTAGTTCACATCAATGTTATAAAGTAATTTTTAAAATACTCTTCATTTCCTGTCTTGAAGCTTTTGTGGGATTCTGTAAGGAGAGATCTTCAGCTATTTCCCTTTTATATCAAGGAACAGCATCCTAGTTCTGCCAACACAAACAAATGAGAATTTGATTATGGCAAATATTGGACTTTATATTTTTCTGAAAGTAACATCTGCAGTAGTGTAGTTATCAATGCATTCTGTGTGTAATTTCCACTGAGTGAGGAATTACAAGATTCCATAGGAGAGGATACAAGAGGTATAAAAATGAAAGGGATCCTAAAGCTGGAAGAAAAAATCCTGCCTGTGTGCAGCTATTAGACAGAACAGAAACAAAAGAATCGGGGGGGGGGGGGGGGGACGATGACATGCTTCTGGTGCAGCATTCACTGGATTCCAATTCTCAGTCTGAATTGGTGCTTCTTTGGGAAGCACGTGTGCCAGATACACAGGCTGCTGTTATAGCAGTCCTTTGTGTTGCTCTTCCAGTGATGTTTCTGTTGACTTTTTCTACTTCATGCCTGAGTTCAAATTTGACTGGGATAGCTTGGCACCCTTACTGTTATTTCACATACTAGTTTTTCCTTCTTAAAAATGTAGCTGTATCTAGATGTTTTTGACTGAGAGCTAGGAAAGTTTTGCAGCTGTGGGGTTTGCCTGCACACCTATGGCTGAAAGTGGTTTAATTTGCAGAAATCCGGACTCTTAGCATTACTGAGCTAATAGGTCAGGTTCATAGGCTCTTTCTTTTGAGCAGATAGATTGTTGTTTCCCTCCCAGATTGCCTTCTCAAAGCAGAAGGGCAGTGTCAATATTTCGTTAGGCAAATCCTTGTGAATAAATTAGTTATATTTAACATTTTCCCTGTTGAATTGCGTTGAGTAGAACTAACCTTTGGAAGTATTCCTTCTGGCTTCAGGGGAGATACAGGACACACCCTGCAAGAAATTAAACATGACAGTTACAATTAATAATGAGTTTTGTTCAACTTGACTCATTTGGAAAAAAAAAACAAACAAAAAAAAAAACACCTTTACTGAGTATCTTAAGAGAAGGGTGTCAGCTGTAGTGGGAAGGAATCAGAGTAGGAGTCCACAACTCAGTGCCAAGGAACAGTGGAGTGTTTACACTGACTTACTTGCAGTGGAGACCTGGGGTTTATATCAACACGGCAGATTGCAACCAGTTCCATTTGTAACTTCACTAAAATAGTCCTCTACATTGAAAGTTTTTTACGTATTTGTTTCCCAGACACATTCTGTGCACATAGAATGTTGTGCTTGCTGACTGTGGGAGGTTAAAACCACTAACTGTCTCATGGCATGGTTAGCACAAAGTGAGACTGAAGGTGTTCCTGTTTTTGCTGATAACGAAAAGAGAGCAAGACAACTACTGCTCGCTCATTTGTAATTCTGTAACAGCTGCAGAGTTCACATTTTATACCTTCTTTAGTATTACAAATTTAAGTATTGCAGCTCCCTTGACTACAATGTTTGATACCTACCCAAATATTAACCACACATTTTAAAAATGGGTTTAAACTAACATAGCAAGCAAGGTAATGTGTACAAATTTCTGCTTGAAATTCCTTTCTGAAGGTGTGAAATAGGTAGACAGCAAAAGACATATCTGGGTTAAGTAATTTTTACATATATTTTTGGGACACTTTTGGAGTTCTCTGGAAATCTCTCGATAGAAAAGAGAATTGAATTATGCAGTAGCTTAATTTTTATCTGCTTGTTCTTTTTTATATATTTTTTCAGATAAAATGGTACAATAAACAGGGATTTGCATTTAACATGTTAAATATTAGTCAGCTACGTGGAGTTGTTTGGTTTCATTTGGAGTCCAGGTACATACTTCATGTAATTTGGCTTAATAAATCATGACAGTCATTTAGCAGCTTCTCTCCAAAAAGAAACTCTAGTGTGGAATGTATTTTTCCTACAATACAAATCCTGGAAACACTTTGCTGGGTTTCTACCAATGTAACAGATACAATCTGTAACTTGATTAAATTATTCATCATTTTTGAAAAATTTCAAGCACTTCTATACCAATATATATAGGCAGCCTGGCATGTCAAATAGACATTTGTTACCACTGGCTAATAGTATAAGAGAAAGCATTGGTTAATATATTTTATGAGTAATGTCAATATACGTCATACACAAATTCAGTTAAAATTTATGTGTATTTATGTTGCTTGTTGACTTATGATGACTTGTTGAATTATGGTATGAGAATAATATATATAATATCATGAAAATGCATGGAATTCAATTGCAGTCTTATTGTAATGGCATCTAACAGTAATAATATATTAACAATTTGCAGAAAGTACTTTTGGGAAAATTACATGTTCTTTGTTTTAACTTGTGTACCTTATTATATAATTATTATATTACACCTATTTCTGAGAGAGATCTTAACAAGAAGGTAAGCTAGATAGTACATTTTATACCAAGTGATGATTACCATCTCCTTTTAGGAGGGTGATTCTGCACACTTTAAAGAATTTGAGGTGCACACAATATCTCAGTACATTAACATGTGCAATTGAAGGTTTTCAACCTCTTGGCACATTTGGTACGACTTAGCTAGACCATGACATTTTTTGGGTATTTTTCATCTCACATACGTGTGCTTTAAACTCTGTAGTGCTCCAAACTATGCCTTGTAGCTGGAAGGAAAATAGGCAAAAGCTATTGTACTGTGCAGCAGAAGTACTTTGTTTGGGAAAGAGAGCAAGCTAGAATCATTATTACTCAATTACTTTTGTCTTGATCAGAACATAGGACTCAAATTGTATATAAGACTTTATAGTGTATTTGTATATTTTAATATATATTACTTTGCAAATTAAAAAACAAAACAAAAACACAAAACACCTTCTTGGAATAAAAACATTTTTATTTTGGGTCAGAGCATTTTTTAGTACAGATTATTTAAATAAGTAATGCAGAAAATTTTCATAATATATTTTACATTTTAGAAAGGAAAACTTCAGCCAAAGTAGCATGTGTATGATCTGTATCTATAGAGTCTGACACTATGAGTCTGTACCTATGATGATTAAGCTGCCTCGTTGAAACTTTTTACGGGATTCTACTGAAAAACTTAACAATCCTGAAAGAGTTGCCCTTGGCTTTCACTTCTTAAGGTATTCAGTAATTAAGTTTCTTCAAATGAAGAAAGCTAAATGACTGTCCTGAACTGTAGGTTTTGAATGTCAGACATCTGTAAAATTAAGTTCTTTCTCAAGTCTTGATGAATAGAGTACTTCATTAATTAGCTGAAATAGCTTTAAGCATTAGAATACAGTAAGAAGCTCTTTATCTATAATTAATCATACAAAATGGCATTAAACATCATTGGAAGAAATTAAAGACCTTTAATAGAACTTCTCAAGTCATGCTGGAACAAGAATAGCAATGTTTGCAAATTTTTGATCCTTGTTATTGTCACCTGAAAAGTTTCATAGGGGAGGCCAATTTACATAACCTGAATAAATATGGGAGTTTGAGAACACAAGAAGTGATTAAGTGGCAAATTTCTGAGTAAGATCCTAGCCGAAGCTGGAAGTTTTCTGCTGTATAAAGATGAGGACTTCAATCTCATCTGTCTTTATGGATCCAAAAGTATATTTTGTTAAATCTAGAGTAATGAGTTTAAGCTCTTTTGAATTGCACCAAAGCCCACTGCCAGTTAAACCAGTTCTATACTAGTGGCTGGACTCTAAAGACCATTGCTGACATATGGTAATCATAGCACTTCCTTCGATTATTGCATTTATTAGGCCTTAAATAATCTTAACTCTTAGGCCACTTTGATTACCAAGAAGAAAGAAAATAGTATTAGAACAAAAACAAATGGTTACATAGCAGTCATGAGTAAAATTGATACTGGGAGTTAGAAAGAAGCTTCCAGCCATTTAAGGAGAGAAGTTCAAGAATAGTGTTCTTGACATGATAGTGGTGGCAAGATAGTGGTGACAAGGTTGTTTCTGGAATGGACTGTAACAGTTTTGTCCATGACAGGATAGGAAAATTCACAGAGATGGAAAATTAAGTTTATGATAGGAATCCTTGCATGTATGATGTGTTAGTATATCTCAGTGGATTTGAAGGGTTTTGTTTGCTTCTACCTTGCCTAGCTACATGAATCTCTCATCCCTGGGCTTCTGGTTGTCACTCAGGAAGCTGGAAAAAAATCTTTTTTTATATTTGAAACATATTCTTGATTTTGATTATTATTTTTTTTCCTTCTAAGATTTGAAAAAATGTCACAGTTAGCAACATGACATATCCAGATTATGGTGGTACTGCTTGAGTCATTCAGATTTCTTAGGTGTACCATATCTATGTGCTAACTGTTAAACTAACTGCTCTTTTTAGGGTCAGGTCATTAACCCTGGTTGTACTGGCAGAGATATGCTCTAAGACGGTATCATCCAGGGTTGAAAAATGTTCTTTGTTTTGTTTGTTGTTTGTTTTGTTTGTTTGTTTTGTCTGTCACAGACACTTAAGCTCTCAACGATTCCCTTCTTTCTCTGGGACCTTTCTTTGGCACTTTATAGGTGTTGGTTTTGCAAAATTTCTGTCTCTTCTTTCCTTTTTTATCACCTTTACGAAAATACTTTATTCTGGAACTTTCTATTAGATGAAAGACTGGCTAGCTCAAACAAGTGGGCAGAGGACTACTGTGTGTTTTATCTGCAGAGGATCAGAGTGATCCCAATTTAAGGTATACTGTCTCGTCTCTGCTGTTCCCCACATGTCAGTACATCTCTCCTTTGTTCTTGAATCCAGCTAGGCTGCAGAGTGAACTGCTGTGATCGTGCCCTTCACTAGAAGGCACCCTAAGTCTTTTATTTTGCATTTTCCTCTAAATTTTGGAGAACTGTGACACAGTTTTCACAGTCACTCCACACCTGTGGCTCCCACTGATGGGCGTTAGTTGAGTTATGCATACTTGCCTGTTAGTGGAGGGACCCACTTTTTCTCCTTGACATGATTAACCAGACAGCTGGCCACCCAGGCTGTGAGACCATGATCCTGGAGGTGGCAGGGTCTGGAAGTGCTTCTCTTGAGGAGAGGCCCAAGGAGGAGGTGCTGAGGTGAGACATGAGGCTATGAGATGTGGTAGTGGAGACGGGAGGGAGAATAATGGCAAGGTACAGACAGGCCTAGTAGGAAGGTAGTATGCAACACAGAAAAAAAAATGCTGCTGACATAAAAGTATGTATCTAGGCCAAAACCCCAGAGAGGTCGAACTGTGGAGAGGGAGAATCAGACATACGGGTGCACGGAAGGACTCTTCTGCCAGACGTGGCTGTCATGGGTGGCAAGGTGTATCCCTTCAACACATAGTAATGTGTGATGACACAAACCTTAAGGAAATCTGGTGTATCATTTGTGTTAAGTGTAATTTAAATGCTAAATGCTAAAAGAATTAACTAATGTAATAGGTTGTGGTAAGCAGTGTTTTTTAATTATGGATATGCAGATATTCTCCAAGTTACTCTTACAATAGTTCCATTTTGTTTGTTTTTAAAGAAATGAAAAATATCTTTACTTTGTTTATGAAGTAGTTACAGGTGGGTTTTTCTGGTTTTTGTTTTTAATTTGATGCACACATGGCATGTAATTCAGTTGGTGCTTTAGTCAGTGCTTTGTGCATGTGGAGATATGAGTGAATATGAAGTTTGGTTCAAAACTACATAAGACTGTAGCCAAAAAATAGTGTTTCATCTGCAGAATGCCATTTAGAAAGAGTGATTTCACAGGATGCCACACAGATGCTGTTGTTGTGCGTATCTGACAAGACCTATGAATTTCATGTGGAACAGAAATGTTTTTCTTCTGTTCACTGTTAAACTTCCTACATGAAGCGTGTCCTTAATATTTAACAGATTTTACTATTATTTTTTTTTCAGTGTGCTGCAGAATTCAAATATTGTGATGCCATGATCCTTGCTTCCAACCAGATCCTTCCTTAGCTTTCTCAGCCAGTCTGCCCTGTGAGCCACATGCTGTTGCATTTGGTATTCCTCATCTCCATGACTTCAGATTCCTGCTACCTCTAGTTTGGATCCACTAACGTGTACTGTGGAGGCCATGGTCTTCTTTCCATTTTATTTCTGAACTCATATACTTAAGTTGAAAATTTGTCTTGAAAAGCAGTCCCTCCTACATTGCTGAAGTCCCTTCTACACTGTTGAAGTACATTTGCTCTTCGAGATAGCATGCGTTTGTTTAACAGATTAAGAGACAGTATCAGATGTAAAAATCCCATGAAATCCTCTTGTTTTTTATACCTATTTCTTGTAGCCGCTGGGTTCATTTATGTTCAGAGCTCTTTCTGGGTTACATTCACAGCTCAGATTATCTTTTCCTGTAAGTTTTTGAGTCGTTCATCTCTGCCTTTACAACTTCTCTCTCCCTTATGCCCACATGAGAATGAAGTGGACAGTAGCCATTATTTTCTCCTTACACTATCTCTTTATTATAGCTGCTACAATGTTGGCAGCCAGAAACCCCATGAAGTCATTCTGTCACCTTTCACTCATTTTTGAAAATTGTTCTGTGTTTTAAAGAAGTTCATTCGAGCATCTCCAATGGCAGTGCCTCTATGTTAATCTAGAGGAAACCTTTCCGCAATATGTAGGGTCTTTACCGAGCTGCTGTGAAAATCATGTATAACTTCTTGGCATCTGTGCCCTAGAGCGCAGGTTCTGCTGACTTCAAAGTAGGCACCACGCCATCTGAACAGATGGGTATTAATGTAAGCATTGGATATAGATGTTATGGACATGATTCCCAGTTCCAAATGTTACAAAAATGCTGTCTGTCCTGAGCTTCCACCTCTGGGTGTAAAGAATATGTTGTAAATGTAGCTCAGTGAAGAGTTAGCATTACAATATTAGAAATTCAATTCTTGGATCAACTGTGTCATTTGCAATGTTGGCTAAGGGTACAAAGTTTCTCAAAGGAACTTGCTCATATTTTTGGAAGAGTTTCCACGAGCAAAAGACAAAAAAAAAAAAAAAAAAAAAAAAAAAAGGTGGCATCTACCATTTTCATATGAATAAGTTACATTGTGAAGCCATCACAGAAGAAAAGAATGGTGTGATTTTTCTGTACACGTAAATGGAGATGGCAATTCACCGAGAATCTGGTGAACTTCATTTGCCAGACTTGTCTGTCACCCAATGTAATGTGATGGTTATTTTGGGTGAAAGATTCTTTTCCTCTGTTTGCCCTTTCTTCCCCTGAATTTTTCTTGTAAGCCTCTAATAGAGTTGACAGATGCTTTCCTTGTCCTTGCTGACAATAAGGTGTGTTTTTGCTTTTTGGGGTCTAAGCATTCTCCTGATTCTTCCAAGGATTCTTCTTCATCCCACCAAACTGGATTTCATCTCTACTGCCAGGGTTTTTATGAGTCCTACCATGTTCTGAAATATTTTTGTAGATCCTATCTGTAACTTGCACTCTGCATCCTTTCTTGAGATGTAGCAAGATGTATTCTGAGCAGTCTGATGAGAGGTGCCCAGCGATTAGCAATGATCTGAATTCTGACATTAAAAAGCAGCAGTGGGAGAGCTAATGATGGCATCAGCAGTTGTACCCAGTGACTCAGGAAGAAGTGTGAAGTGATCAAACTGTGGTCCCACTTACAATCATGTAGGAGGGAGGCTGTGTTGGAATTCAAATGTGGGGCCTATCTCTGAATGTTCTCCGTGGTGTTGAGGATATGACCTAAATCCTATCCGTTTTCTCTTTTTATAACACAAAGAGATTAGAATATGTATTTATACTGGAAGTCGGCTCCTCTTCCACATGATCAGATTATTTATCTTTTGCATCCTGCCAAAAATGAACATAGTGCCATTTGTTTGTTTACTTGGCATTTCTAAACTATCTTTTAAAATAATTTCTTTTGGGAAGAGTCAGCCTCCAAATTGTTAGTTTTCTTACAGCATGTCTAGTCCGGATAATTTCAACAAAAAGTTGATGTTAGAAGGATCATCCACTGAGGTCTTGGCTCTCATTCAGTCTGTACAGATGTTCTTTAGACTCTTATCCTGTCTAGATAATAGGAAGCATGCCTAGTAAGCGACTGTGAAGCATGTTAGCATAATTCATGTAATTCACAGTACCTCAGCATTCTGCCTGAGGCTGCAGTTTCCAAAAATAGAACCACAGATTCTGCACAGCTTAATCCTACCTGCTTGTTAGTCATTATCTTCTTAATAAGCAACTAGCTACCTTTTGTTTGTAGAGAGTCCTTTATTCAAATGGGTTTGTTTTTCATTTGAGAATGCAACCGGGGCTTTGGCCATCTTTTTTAGTAAAGTGTTGTAGATGTGGAGTGCTGATACTAAAGCATTCATAGTTTGATGCAGTTTTTGGTATTTCTTTTTTAGTTTGTGTAAACTCAGAACAAAGAGGAACAGACGCTGGTTAGTTAGAGAGGAATAAATTAAGTAGATGCAATGTAGTGAGTTCTCTTTTTTAAATTTTCAATTCATTTTTAATTGGGCAAGTATATTCAATAAGGTTGAGATTGTCTTCTCTGAGGATGTGCAGGTTGTAGAGGAAGATGTAAAGAGTTTGCCGTCTTAGCAGATGTCCTTTCCCCATACCTCCACTCTTCAGAAGCAGCACACTATACAATTATTATGCTAAGAGGTTTTGCCAACAAAAAAGTTATTCACTAATGTAGAAGTGAAAACAGTGCATGAGAACAGAAATTAAAAAAATACATTTATGGCAATAGGTTGGGAAACCGGCAATTTTGAGTTTAATTTCTGCCATTTCTGGAAATATCTTTTATAAATGTAGGAAATAACTTCAGACCAGATTCTCAAATGCACCTTGCCTATTTAATTTTATAGTTTTCTGGTCCTAGTTTTTGTGTTTAAAACAGGGAGGACATGGCTTCCTCTGTCTGTTTCCAAGTTCTGTACAAACACATAGTCTAATGAAACTCTCAAGCCGGGTTTGAGTCTCTAGGTCAAGCAGTTGTACAAACAGTCTAGCCATGAGAGGATAGGAAGTTGGGAAAAAGTATAAAACAAACAAACAAACAAAAACTCATAGCATTATTATTATAAACAGCAACAAGGCTGAGAGGACAATAAAGTCATTTTTGAATATTTAGAATAACTTTAGAATAATTTAGAGTCATCTTGATTTGCAAGGGGAGCTCACCATTTAAAGCTATATATGTCCTGTTCACTTCAGTTGTTTCTTTATGCAAATAGGACTTACAAATTGCTCAAGCATTCTTGAAAATTTGTTTACTGATATGGATCAATATACTCGTAGATAGCAGCTAAGAAAAGAAATAGAAAAAAGTGAAACTAGTACTTTTAAATTCCAAGTATTACATTTGTTCTTGTAAAATTAAAAATCTTTATATGTTTATAAATTGAATCTGCTAAAATGTAATTGGCTCGTGATTACTGCAAACAATTTGACTTTGTTCCCCCTTGTTTTTACGTGTTGCTGTGCATGATGAATTATTTGGAAGAAGAATGAAGATGGATGAAAAATTTAAGTGGTCTGTGAAATTTATGTGACTTAACTTTTTGCTATTTGAGTATATTGGGAAAATTCTAGATTTTGGAAACTGTATACTTTAACAAGAGACAAAAGAGAAATGCACTGAAAAGTATCAGTTACTGGTGTCATCCCATATAAGACTGGTGTGATTCCTTATAAGACTGAAAGTGCTAGTGATTATGTAGCCTCTCTACTGCTGAGCTGCCGAATTTGTGACTGGTAGACCAAATTTTGACTAGCAAATTGGGACATTTTTCAGGACATTTTAAGTATTTATATTCTGAAAATTGAGCCTCTTTCAGATTCCTCCTGTAGGCTCACAATATATGAGCCATCCAAAACCATTAGCTGCTTTTCAAAAGCTTTCTCTACTTGCCTGAGGATAATAGGGTTTTACATGGCACATAAAGCTATTAAACTTGCTGTTACTTGCTTCTAATATACCAGGTTACAACGTAGAATTTGACCATTAAGTCCTTGCTCTGTTTTTCTCACTTCGTACATATTACTGTCAGTGCTGGAGTGCTGTAACTTTGACCTACCTCCAGTTGAAGGTTAGGGAATATCTGGTTATTTATAACCAGCAAGCACAGATCTTGTGTCTTCAAGTAGCAGTAGTTGCACACAAACGTACTTTAATATAATTCGGTCAGATTTGAATATAACTATCTAATCTTTGCATCAGGCAGTAAAATTAGAGATGCCAGGTCTAGTCCAAAGCAATTCAGCAGCAAAGACTTGCTATTTGAAAGTAGAACCTCTGAGAAACTGATGGATTGCATCGACTTTCATAGAAATATTACACATAAGTGAAGTTAGGATAAAATTTGTATGAGAAGGTATGGTTCAATGATAACCACTCAAATGTCAAAAGGATTTAATGGACAGACAAGTTGTATTTAATGCATATTTTATGAGACAGTTCCTAAATATGTGAAAATGATCACCTGACAATCTTCACACGCTGGCATCGTGAGCTCAGCACACTTCTGTTTTAGTGCCTGGATCACATTCCCATGGAAACTGGAGATTCTTTTGTTCCATTATTTTGCTTCACAGGAAGCTATCTGTTCCTGGAATAATTTCTTTTGTGAAATATTTCTTGTGAAAGTTCACAAGAACACAAATAACGTTCTAAAGCTTTTTAAATCTTCAACACACCCATAGTGCCTAATGAGCTATCCGCATATGGAGAAAGTATTTCTGCTGCTATTCAAAGAGAAAAGAACACCCTTAGATGGTCCTTTTTTAAATATCACACTGTTATTCTGTTGTCTGGGTGTATATGATTAAAGCTTTTAAAAGGAAGTTGTCAACAAGCTGGTTGAGAGAACTGCCATCTCTTACTTATTTCTTGAGTCCCAAGTCAAATAAAGAAGTTTTAATAAGTATCTAAATGGCACGGTATCTTCAAAATGGAAGTCTGACCAGCATGAAAGAATAAACTCTGCAGCTGAGGCTCCTCCACCTCAGGTACTCCCCATACAGTACTGTGCACAGTTGGGTGGCTTGGCTGCCCTCAAGAAGGCAAGCCTGATGATGGCAGCAGGACGTTGCTGTCAGAAGCCAACTGTTATGACAGAGTGGGTGGGAAAAGAGCTGGGTGAGTTCTACATTTCTGACATTTAAGGCTTATCTTAGTGTGGAATTGCCTCAAAGGGTGTCTACATCGATCTCTGCGTTAATGAGCAGCATGATGAAAACACGTCTTATCTAGATTGACTGCTGTCCCTGGGCTTCTGTTCAGAAGCTATCCAAATACTTGGGAGTTTTGATGGTGTGGCTGAAGTCAGTGAAAAAGTAACAGGCTGTTGTAGTTTGGTCATTTTGCTGCGTCCCTGCCTTGGGTGGCTTGGCTTGGTCGGTTGGTCCCTGTGAGCAGTCAATTCTGTGCTTCACTGAAGGAACTCAGCACTTGGCAGGCATGGGCATGTGCTATACAAAATATAATATTCCTGTTTTCTAGATGCTCTGAATGGTTTGAATAGCTAAAGCTATAGTATTAATAACAATTGCAAAATATCTTGAAGAGTAAGAGTAACTTTTTTTTATTTTTTTCATTTGGAGCTTTGGAAAGCTGTCTTGTAAATACATTAACTTGGGATCTCTGTAAACGTGTTGTGGAATTGGGTTTGGCTTGTTCTTCTGGAAGGCCAGTGGTACTGTAGAGTAGGTAGAGAATAAGGCAAGTGGTCACATTGTGTTGAGGGCTGAGTAAGACCTATTTCTGTATTGGTGGAAGAGGACATGTTGGAAGTGTGCTGACCTTTGAGGACCTTCAGAAAGCAGATTGCAAATATAAGTCAGCAGTGTGCTCCAGGAAAAGTAAACTATTTTAGGAATCCTGTTGTCTTCACTCAACCTGCATTCCCAGGGGAGTCATTAGTGAATCTGTGTGAACTGAAGAAAAACCTCTGGTATTTGACCCACCAAATGCTTAGTCATTATAGGTTTCTTGAAATATTTATTGTGCCACATACTAAAACTAAAGCATGTGAAATAAAAAAGGTTTTGAAAAAACAATGGTTAAAGGATTCTGGGACAAAACCTTTTTTTTTTTTTTTTTTTTTTTTTTAAATGTGTTTCTTCATGAAAGTAATGGTATCATTTTTGTGGGAGGACTGTGCTTTTTGGTTCTCTTGTCCAGGATTGTAGACCTGAGCTCCACTGAAAACAGACTTCCCAAGGGATAACAGCAGCCTTGTCAATTGCTAACAGGACTCCAGTGGCACAACAACTCTGAAATTCTGCTGTGGGCTGCAATGAGTGGTACTGTCTGATGGCTCATCAAATGTTAGTTTATGGCATGTGTTGGGCAAGTGGTCTGGTGCTAGAAAAAAAAGAAAAACTATTGCAATCAGTTATAACTGATAGTCTTTTAATTTTTGTGAGATGAAACGATTGAATTTTGCTCAAAGTCACAGCACACTGTAACTGTATAAACTACTGATTCTGTAGAAATAGTAAAATCAGAGATCTGAGCTACTTTTCTTTCCCTGTGGGTGACCCTAGCTGATTTGAGCTGAAGCACATTGGTGAGGGTGCACATGCATCTTGGCTGTTCTTTGTGCAAGTGGAAAACGTCAACCTGACCTGCACAAGCACAAAACTTACATCAGTACAATATAAAACAGTGTCTGAAATGGAGCTGCCATTTCTGACAGAAAGCACAGCTCTGCTGTCAGTTTTACTTGATGTGCAACTTCTAGTGCACAGCTCCTCTTTTATCTGCTTGCGACAAAATCTTTGTTGCTAGTTGACCTTTTCTCTCTGTGCTAACAACTTTTATGGGCCTTTAGTCCTATAATTGTTCCACTATGAAAGCTGACATATAAGTAATTAAGTAAATTTTTTTTTTTTTTTTTACCTACCTGTAAGTTCTGCTGCCAAAAGCCAGTGAATCCTTTTATTTTTATTTTTTTTATCTTAGTGCACAAGTCTAATATGCAACACATTTTTAATTTAACCCTCATATCCGCACTATTTAAATGCCATAGCGTATCTGTGGCACCGTTTGATGTATTCTGGATAGGAGGGGAGTTCTGCTCAAGCAGTATCAGATGTAACTCCATATGGCATTGTTGTGTGAGGCTAAGATGCTTGCCAGTTCCAATTTGGAACATGACATTCAATGCAAATATATCACCATACAACTGCATTGCATGGATTGGAGCTGATTGCTGTGCTCTGCTGGTTATAGAAATATATGGTTACAGTGTTGATGTTATGGAGTATGCTCTTTCATTTAGTGCCTTATGAGATAAAGGTGCTGTGTGTACTCAACTGTAACTTTTTTACTTCTCGCTATTGTATGTATTGCACTAACTAACCATTGTGTGAGGAGGCTAAGCTTTGTGTGGTTCAACCAAGATAGCTGGCACATGCTGGTGTGTGTGTTAATGGTGTAGTATTGTACATACCTCCACCAGGGCTAAGAAAAGGAAAAATACATATTGATTCTGACCTGAGTGGCTGTTAGTTAGCTCCCAAAGATCCAAACAATGACAGAGTCAGTTCTCTAAGGGTGGGTGAGAGTAAAAAGACAATCTGTCTGTATGTTTGGGGGTTTAAAATTAAGTCTCTCTCTTACAAATATTGGCACCAGATGCTTCAAAGGGGACAGGTGGCTGGTGGGTTGTTTTCTTCCCCTTCCTCCCCTTGGATACCAGCTAGTGGGCCACAGTGACGCAGGGGAGATCATGCTGTACTTTTCAAAGGCTAGCCATGCCTACAGGGATGTGCAACGCAGTATACCTTTTCCTGCCCCTTCCTTGATGCAGGCTTTGGTCTGCTTTCTTTTTCTATACATTTGGAATGAGAGTTGATTCCAGTGGACCCTTGTAAATACTATGTAAGATTTGCCTTCTATGCATGTGTTGTCATACCATCATCTGTGTTCTCCTGTAGTGTTTTTCTGAGTTTGTTCCTCCTACATCTTACATGTCAGCATCTTCATGGCTTCTTGGATGCATTCTTTCCTTTGCTTTCTACCTTCAGCATGAACAAATGGGACACTAATTTTGACCCAGAATACAGATGAGGTGGAGATGAGAATATGTTCAGATTTGCTCCTAAATTGTTGGGAAAATCATGTGCAGTAGCGCTATACAGCAGAGCCTCTCCTAAAAATGAAAATAAGGAATCAGAAGTAAAACAAGCTCTTTTCCCGTTTTTTATTATTATTATTATTATTATTATTATTATTATTATTATTATTTGTTTCTTTTTGTTTGTTTCTTTCTGTAGTCAGATGTGATGTGATGTCATGTGTCAATAATTTAAAAGTCACCGAAACAATTTTAGAATGTTGCTTATGTAAAAACTTTTTACCTCTTTCTTTAGAACTTCTTAACATTACTTTACACGTGAAAGAATTTGGGTAAAAAAAAGTAAAAATAAATGCCATGGCACCACATGGGCACAGCAAGAACAGATGCTGATTAGGTCATCTTGTTAGTGACTTAAAAACGTTACTGCAGATGGGTACAGAACTGACAGCCCATGCTGAGGAATGTATCACTGGTAAGTTACACAAGCTGCTAGGGAACAAGAAGTGTGGAGATTGAGAGAGAAATCTGGGATCCTGGAAACTCATATAGCAGGCAGAAAAACCATTCTGTTGTCAATAACAATCTAGAATGCCTGAAATAAAATCCATTTTCCATAGCTTGCTGGCAAGAGGTATTGAAAGAAATGTCTGACATGTTTTCAAGCTGTGTGCAAATCAAAAAGACTATTACTCCGAAATCCACATGATAAAATGTTCAATTCATGTGATAAAATATTTTAAATCCTCCATAAGGAGACTAAACTTGTTATCAGATGCTGCTTGACACAGTTAGGGTTGCAGAAACAGAGGTATGAACTTAGTGGTTTGTATGCTGACAGCTGTGTAGCTATGTTTGGTGTAAACCAATATTAGACATGACTTGCAATATATTTAAGTTTCTAATCATTTGCCACCTACAGGGTACGAGATGGCTCTGTTCTTTTTTGCATGGCACTATTTATGGAGATCTTGAGCTGGTATGCAAAACATTGTGTGAGATTTTGTGTTACAGGGTAGCAATGACACTGAATTTGAATTATTCTAAAAAGAAAGTTTTCCATACAAAGGAGGAGAATGGTACCAGGGGCTCCTGCAGCTCTCAACTTTCAGTAATTTGCAGAGACAATTTTCTTGCCTTGTGCCTTGCTTGTCTGATTTTGCTCACTCCAGCTTCCTGTTTGCTCAAGTGATAAGTAAAGAATAAGGTTTTGGTTTTATATCTGTTGAAGATCATATATATGGTTGCTGGTTGAATATCATGTCATGAAGAATGACACTCAGTCTTGCTTATGCTGATTTACATTGTGTTGATTTCTGCCAGTGTTACTGCTAGTGCTACTTACTGCTAGTTTCTGCTCTCCAATTGTAAGTCAAGACTGCAAAAAAAGAAGCAATTTGTCTTAAATATTGGAAATATTAAATAACTATGATAATTTTTATTTGCCTTCTAGTTTTTAAGACTTGTGTATTTCATATTTTAAAGCTTTAACCTTGCTGGTAGGGGCTTGAAGGCTAGAAACTTAGGAAAAATATATATATATACACAAACACAACTGAAATTGTGTGAAACTGAAAGCTGAAATTTCCGTGTAACTGTCTGGAGCCCAAGCATTTGAAGTAGAACCACACATTAAGCAATACTTAATTGATCTCTGAAATTTCTCCCGCTAACTACACTTGATTTGTCTGCATGGTGGTTTTTGTTCTTACATTATAGCTCTGTCACTTTAAATACAAATGTTGCAGGCATTGCATGTTCCTTGCTTTGCCAGTCTTATAACATGCTCATGCAAGTTACCAATAGGCCTGACCTCCAACTGTTTTGTAGAAAGACATGATTCACTGGATATAATCCATAAGTTATGCAACCATAATTTTCCGAACACTCCATATTTCTTTGTTCTTTTGTATACGTTAGTATAATCTGATCCCAGTTAATGTTGTTTTTACATACAATTTTCTCTTTTTCTAGTGTCTCATTCTTTCTTTGCTTAGACTCTACATATACTGGGACAAAGCTCAGCTTTGCATTAAGTCAACTGTTCATTCACAAAACTCACCTTTGGGAAGATTTTGTCTGTGTGGTCATTCTGACTAAAATTTCCTGTGTGAAACAAGGAATTTGCATTTCAGTTAAAAAGAACAGAATCTGTCTTTTTTGGTGTCTCTGTTTTTTCCCATCACCATGGTATCGTAGTATTTGGTAATTTCGGAGGCTGAAAAAGAGCAAGCCAAGTTTGTTAAGGAAATAGAGACAGATCAAGCATTTATTTGATAATTCAGTACAGATTGAGAATCCCCACATGCTAGACCTCTTGGTAAAATGTGTGTAAATACATGATCCTGAGCACGGAGTTAGTGTAGCTGTGAGTAAGCCAGAATTACCTATGACATTCTTCTCTGAATTATATTTTCCTGGAAAAGATGACATACTTGCATCATGTGTAGCTGGGAAGCAGTGAGACATGAACGTAGCTTGGAGTAGTGCTGACTGGTACACCATATCATCCTGAAAAGAAGAAGATATATAAGACGCATGCAGGCATTCCCTGCTGAAACTCCTCTCCCACATTTTTATCAAAGAGTAGCCCTGGGTTCAGAAAGAAGTAGATGGGCTATAGATGTTGACATATTAGCTGAACCACTTGCATCGTTTTTTCCTGACCCTGGTACTCATCTTTCTCATTCCCCTTCTTTCTGGGAAGCAACAGTGGCTGTGAAGAGCAGATATAAAAAGATTATAAAATTTTTGAGAAGCAAGTATGCATTCTACATACAAAAAACAAGGAGTTGAGTTTCGAGGTTAAAAAAAAAAAAAAAAAAAAAGGCAGATTGGAATGGACACGCGTTAAAGCCAAGCTTCTCCATAACTCTTGGTCCACTCTTTTTCTTTTGCTCTTGTCAAAATAAGTGGAATTAGTCCTTTTACTGCTCTGTCTCATGAATCATTCATAGACTTTTGGTATTTTTAAGTGTTACTTGCAAATAAAGTGATGTAATCACCAAAATACACAAAATCTAGCATGAATTTTAATCTCCTAGTTTGTCTAAGACTCATTTTCTCTTTCCATTGCTTTGTCACTGTTTTAGCTCCTACTTTGCATTGGAAAAGTTATAGCATTATGACAAGTAGGTTAGCCAGTTGTATAATTTCACTGTAATGATTCATGGAAAAGTGAGACAGAGTAGGAATGACAAACAACAAAACAGGGATTGAAGAAGAGTCAAAAAAGATGTATTTCCTATAGCTGGCCAGATTATAAAAAGAATCAGATAGGGAAAACAGGAACTTGTGTCCATAAAATGAGGATAAGTGTCAGCTAACTTCAAGAGTTTATGTTTTAGCAATAAAACTTTAAACATCTTGATAAATATACAATATAACACTTGGAAACATAAAGAAGTACAGATACATTGAATGGAAGAAACAAATTCTCATTGCTGTGTTTGTTAGTGTAACGACTTCAAGGCCAGTTGGCAGAGTGCTTTCATTAATTTATGCCTTTGTATGGCAAATCGATAAAAATCCCTGCTTCAGGACCTTCTTCAGTATTTGCAGCCGTCATCCTTTAGCAGATTCTGAAGTCTTTTAAGTAACCCAGATTGTTATGTAAACAGTTACCTCTGAACAAAGTCCCTGTTAGGTATATTTCACTGTTGATATGCTAGGACTGTGTTTTTCTGTCTTGGAAAGATGTAGTTTTGAATGTTTTCATTATGGTATGTAAATTTAGATGATACCCTGAACAGTACAGAGGGTAAAAAAATTAAGACAAATTCTGGAAACTGGGTCTTAGTTTCCTCAATGGACATTTTCAAATTCATGTGACATCTGTAATACTGTTTATGCAAGTCTCATCCCTAGAGCAAAGAGGATTTGTATTGTAGTTTTGACTTGTTATGAGATTTGTAATATCAACAGTCTCAGTGAAACTGGATCAGATCAGATGGCTTACAGAGGAAGTTCACTTTCTGCATGATGATTTCCTTCTGTGTTGAATCTTTGAATATTCTGAGAAAAACTGGTGTTTGTGAGTGGAAAAATGGTCTCTTTCCACTTGATATTGTGTAGGCTTTGGCACTGTAGTAGAAGGCAAAGGAAGGGGAGAAGCTGCGAAGCTGACACTCCATAGAGAGTGAAAATAGAGAGGTAGGTGTGATTGCATACCTTGCATGTGCGATGCGCCAAATACTCCTTTTGTGCAGGAGTCTCTCTGATTGAGAGAAACTCAGGCTGGGATGTGGGATGTTTGTAGCACTCTGTTACAATATTTGATGTGAAAATGAGAACTTTATGAGATGAGGTGGAACCTACAAGTTGATGTACGATATGAGGTTGTATGACACTCAGCAAGTCTGCGTAGGGATTGCTGTAATGCAGACAGTAAAATAATAAACATAGCTGAGCAAAACAGCTCATAGACATAAGCAGAACATGGCTTAAATTCAGTAGCTTTTCTCACCAACTCTGGCATGGGTTAGCTATGCCACAGGAAGCTGCACTATTTACGTTTTTGATTTAATGCGTTCAGGTACCATGATGATGAACACATATAAATGCGTATACAGATTAACGAGGGGCATTAACCTTTGTGACAGGGAAACAGAAGAGGATTGTCCAAGCATTGAGCATTCCTGTAAAAATATACAAGCTTTGTTCTGCATGACCTTTATTATTGCTAGTCTCAAGTAAAAGAATGAAGCTTGTACTTTATCCTTTGGGTTGATGGAACTAAAGTTCAGATTACCAAAAAATACTCAATTATACCATCAAAGAAACTTGGGCCTTGACTAAAAGAGAAGGCCTTTCATGTAAGTCTTATCTGTAGGTTTCCGTATCTTCTTCATCAGTTGCAATAGCTTCTGAATAAAATGAATGGCAAACATTGTTACTGACGTGAGGGAAGTAATGCATCTCTTGACTCTTAAAGAAGTGGCAATATACTGGTTAAATGTGAATGATGAAAGATGTTTTATCAAATGTGTTCACTGTCTGCAACCCAACTCTCTATGTTCCCATGGAGAAAGATTGAAACAAAAAAATAGGACTGCAGGAAGAGGTATGTTCAGCAAAGTTCTGTAATCCTGAGTATTATTTTCTTCCAGTTCCCAAAAATAGTTCGGTCCTTTGTGAAAAATGCTGACTATAAGAGGACCAGCTTCAGTGATAGAGGTGGAGATGTGGGTATTCCCTGGTCCTGTTAAGCTGCTGAAAGAAGGCAGCAGTAATTACTGGGATAAAGAATCTTCTTCCTTATTGACAGCTGCTCTCAGCTTCTCATTGTCTTTATGGTGGCTAAGGGCAAGAAGGGGGAGAGTATGAGAAGGAGCAGTCCCTGCACTCCTGTAATGCCAGATGGTAGAGTGGAGTGGGAACTGGTGGCACACAGAGGTGTTTCAGGTGTCAGAAAAATTATTGTAGTGAACACACTCATTCATGAAAGTCAGGTCGTAGTTAGGCATTTAAGGATTCTTACCATAGGCTTTTGACAGAGAAGTTAGCCAAATAAAACAGGATTGTTAGCAACGAGAAAAGGGGTTACTGCCATTAGCAGTGTTCACAGCAGTAGCAGGAGCATGTCCACAGCAATTCTGCTTGTTGCAGAATTGACTTCAGTAGGGGTTTAGGGCACTCAGCATATTGTTGGATGGTCTGTCAAAGTGAAAAGAGATGAACTGATATGCACAGTATTGTTAATCTGGATAATAATGTTGAAATGCGTCTAGAGTGGATCTTCCAAAACTTTAAAGGCTTGTGTTTCTGCTATGTACACCTTGATATTCAGTTACAGGGTGTAAAATAAGTGCAATAACTGTATCAAACAGGAATGCCAGACAAAGCAAAAGTCAGTCAGGAAAGGGTATTCAGACATTCTTCATTGTGAAGCTGAGTTTAGGAGCTAGACTAGGAAAATATGTTTATTGTGGAGGCAGTCAGTTAAAATGTACTTTTGCAGAAGAAATCAAATCAGAGGTCTGCATTTCTAAACCAGTTTCACAAGGAAACTAGGTTTATAGCATAGACACCCAAATTTAGATGCCTAAAGAAGACTGTGTGAATACTATCCTGCAGCATATGTTGCCATAGTCACAAGGAAGACAATCTGTATCCCTTGAAGTGTTTCTGTCTCATGATTTTGTAAACTGTTGTAATGTTTGATGTTCTGTAGAAACAAAAGAATCAGTCCAATTGGGACATTATTTTTATATTCAAGTATATGAATATTTTTTTTCTGTAAAAGAGCCAATGAACCAGTACATGTATAAAGCCTCTTTATGCTTCAAATGAACCCCCTTTTAATTTCACCCACATTGATACTCAAAACTGTGATTCAAAGAGTACTCAAGAAGACAATTCAGACTTTTAATTTGCCTTTTCCATGAAACATCTCTTATACCCTCTGTATTATCCTTTGTTTTTACGACAGTCATGTTGCATTTCTTTTCCTGCACTGTGCCAGCCTCTCTCTGCATATTTTATATTTAATAGAAAAAGAAAAACTCCCCCCACCCCATTCCTCTGCACGGAACAAACATGAAGTAGGAATGCTAACTGATATAAATCCAATGCAAAGAGCCTAGTGTTAAGAGGAAATTAACCTTCTTTCAATAAGGTTGAGATCGTTCATAAAAAGATGTCTTACTTCATTAAAAAAACAGTTGTTATTAGCAACAGATTGGATAGGTTATGAAATACACTCCTCGTCTGCTGTATTACCTGGGAGCAGTTGCTTTATAGGAAACTTTTGGGCTTGTTCTTTATCAGTAGAACTACGTTGACTTGGTTGGAGTAAACTTGGGTGCTTTGCTTACACAGAAATAGGCCAACATGACTCTAAAGCTGCCATCCAGTTGGGTGGGAATTCACCCTTTATTCAGAGCTCCATGTTGGTGGAGCTTTCAGTCTTTACTGACTGCAGAGCAGCCTTTCTAATGACTTTTTCAAGGCTGTAAATCTTTCCATGTCAGATTATTGCGGGTGGTGTTTGCAGAATTAAATCAACATCAAATTTGTCCGTTGCTTAGCTAGGTCATTGACCAACCAGCTTTGCAGGCTGTGATCATGTTGTATGTTCTGAAGGCTTATTAAAAGATTTGATGTGTATTTCATCTTCATTAAATGAGTTTGAATCTCAGAATTAAAATGTTCAAGCCAAGCTGAGGTCTCATCGCAGCTCTATATACTGCCTAAGCCTGGAGAGTGCAGGCTTCAGAGTTTATGCAGAGAGCCTTGGAACTAGGACATAAAAATACATGACTGACAGCTGTGTTACAGCAAGAACTCCAAGAACTCTCTCTCTCTCTCTCTTTTCTTTTTTTTTTTTTTTTTTTTTAGCAGATTTGACTAAATTCCTTATCAGCAGATTTCTTAGTTTCCAGTTAAGTCAATTGCCAGTAAGCTGGTTCAGAAAAAGATGATACCAAGTGTTTCTGAATATACTGAGTTGTTCCCTTTGTGAATTTCAGCCTTCTGGCTGTCTTGAAATACTCAACACACTCGGTAGTGGGCAGAAGACAGCTTTTACCCTCCAGAAAGGACGCATATCTCACCTTTCAGAGTGTAAAATAGTGAGCAGGAGAAGAGGGGAAAGAGAGGCAGGTAACTAAGAAAGCAGGTAAAAACTATTAGTTAGTCTAACTTTTCTGAATTAGGTATTATTAAATTATTTCTCTGATGCTGCTCCATACTGCTGAGGGTGGACAAAAACTTAATTTAAATTTTTTTCCTCATATCAAATAAGACCTTGGATAATATAAATATTACACAATATGCTGGGTTTGCTGGAGTCTGAAGGCACCACACTTTAATTTTATAATTTAATTCTGTATGAACCTTACAGTATCAACATTGTGAATACTGCAACTGGGTATGCAAGATAAACAAAGTAATGTTGTATTCCTGAAGCTTCACAAGCTTTTTAATAATTTAAAAATATAACAAATGAGATAAGAGTTTTGCATCTTGACTGAATGCTATTTCAGTTTAATGGCAGACTTTTTTTTAAAGAACCTAAACTTTCATGGGGCTGCTACCGAGCACCAGTAATTTTATATGCAGCCCCCATGTGAAAACTCCTGTAGTTGGTTTTATTTTGCCTTTGACCACTAGAAACCTCAGCCAGTGTTAGGTCTGCTGTGGCTATACAAGCAATAACCACAGAAAGCTGTTTCAAACCACTGATCAAAGTTCCATTTCTACTGGTCATAGCTTTAACGTTGCTTTTTTTTTTTTTTTTTTTTTTAACTCTCACTTTCTTTTTGGCTTTCAAAATACAATAGAATACAAGTTATGTTTTTGAGAAAATATTTTTTTCAGTTTCAAGTGGTACTGGGAATAAATGACAGACTGCCTCTTTAGCTCTGAGTTTGGACACTGGCCCAGGCCACATGGGGCTAGAGCAACAGGTATCATGAGTAATTGCATGGTTTGATAGTCTGTAGGATTCCAGTTACTGCAGTAGCCTGAAAATGTGAATAATTTGGCTCATTGTTCACAGAGAGAGAGCTGGGAAAGTCTCCAAACTGAAATTTGCATTGGAAGATATTAACACTGTAAGAGTGACTAAATAAAATTTCATTTGAAGTCCAAGGATTGCCCTCTCTTAAGCCAGATATGTCTCAGCCTGTCTGTACGTCTCTTAAAATCTTGCTTTACTTCAAGAGGAGGATTTTCTGTTCTACTAACATTGGGAAGTATTAGGAGTTTGCCTAATCTGTACCTGCTCTGTGACCATCTTCAGTCTCTCCTCTTCCCCTCTGAAATTTTTAAAGAACCATTCAGAGAATGGATTCCCTTGATAATCCGCTTTTGCCAAATAACAGATAATGCTGCTAGGTGGGGCCGAGCAATAAACACGAAGGCACTTCATTATACTCTGCCTGGTTATGCTGTGCAGCTAGGACTTGAGCCTCTTTCAATGCAACGAAGCAGCACCTTTGCAGCCTGAGTCATGACTGCAGCATTCCCTGCCTGTTCCTGCCAGGATCATGATGGCTCTGAGAGGCTGCTCTCATAAATCTTCCCTCTCTGAAGGCTGCCTCCTTGTGTGTGGGTCCTCTTTGTGGAGAATCTGAATCAGCGCTGGAAAAGGCAGCATCCACTGCTGAGAGATAATGGTGAATTGGACTTCTGCAATTTTTTCTGCCACTTTCCTAACCTTTTGAGGTCTAAGGGAAATCTTTCTTAAATTGCTGCAGTCTTTGCTTCACTGTACCTTTGTTTTCTTAACCTTGAACAGTATTTTGTAGTGGCTCTGATGAGACACATGCAGGGTTTCTTTGTCATAGCAGGAATTCCAGGCAAAAGACTTCAGGTGTAATCTCACTGGTTTTAACAGAGTTATTTGTTCACTGTTAGAGCATGATAATGATAAAAAATCATTGCTGTTGTTTAGTACCCATGAGCTCAGGTTGTCTGGATCCTGAATATAGGATTTACCTATCTTCAGTGTCTAAATATTTGGTAGTTGTTAACACCTGCCATCTAATGGAGTGGTTAATGTAGGGTGGCTCTCTGGTGTCAGACCATCATGACACCAGTGTGACTCCATATGATGGGAAGTTTGCGCTTCATCCAGCCCAGAGACATCGAGGCACAGTTAAGATTTGTGTCATTATGATCTCTGCTGAATAGCACCCATCACCATTAGATGACATGAATCTGGACAGCTGTCAGGATGCTGTTAGGAATGCTTGGTGTGTAAGGTGCAGGGGCCCAGGCAGCTCACCCAAAGGGCCCACACAGCCTGGGGCCATCTGCACTTTAATCAGGGACAGAAAGTTAAGAAATTCTCGGGCAAACGTAAACTTCACAAAGATTGTAGGATTTGGACAAAACAGAGGGCCTCCAGTTCAGAAGAGGGCTGGTGAACTGGCAGATTTCTTTTTTCTGTGGGTGTGCACATGGTTTGGAAAAGAAATTGCTTAACTGTAGAGTTGTTTGTGGGGGGAACAGCAGAAGCGAGGGCTCATTTTTGCCTTAAGAAAAGGCATGTAAAGTGCAGGTGTTGACAGAGACACACTCTGAATTTATAATCAAATTGACACCATCATTCTCCTTTCTTCATTTGTTTTTAAGAGTAGAGAGAGGACCTGACAGGGACTGCTTAACAGGAATGCAAAGTGAGGAAAGTTAGGCCCAAAAGCTGGGCCACAAACTGAGGGCAGCTGATGGGTGCAACCCCATTCTGCTGTGCAGCTCAGCAGCGAACAGCTTGGCCCTTTTTTCTCCTGAAGGAGCTTTCTGATTCTTTTCTGTTTCTTTCTCACTTCTGTGTACTTTTCTTTCTAACTCCAGATTAAAGAAAAATAACATCCATTTATTTTAATGGCCCATATTTCTGTCTGTTACACATTACATCTGTTTCTGTACAAACTGTTCCAGTTCAAAGGGGAACGGTTCTGAAAGTGGTTGGTCTCCACTTGTGGATGCTGATGTTTTGTCTGCTGAAAAATTGACTTTTCTGGTCACTGGTAAAATGCATTTGGATGGATATGGAGCATCTGTTCATAACTTGTCAAACAGATGGAGCCAACTAAGTGAAAAAGCACTTTTGTGCCCATAGCCCCTTTAAAGCATCGCCTTCCAGCTGCTTCTTTCTTTAGAAAGGCTATCTTGCAGAAAGCCTACTGAGTATCTGGAATTCTTAATAATAAATCCAAATGCCCATACCGAGATGCTGAATTAATTACAATACCAAGTTGGTCTGGTTGGAGTCATCTGACTGATTTTCTATACTGCCTAAGCAGACGCAACTGTAAGTCAAGATTCATTTGAAGTATTTGCCTACTTTGCTGAAAAGAAGGTTAGCTCTAGCAGTAATGGTAAAAGCCATGGACCTTGTTGTGAATGAGTACGATAGTTTACATGCAGGAGTGGTAAATTAGAATACAGAAATATTTCTTCTCCCAAAGGACCAAAAATAGAGATATCCAAGTAGGCTGAAAGGCAAAGCATTTTGAAAAATAAACAACAGATAACACAGTACATAAAACATAATTACATACGATTAGAATTGCTCACAAAAGATGAAGTTTCAGTGTAAAGGCATTCTCACTTTCACTTACCTGGGCAAAGGGGCTTGCTTGCCTGCAGAACTGTTGCCTGCTATGGTCCTACGGATTTCAGCACAGATTTGCGTGCTGGCTCTGTGAGAACGCTGCACAGGGTGGGCTGGAGGTGATGTGGTCCGACAGCTATTCTGCCTTCAGTGACACGTTCTCCTTTCTGCAGGTATTTTTCCAGGTGTTCCTCTTCTGCAGCTGTCTCAGCACTGCTAGCCTGGAGGAGGATCAAAGATACAGCTTTAAATAGAAGATTTGCACTGTTTGAGCATGTCTTTGAAGGAGGGGAGGGTCTTCATATGGTTTATGAGATTGAATTGATTTTATGCTTAATGATCACTTGCCTGTTTTTAGGAAAGAGCACACCCAACAGAAGTCTGTTTAAAAAGAGAGGTGCTGCTCAAGCTAAGCTGGGAGAAATTGTTTTGTGATTTCATATTCTTTTAACAAACTGAACCTGCCTACTGACAAAAGCAGAAACCTCCTTTCTTATTTTTTCTACTACTGCTACACACAGTGAACACTCAGCCTTGCTAAGTTTGTGGTTGCAGACTTCCTCACTCTGCCCCCCACCCTCTTGTCAACCTCACACTTACACCCAGTTTGCAGAGTCTGCATAATATGTGGAGAAGAATTTAGTTTTTCATTTTTTAACAGTCCTACTCACTTCACTGTTTACTTGTCACGTAAACGTGTAAAGTCATGTGTATAAAATCATTGCAGAAGGGCAAACAGCTATTCTTCAGAATGGGAATTAAGAAACACTGATGTAAAATTTGGGCTATGTCTCAGCAATTTCTTTCTTTGCGTTTCTTCTTTTCCTTCCTCAGGCTTGCCATCTGCACTCTCACTGGGGGCCAAGATTTGGTAATGTGTGAAGTAGGGTAAGACAGCTGAAAAATTGTTCTAGGAAAAATTGCTGCTAAAAGTTCTCCGCATTTGAATGGTAAATGCTGAAAAGGAAGCGTTTATGACTTTAGTGACTTTATTATGATTTCTGCTGGTATTTTCATATGCTTTAAGTTTACTTCCAGGTAGATTCTGTTACTGTTAGAGAAATATTTTCACTTCTAACATTTACAATTATAAATCAAATATATTTCTTTTTTGCAGTTTCAGAAACTCCTTAATAGACATGGCTAAATAAACTGGACTCAGCCTTTTAAACATTCTTCATACTGCCTTTTTAGCCTGGGTTTGAAGAAGAGAGTAGATGGACTTTTTCTTCCCCATGAGGACAGCATGAGCCAAACCATGCTGTAGAGCAATTCCTCTCTCTCCTTTTTGGCAACTATGCAGAATGGCTTACGGTATGTGGAGTCTGGTGCAATTCCATTGGAATTCACTGGAGTTGCACTGATTTATACCTGGTGTGAATCTTGTCTTTCCAAAATATTACTGATGCAACAAAAATGCAGAGTTGAAAAGTCATTAACTAAGAAGCAACAATGGTCTTTTGATTTGCAGTAAGTTACTGGATCATTGTTGTCACTAACTTCAGTTTTTATTATCACCTGGACAAAAAAAGAATACTTTCAAGAGTATCAAAACAAAAACACTGATTAAAATACCTTATTCAGCAGTTTCTGATGTGATATCCCTGAAACTGCTGTGACTACTATAGAAGCAGCCAGTGCATCTATCTCAAATTGATAGGCTGCAAACGTAAAGTATCCGGTTCCTGGAAGAGACGTTGTTAGTATTCCTGTGAGCAGCACTTCCCTGTGTTATTTCAAGAACCAGTTTTTCAGCAGTGGCTTAAGAGGGATGGTAGTTTGAAATTCTCTTTTGTGATCGGAAGATAGATGGGATTCAGTTATAGTAGTGATACCTGTGCCATCTTTTGTAGGAAAAAAAATCTTAGTCATGGCATCCAGGCCTTATTTTATGTGATAGAGATATAAAAATTGTGTTGTTTTTAGAGCACGAATCTCTTTGTTGAGATGGTACATCTCTTTTTCTTGCAAACATCCAGGCAGTCCATACTCTCGTAGATTAGAAAGATTGCCATGTCTAAGAAGGAAGTCACCAAGTAACAAATTTTTCATTTCAGCTGTACATGATGTGATTCACTTCCTGCTTTAGACCTTAGTTCTGTGTTCTTAGGCAGCTGAAGCTTCACACCCGAGGTCTGTTTTTGTACAGCATTCAAACTGATTGCTGTACATACAGTCAGAGGACTGTAGAAGAGATTGTACCATGTCTGGTTGCAGTTGCCTACAGAATGAATGTCACTACATCAGTACAGGGCTGCTCTTTACCTTTATTTGACACTGCTTCATACACAGTCTTTATTTTTGCGTTTACTATGGGGAGAGAATGGGAAGTGAGGGACAAGTGAGAATGGGTAGTGGGGGAATCTGTTGGAGAGAAATGCATTTGTAAAAGAGCAAATACTGTTTATGGTAACAGCTTTAGGTCCTGAAGATTAACCTTTAGTCCATTAACGGACTGCCCTCCTCAGAGTTGTGCAATCACTCTGTGGTATGAATACATGCTATGGAGTGCTAAAAGCACGGATCTGCTTTATTATCGTGCAACACTTCTATTATCAGCAGCTAGATAAATTAGATCTAATTGTGTGACTTCTAGGATTCTGTGTGTTGTGAGTTAAATTTGCTCTAACAGCCAGTGTAGTTCATTGTAAGTTCACTATGTTACTGAATATTTATGAATGAATATTTTTGCGTTTTACAATGACATTTAGCAATACGTTACAGCTAGAGCCAAATAAAATAAAACCTTCTTACAGAAAGAGCAGACTTGGGGGAAAATATCTCATCCGTTTTTTGCTTAGTTTGGGGATAGTTTGGGGACCTGATTGGGAATTTTATAGATGACTTGTTTGTGAATCTGGCATAAATTCCTAGCCTTACTGAAGTTAGTGAGTGCTTTACTGCTGAGTCCAGCAGTGGTAAGACTTGAGTACTTGCTTCTACTGTTCTGTCCACTCCTCCATGCGTGAAGCATGGTGAGGTTCAGGGATGCAGACAAGGAGTGGATGTCTTCTCCTCTCAGCTCAAGGAGTGACTGCAAGAAAGGATTTACAGAGCTGGGCCATCTGTAGAGAATAACTTATTTCCTTACCCTCCTCTCTCCACTCTGCTTCCTTAACTCTCCCTCCCACCTCCCACGCACGCTGTCTCTCACTCTATCTCTGGGATTTTCTTTAGAGAGCAGGGAAGGAAAACCTGGGAGGGAAGGTTGCTGGTTATTAGCTCAGGCAAGTTCTGCCTTAAATGTTTACTTTTGCTGAAGGAAAAAAGGAAGACTGGATTTGCTTGATCTTTTAAGGGTCTGGACAATATTTGCATTTTCTTCTCCATATCAATACAATAAAGCCCAGCACAGAGGTGTTTTAAACTTGACACTTAAGTGCAGTGGTTCCATCCCTGCTCTGACCAGTCTGTCTTAGCTTTGTATGATAACATTGTTTTCTTTGCGACTAAGTTGATCCAAGTGACTTATTCGCCTATAATTCCTTCTGATGTGCTTGGAAGCTCTTCTCTTATTTTGGGCTTGAAGTACTTCTGATAATTCTTTTCTGATGAATTCTCTGAAGTCAAGCTTACTGACACTATGACCTCACAGGTTCTGTCTGCCCCTTTGTGTTGGTGCAATAAATTGTTTTAATTTGCTGCAAAATGTTTTTGCTGAGATTTTGATATTTATAATGGCTGTTTTCAGGCTAAGGTACAAATGAATAGCATATGGCTATTGTAAGAATAAAATATTAATTTTGGCAAATTCAGTCAATTCACAGTGGGTGTTCTTAGCCTTTAAAACAAAATTATCACATATTTGGCACAACTATCAAGTGCCTGGGTTTTGACTCTAAGCCTTAATCACCAAACGAAGAGAGCAATGTATTATTAACATATTATGAAGACACAGTAGCTATGACTGTGTGAGCTGACGGTGGGTGTTCTACATGGTTGCCACATGTTGGAAAAGAGGACAGGTTGCAAGGTTAGGGCAGTATGTAACAACTAATATACTCAAATTGGAGTGGTCTGAGTGATGTGTTTGGATCAAGCATGCCAAAACAATTAATTTGGATGCAAAACCTAAACATTCTGCAAGTATCTGGCTGTGTCTAGTGTTTGATATCACCCAGAATATTCAAATATCTTTTGGTCTGTTGTTACCATTGAATCTCAGTGAAGAAGGAAATAGATTTATCCATTGAAAACAGAGAAGAGTATTGATTCCTTAATTGGATACCCACTGATTATAAATGCCTGCATAGCACAGCGTCTGATGGGCAGTGCTGCATGACAGCAGCATAAGCAGTGTCACTTATGGCTTCATTGTGCTAAGTGCTGACAGCTCCTGCAGAATCCTCTCCTTGGGAAATGAGGAAAGTCAGTATTACATGGGAGTGTGTTTGAGCTTTTTTTATCTGCATGGATACATCCAAGTCACCTTCATTAATTTCTGAATACCTCACCCCTCGTCTGACTGCAGTCCGGAATGACATTCACGTTTCAGGTTACATATTGTGGCCCAGTGGTGTTATTGATGATGATTCTCAACTTCAAGAGCATTAACAAAGCATGTTCTCATAAAGCATGTCATTGCTTCTATGCTTCACTGGAGCATGATCTCCTGTAGCACCACCAGCTGATGGAAAACACAGGGCTGGACACAAGGCCATTCTCCTTTTGGTTGTGGCATATTAGTATGGTCTTTAAATTACATCTGTTTTAGGATATTACATGTCCAATGAAAGGATCAATTTTGTTTCTGTTGAAAGAGGTATCAAAATGGGGACTGATACAGATGGCACCAGCGCTGTTTTTAGGGAGCTGCCTAGTTGCTGTCAGCTATAGATTCATGAGCTGTCTTTGGCATTAGTATTTAAAAACTCTGGAGCCATTCTTGTAGGACTTGAGGATCTTTTGAGGGTGCCAGGGAGTTTGGGATGGAGCAGTAAATGCTCCATCCAAGTAAATCTTCATAAGATATGAACATTTTTCATTCACCTGAAACCCAGTTTCAGGAAAATTTTAATATTTTCTAATAATACTTGGGAACATGCTGATAAATGTACAGTATTTTTAAATTCAAATTTTAAGACAGTGAAATACTTGTGTGTGTGTGAGTTTGTGTGGACAGACACTGGGTTGGAGACAGAATGCCCAAAGAGTGGACAAATTTCAGTTACCCTGCAAGTAATTTCTGCTCCCTGTCTGTATGGCTGTGTGGAAGCAATAGAACAGTATCACTGGCTCCATGAGGAGAATATTTCTTGTGTGCATGTATCTCATATGCCAAGCAAAGGGAAACCAGAGAAGGGGAAAGGGAAAAGCTCATTATGAAACAAGATTTTGATTATAGGTTAGTTTTTTCTAGAAGCCAGCATACCACTACTAGCACATATGTTAAGCTGTAACTCTAAGGTATTTTGATAATATGCTAAATGCCTTCCAAAACCTTAAAGTTAGCACTTACAAGATTGAACCAGATAACTGTTACTAAACAGCATTTTTCATTTTTCTCCAGCACTATTTAAAGGATCTGTTGTTATCACTTATTTCAAGGCCTTGTTCAAGAATAGAAATATAGTACCTAGGAACTGTACATTTAATACTAGGTTTTGGAGGAATAGTTTAGTATCATGCTTCATACAAATGAGTCAAAATGGTTTAATGAGATTACCTGCAAACGGAATAATAAACTATGAACAGAACTGAAATGAGTATCTGCTTCTTTTTCTAAAATAGCTTGATTTCAGGAGTCAGGGTTGATCAGTTATTGCAAGCTAGTGTTTATATTTGAAACAAGAGTGTAAGCCTTCTGCAGGAGATTAAACTGCAGGATATGTCAGCATCACAGCACAGCAGAAGTAGATCTCTTGAGGAAGACGCTGTAGAACTGGGATTAGTATTGTCATATGTCCCCTTGCAGGGAATTGATCTTCCAAATGTAGTGCCCATTGTTCCTTGGCTTCCAGATTGTAAGTAATGGTCATTGATGAGCCCAGATTCTCACAGGAATTCAAGTCAATGTAACCTTGAACTTGATTCTGCCAAGTCCTGGGTCAGCAATCCCAGCACCCTCCGTCTGGTCACTCAGTCTGTTTGGAGCGCTGAGCATTTCTGTCATTCTTTGCACGTTTCTATCTGCCTTCGGTATGTGGCTGTACCCTACTCCTTCTGCAAATTTTAGAGGGCATGGTTAAGCATATATATTAACAGGATGACTAGCATCTGGCTACTTCTTTTTAACTGTTCACAATGAAAAATTCGTTTTCATTTTTAAGCTGTAGATTTATTTTTTTTCTGAAAGAGACTGGTTTTTGTTTTGTTTTGTTTTTGGTTTCTTTGAATTATAATTTCAAAAGGTTTCTGTGCTAGGTCTTTTCTTATTTGAATATTTTTGCTAAGGCTTCTATACAAATTTCTTAAAATGTTGCTTGGGGAATGAGCTGAAGAATTTAGAAACATGTCTTCATGAGTTTGGATTCACATGCATATAGGCATTTGATCTTTTTGAAAAACTAAAAGGTTTTACCCTTTATATATATATATATATATATATAATTATTATTTTTTTTTTAATAATCAGGATGCTCTTTCCAGGACTATTGTCATAGTGACCCATCCCCTGACCGTGAGAGCTGGAACTGGAGCCCTCTTTAATTCGGAGCTTCTTTAATACTGCTCTAAGCTCCTGCTTAATGTCACAGGAGGTTGTTTGAGTAAATTGAGATGCTCTCTCCCACAGGATTTAAATGTGCTGTTTCCATTGTCACATCCTGCTGATACAGTGGTAGAGGATTAAATTGAAGATCTAATTTGAGATGGGCCTAATTATAAGCATGGCAGCCTTAAAAGCATATATTGCATTTATTATTCATTTAGCGTATTTTTTAGGTCCTGTAGTCTCTATTTCTGGCTTAATGCATAAGTTGGCTAAGTTACATGTATTATCAACTCTTTTTTTTTTTTTTTTTTTCCCACTCTCGTGAACAATAAAACCTGGATTAGATTTTTTTTTTATTTTTTTTTTTTCCAGAAAATGCAACTTTCAACAAACATGAAAAACACCGCCGTTTCCATTCGATGTATATGCTACACTTGGAAAAAACGCAATATTGCCATCTAGTGGGAGTGAAGATTTTGAGCTGTCATGCTCCTCCCTCTAGATTGCTGTTACCTAGCTGTTCTCTTGGAGTCATGACACATGGTTCCATTTAATTTACAGTGCTCCTTCTCTTTCCCTAAACTTTGGGGACAATCCCTACGTTTTGTTGCTGAGGTTGCTCTTCCATATGTTACTGAATAATCAGAAATGTTTTGCAGGTACAAAGAGGCAAATGTGGCTCTTCACATTTTCTAAAGTAAATCGTCGAAGGACAAGGTAGTGATTCTGTGCTACAGTTCGTTTAGGTCATGTTACTGCCAGTGTCTCTGCAACATACAGATGATTAAAGCACTTGAACTTGCTGATTTTCTGACACCTGTATGTTTAGTTAGGAAAATATCTTTTTCTCTGTCAAGCCTTTGTGCAAGAATATTTTGGAAGTGGATTGCTATGGAAAAGAGCAGGAGGCAGGATTTGGCTGAAGCTTAGTGATAAAGTGATTTCCAGACCATTTTTTCTTGTTTCTTCCTTTATATGAGATCAGTGTCCGCTGGGGATTCACAGAGATGGAACAGAGATGGATATAGTTTTTTTTGTTTGTTTGTTTGTTTTTGGTACCCTGTAACATTTTATTTATTTGTTTGTTTGTTTATTGCCTTGTTACATTTTTTCTTTTAAAACTGCAGCTGGCTAGAATCAGTTCAGTAGCATTTTTTTTTTCCTTGGGTTTAATCATAGCATTTAATTAATCTCCCCTCTTTAGTCATCAGTCTACAGCTTAGCAATGCAAGGTCCTAAGAGCCTAAGCATTAATTCTAAATACATTAGTAATTAATGTTAGTTAATTCTTATTGCATTTTTGAATCAAAGTGTTAAAAGATAAATCATTAATGCGTATTTCTTGACTAATCTTTACCTCACTCTCCTTTTACAGCACAGAACAACATCAGAGTGATAGTTATGACAGTGTTACTGCTCTTTCTTTTATTTTTCTTTTTCAATTCACCAGCAGTGAACTGAATTAGATCTAGAGTGCTTTGCATATCTCTTGGCAAGCAAATTGCTACCTGTCTTTCTGAAAACCTATATGATCCATAAAAGAGACACATCTATGTGCTTTCCACTTGTTCCAGACTCCATTGATTCTTACTCATCCTTCTGTGCTTGAGGTTGTTTATCTGTTTTTCATCAATTGCAATTGGTACTGCTAATTTTTTTGTGTGCTCTGTGCTGCATCACCCCGATGCTGTGTCTCAGATGTGTGATGTATGTATAGCATACTATGGGAGGGTCACAATTGTGACTGGAGAAAGTTTTTAACTTCAAAGTATTCATTTGGCTTCAGATTACTATCTGGGATCGGACTTCCTCACAAGAAGCCCAGTGTGGTGTTTTCTTCCTTTATTTAGAACATGACTTCAGAACAGTCAGAAGATATTTATTACAGATCTTTATTTATTATTATGTTGGCCCTTCTCACGGTTTAGTTACAGCAAGCAAAAGATAAAGACAAGAGTAAAGGACCTAGTACCCATCATAGCTACAAGAGAGAAGGAGCAAAGGAAAGGCTGGTATGCAAGTAGGGAAGCATACAGAGAGTGTAAATGACTGCATCAGAATTGGATACTGATGGAGACTAACCATGTACTTACTATCTTTCAGTTTAATCTGTTTAGGTGATGTTCAGGTGCCTGCCATTCAGGGTTCAGGTTTCTGCCATTTTCCATTCATTGCTCTAGCCCCACAGAATCAAAATTTAAAATTGCTGCCTTGTAGTTGAGAACAAAACTTTTGATTTATCCAAGCTCTCCCTTACTCCACATAAAGTCCCTCCTGCACCTTCACAACCAAATCTCTTCAGTTTTAAGTCTTCACAGAGTTTGTGTCTCTTTTGATAATAATCCTAGAACCTTCATATTATTTCTTTGTGTATGTTTTCTGGCATTTCCTATAATTTTATTTATTGTAGACTCTTATTTCTGCAGGACAAAAAACTGAGAAGGCTGTATCTCGTTTAGTGCATCTCATTGTCCAAGCATGATTGATATGCTCTGGTTCGGGTGATCATAGAGTTCATATTTCAGAAGAAATTCTACTGCTCCTGTTTTAACTAATCAGACATTTTGAAGACAGTCATACAGTATGTCTAGTACTGCTGAAAGGTATTTATTCTAAAACCAACTGTTACGTTCTTGAGTTTCAATAACCATGGAGTATTTAAGCTTTTGAAGATGAAAGTATACCTCATCTGTAGCCATGTAGCATTTGAAGAAAGATAGTAGTACACCTGCAAATGTGATGGATTAAAACTGTATTGAAACACTAGAGTTTGTTCTGTGTCAAGTTAGAAAACCTGTTCTTGCAGCTGATCCATATTGGATCCACTGGTTCTTTGTAGATCTTTAGGTTTTAGTCATTCAGATGTGAAAAGAAGTTTCCTAAGCAAGAATAGACATTAAAATTCCTAATCTAGATAAGCCTTGTGAAGATAGATTTTTCTGCTCAGAATGATGTTTCTGAAACATTGCCAAGGTTTCTAAACCATCTTCTCTTCATCTTTTGGTGTCTTTCCTCTTAAACATGTTTTGCATGCTAAAATTGTGTATTTAATAGTTTTCTGGCAGGATGTGCAGCCAAGAGAAAGAGGACAAAGCTGATAAGGAATGTGAAGATAAATTTACCAGCAGCCAATGATCTTTGTTAAAGTAAATAATTTTGTTAAGGAGATAAAAGATTATGGGAATTAATTGTCAAGTGCTGCTGCATTAATATGATGAAAAAGAGGGCTGACAAAAATATTGCAATTTTCAGATTTAGCATAATTTGGGAAATAAAGATCAAAGTACTTTGAATTTTTCAACATTACTCTTTATTAATATTATCTGATTTCCCTCTGCTACTATATGTGGAAAAATATTTTGGGAATAGTAGTACATGGTTGTATTTCCATAAATGTGTTTAATGTGTTTTCATTTGCTTTGCTATACTTTTCTTTGTTAGCATCATTTACAAGTGGTGATTTTTGTTTGTTTGTTTTTTTGTAGTAGTAGATCTTTGTGAAAAAGAAGACCTTAGTCAACTGGCTTGATAAAAGGAGTGGTTCTTCAGTCCCTATTTCTAATCCTTCTGGATTCCTAAGGAGTTTTTCCCCGCCGAAAGTGGCAAAAACTTATAGATATGTGTCGGCAAGAACGATTGCTGTCTGCCTTCTTTATCAAAGAGGACGCAGGTAGCCTGAAGTTACTGCCATCATTATGCTGTAGCCTGGAAAAAACATTATTTAGAGAGAACAAAGTTTAGCTCAGGCCAGCTGTCCAAGTATTCCTCTTAATTTTCCTGCAGGCTTTCAAATCCATTCTAAATCCCATGCTTTAGAGCTACCCTTACATGAGCTAGATTTTTTTGAGAGCTTGTATATACAACAAAATATGTTTGAATTTATTGTAAGGAAGAGATATAGCAAGGATAGTAAGGTGTTTTTCCTTTTTATAACCCCCTTCTCAGGGTGAATGTTCTGTCATCAAGAGCGAGGTAACATCTATAACTCAAATATCCCATTTCCTCTTATCTGGTTGTGAAAACTGAGATGAGGGACATTTTTTCTTTTTTTTTTTTTTTTTTTATTTTTTTTTTTTTTTTTTTGTCCAAAAAGGACCATTATTTGATTCTAGAGGAAAATAAGACTGTATAAGTAATTTTAATTACCATATAGAACAGCTTGAGAAATGAAGATCTTGATTTCTCGAGCATGTATTTTCCAGGTATGGTAGTAATTCAGAGATCTTCCCTTCCTCCCTCCCTCCCTCCTCCTTTCATTTCAAAATTCATTTTCACTAAGCACTGCTCCATAGCTCATTACTATTCATATAGAGTTGTCCTCATGCTACTTGTTGTATGTCTGCAAGGACACATATTAGATAGTTAAGACAGCAACTGAATGATCTGAATAATAATGTGTAATACAAGATCTAGAAATAAACCATATAAACAGGAAAAATTACTGCAGCTTTGCAATGGCTAATTATATTGCACTTCATGTATTTTATGGTGCATCCTATTTGATATCTAATTATAAGTACATTTCCTATGCAGTCTTTTTAATTTCTCAAGACCTTATTCTCTCACCCATATTGTCACTGAGCAGATCCTTTAAACTGTACCTATCAGCTAGTTTCTGCTGCAGAGGAGAGCACTAATCAACTCTGTTAGAAATTAATAACTATGTTAGGTATTATAGAATTTGGCCTTGTTGATATTCACAACCTTTTTAAAAAGTCTATCACCTTTTCTTGAGTGTCCTGATTTTGGTGTGTTCAATTTCAGAAGGAAATATGGAAAGCCCTGAATTAATTTTCACTGAATTCCTCTGGCTTGTGCTGTAGCATCTATACAACTTCAGTAAGGCATCGGTATTGCTATTTCTGCATGTGTTCTATTGTCCATATATTTTCTATAGACAAGGTCCAAGAGTTGAACACTTGAAGCTATCACCAGGGCTACATTCCACCTGTAAAGTAAGTGGGTTTTCACAGCTAGACCTGAATGTGAGAGAGAAAAATCTAAAGTAAAGCATGTCCTGGTGTGTAGTCATCATCTCTGTAAAAGAGCTAGAGAGCCTTGCCATGCGCCAAGGAGCAACTTCACTAAAAACACCTGCGAAGCACAAATGGCACAACAGAGAACATTTCTCTTTGATTACAAGAGAGGAACTTTTAAACAGTGCTGAATCGTGCATCTTGGAGATAATTAGGAAACCACAGTGGGCCGTTTTTTGATTCTTGCCTGGAAATGGAATTGTAGTACAGCTACTGTAGCTACAATGAAAATCTACAGTATTGGCTTTTGATCCAGCCAGTTTTGTAGTCTGGAGGATTGGTGTTGAAACTGAGAGAACAGAATGAAAAATTACCTTAAATCAATGCTGAATTGATTTGAAATATCAGCCAAACACATCATGTACCTTTAAATCTGTTACCTTAGCATCCATTTCTGTATTTCAAATTTTGTGCTTTTTGGTATAATATGGTGTATTTGAAGCTCCAACTGTATTATTCTGATCTGTACTGCCAAGTTAGTCTGCTATCTACAGTTTTGTGTGTTTCTGTTTTTATCTATCTATCTATTTATTTATTTATTCTAAATCTACTGAAATACAGTGGAAGGAAATTGGATAATGGGAAACATTCTGTATGTTAAGGGTTTCATTGTAAGTGGATTCCACTATGACAGTACATCCTGGAAATAGAAAGATATGTATTCTATAGCTAAGCATACTATGTATAAATACACTATTAAGAATTAATTTCAGAGAGGGTATATTTTCTATATCTGTTATACATAATTGTCTTATGAAATAATGAAATCCTTTTCCGTTTCCTCATCATGAAAAATGATGAGCTCCCCACTCCTTCTCTTTCATTTATGAGTCCTACTAAGGAAAAGGGCTTCTTTGCTTCTTTTTTCCCCCCATTTTCTTGTTAAGGAATATTAGCTTTTACCTTATATTTTCCAGAAACTTTCATCCTTTGTCTTGTTGCTTAAATTTAATTAACTCTGAGAAAAAAACCTGCCGTCTCCACTTCATATGTGTTCTGTAATCAGTTCTATTTTATGCTCCAGTCTCTGAAACTTCCCCCAGTGGGAGGTCAGGGATCGTATTTTGTAAGACATGAGGATAATGATTGCTGAGATATACAAATTGAAGATTGGGTGTCATTTGCAAGACAGGATTGTTTTTTTTAATACTCCTTGTTGTGTGCATTTATGGGTTTCCTTGCTATTTTGAGACAGGTTTCTGATTTTTTTTTTTTTATATTGCAACATCTAACAGTAAGTACTCTGAAGTAGTCTGCCCTTACGTACTTGAATTAATTTTAATTGAACTGCAGAGGAAAGAGGGCAGTGTTCTGTTCCTCATTGTTTTGTGTTTTATGTTGTGTTTTGAAAGTTTGAGGTTGTGCTAGAGCTTTAGAGGTGGTCCTGAATTCCAACAGAAGATAAGTACGCTTATCCATTTTCAGGGGTTTGTACTAGGTGAATTAACAGGCTGTCCTTTTCATCCTAATCTCCTCTGTTGTTTGCAGTAGAATTTAAGAGATTTGAACTGACATACTAGTGGTAAACTGAAATTTCTAAGATCTACTGATTTAGTTCTTTGGAAGTGGAATTTAAGCTGCTGAATGTTTGAGAAGAAGATCCGGAACTCCTGAAATGTGTTTGTTTGGTATTTCTCACTCTGTGGAATTGCTGCCCATATAAAGCTAAAAAATGAGCACCAGCAAAACTTTATTTATAAAAGATTATTTTTCAAGTACTTTCAAGATTACTTTCAAGTGCACACAATAATTCTGCATCAGTAATTATGTGCAGGTTTTAAAGCATGCTCGTGATGGAAGTGCTGGCTGATTACAGCACTGTGTAGCGTGGCATTTCGTATCAAACGGAATGCATTTTGGAATCAGACCCACATAATCCTTTGGATATCCACCAGGCTTTAGACAGTGCTGCTGCCTATGGTTATTTTGGAGAAAATCCTCCAAATGCTCGCTCTCTGACTTGGCTCTTCTGTTCCTCATTGAAAAAGATGAAAATGCCTGCCATCTGTTTTCCCCTTCCGTCCACTCAGATAAATTGTTTAAGGTTGTTTCTGGAGCTATTTCAGGGACTCTGTACATACGGCTTTCTATTAGATGGAATCAATAATTGCTCTAGCAATAGCTGAATCCTTTTACCATCTCAGATGGTTCTGGGAAACTTATATTATAAAAAAGTCTGGTTCTTTTCCTTGGGATTATTGATATGTTTGTCATGGTGTCATGAACAGCATATCCACAGTGTCTTATTTCCAGAATGCCTTTATAAAGTTTTGTTTTACAGGGAGTGTAATATACTTTGCAAATATATGTAGATAAAAAGAAAAATAGGTAGAAATGTATGGAAGTTTCAACCCCAATGAATTACTTGTTTCGGTGTTGTTTTCAGATGTCAGCATTGAGAGTGAGAGCTGAATTTACCAAAAAGAACGTGCTAGGATCATGTAGGTTACAAGCTCGGCAAGTACATTTTCCAAAGTTTTTGCTGGGGAAGTTCAGCTGTGTGGTGCAGGTAGACTTTGCCCAATGAGCAAACAAAATTGAGACTGTGTACTTTCTTCTCTGCTGCTGCCTGCCCCTATGTCCCCCTCCTCCATTCCCCCAGTGCTTCCTGCACATGGTGTCTACCTGCACCAGATCCTGTCTGGAAACCCTCACGTAGGGTGCAGCTGCTGCAGCTCCACCGCAGCAAATGTGATTACCTCACCGTAGAACGCCTTTTAGGGAGCAGTGTTATTGATTTCTGAATAATGGCCCTTTTATCTTTCACTTATTTTTCAGCTTTCAGCGATTGGCTTTTTCTTATTATTGCTCCCATGGACCTATTTCAAAACCAGAACAATGTTTGTAGTTCAGCAGAAATAAATGGCAGGCAGCATCCTCTGTCTCTTCTATGAATAATGAACCAGTCAGGGAAGGACTTCGTCTGTAAAATCAGTAACTGTATTGATGGGAAGGACAGGAATGAATTTAACACTCATAACTCTATGTAAACCTTCTTAGTTGTGACAAACATAATTTTGTTGTTACTGTTTTTAAAATATTTGAAGGCAGATTTTTGCACTGGAAAAAAAAAGTGTAGGGTTTTTAAATTAGGCATTGATTAAATTTGCGGGAGTTAATTAACAGAGAAAAAACTTAAATGCATATATTCATCTTTCCATGTCTTTTCCACACCTAGCAGAACTAAGCTGGGAGAACCATTGCAGCTGCTGGCACCAGAAGCTCCTCTGCCATTCCCTCTCATGAGCATGGCCCCTTCCCACTGACAGTTAACTTAAATATTTTGCCCAAACTACACAGGCTTCTCCCTACCCACCAGCAAGCAGCATTCTTCCTCATCTCATTAGTCCCTCATTTGTATCTCCCCAAATGACTGTTGACCAAATACCCCCGAACTTTTCCATCACAAAATGATCTTCTGACCTAAAGACCTTCTACTTTCTTCTAACTCTCAGTAGCCTACCTTTCTGCCTTTACATAATGCTATGGTTTATACAAGTTCTGTTTAGCTACACTGTGTGGACCCCAATAATCTGAAGATTAACCTTCACAACCATATATTATCTTAACTTCCCTGTGAGACTTCCAGTAGAAATGACTGGTAGTCAGTTATACAGATGACTTACGAGATACAGACATCTGCTATATAGGATCTGAACTTGAACCATCAGTATTCCCCATGGGTACTTACCACCACGGTAGTGAGAACTGTTTTCTTAACAATGGATATGCCTGGAGGTTTTGACTGGAATTCTACTTCCTGACAAACACCTGTCCAATGTAGTCTTGAGTTGGACATACTGTGAAAGAAGTCTGGTAGAGTAAGGAACTTATCAGATGTCATTGTTCTGTATAAATGTACTGAAAGTAAAAGTATTAGTCTGAATAGTTTTTCCCTTTCAGCTACAAAAAATGTACGGCGCTGGTAACAAGAGGGGTAATGTTGTAGGTGGAGGATGGAAAGAGAGAGCTGTTGTATGCTAGTGCTGGATGTGGAGACCATAACCTCATGTGATCTGGTAGAGTTAACACTGCCCGGAAGTGTGCCCGGTGGTTTACAGAGTTCATGTTGTGTTTCTGATAGACCTGGAGGACAGCCTGTTAACCAAGGTGTGGTAGGTAATGCTGTAAAAATTCTCTTGAGCTTTTGCTTACATTCAAAGCAGCAGCTGAAATCACATGAATAACACTGACATCTTGTGGGGTTAAAGTTAGGTCAGAATTTGACCTTATAAACTGTTAATGCTTTTTCAACATTAGATCATTACAACATATGTAGTCAATGATGAAACAAGGTGGACCTGAGTCATCGTGTGCTTGAGATGGACTTGGGTGGGTGTGATTAGGAAAGATTTTTCTTCTGATCCCATTGAGCAGCTTTATCATCCTAAGAATGCCCAACTGGGACATTTTCCCTTTTGTTGAATTGCAAGAAATAGTACCTCATTGTGTGATTTCTAAGAGTAGCAATTGCTTGGGAAAGGTGATACATTAGATTTTTATTTTTTATTTATTTATTTTTTAAAATTTACTCTTTCTGTGCTTTGTGGCTGGATCACTGTGGAGTGCTGCAGCATTGGTGATGGTACATATGCATGACAAAAATCTTCTGTTGAAGATTTAGAGGTGCCTACAGCGCAAAAGAGGGAAATATACGAGGATTGTATTATCACAGGGTACTTCAATCTTTTACAACACTTTTCCAAAGAAAAACTTACTTCTGTGTCATAGCAATTCATCCTGTTTTTATCACAAGGTTTTTCATGATAATTAGTAATGCAATTTTCCTGTCCTCTAAGAAGTATTTATTGAAGTTAACTAGAAAATCTGTCTAAACTGGGAGGTTGAAAGTTCTACAGAGACAAAATTCTTTAGAAACTTCTAATTGATTCTCACGTAGTGGGGGTGGCAATTTAAAAAAGGCAATAAATATTTTTTTTTATAAACCACAAGATGACTGCAATTTCAAGTCCTGAATGAAATGCAAAGCAGTTGAAAAGTGCATGGTAATTCTGAGCTGGTTACCTTCCACTGTAGCAGGTTTTATTTGTATTTTCATATTTTTATTTCTGTACATTTTACTATATTTACTTTGATTAATCTAAAAATTATCCATTTAGTGTTAGTCCGATTCTGAAAATTCAATTTTATATCACAAACACAAAAGGGATCTGTAAACTTTCTTGTCTTTTGGGTAGTTCCCCAAGCAAGTCAGTTGTTTATATAAAAATAAAAGTAGATATTAAAGAAGGGTTTGAAGAATAACTTATTTCCACATGTAAAAAATAGTAGTAACAAATAAAATTACAAAAACCAACCAAAAATACAACAGGATGTCGTCTTTCCTGAGATGAATTACTACTATAATAAATACAGATGAGATAACTCATTGATGTACACACTGCTGCTAAATGACACACGTACACACTCCTTTTGTACTATGGATTGGGTTAGGGATGCGTTTTTTAGGGTTTAAGTAGCTTCACATGAACTTTAGCAGAGCAGGAATCAGCAGGCATTATTGAAATAGCCAGGCTTGCAGGAGTTAAGATGCAGTTTTAAAAGCTGCTTGTCCTTCTTCAGGCAGATCTTCAGTGAAATGAAAATTGGGATGAAAATGTTATTGCTACACAATAAGCCAGAGAATGTTTTATTGGAACAGCAAAGCTTAGAAGTATTGCAGTGGCTGTAAAGCATCAAATATACATAAATGCGTCAGTTGCTACAGATAAAAGAAAGTACAGATATTTGTGTATGTCATGATTGATTTAGCACATGAAATTTTGAGGGAATGCAGAAAAGAGTACAGAGCATCAGATAATATTACAAAAGTGTTAGCCAGTTTTAATTAGGGAGCATTTTTTATCTGTTCCAGCCTTGCTTGAGTGGCTGTTCAGGCTTTCAAGATTTTCCAGGCTTTTTTGTGGGGATTCTAATTTTGTTTTTCTGTTCTCGTTCCCTGTTACCATTTCTTACTGGTGGTGGGGTGGATTGGCCCCATACAGTGCTGAGGAGGCGAGGAGTTAAGTCCTGTCCCAAACTGCCAGACACCCCACGGCTGCTGCCAGCAATCCAACAATACTGCTTAATAGAGCAGGGGGAGCTTCTTGGGGGGAGTGTTAACAAGGCTAATTGGCAACACATACTTCATTCCCAGCAGCTGGAGGGCATAAAGGAAGAGCAGGAGGAGTCTCAGTGTGGAGTTGGTGCTGGGGGGACAGGCAGAGAGCAGTACAAGCTAGGTTAAGTAGTTAGGGTCCTGCTTGCTGCACTGTCTCTGTCAGTAACTGCAGTGTGGTGAACAGCTTTGTTGGCCAAAAGAACAAGGAAAATAGTTCAGTTGGAAGGGAGCTTCAAAGATCACCAAGTCCAAATGCCTGACTGCTGTGGCTAAAATATCTGTTAAAAGATATTAATGAAGGCATTATCCAAGTGCTCCTCGAACACTGACAAGCATGGTTATCAAAAATTGGAAGCTTGTTCACATGTTGGCCTGCCCTCATGGTAAAGAAAATTTTCCTCACGTCCAGTCTGAACGCCTCCCCTGTGTTTTGGAAGGAGGATGTTAACTGTGAGGTGCAGGTCCCAGCTTGCCAGCTGCTTGGCCTGCCTGAGGAGCAGGCTATATGGACTGAGTGCTTGCTGGGGCTGAGGTGGGCCCTCAGGCATCTGATGGAGTACACCAAGGAAATCCCATGCCTAGCTCCTTAGGGGTGTAAGGGTGTCCTGTGCAGCCCTTGGCCTAGTACCTTGCAATGTGTTTAGCCTATGCAGCTCTGTTTTTTCCCCTCATAGTCGCAGCTCCACAACAGCAGCGGTCTTCCAGCCATGGTTGCACCAGGTGGCTGCTGGGGCTCTCAGTCCCCTGTGTGGTAGGTGAGGGGAGGTGGGTGGGATGGAGAGGTGCTGGTGCTCCCTGCATTGCACGGAGCTCAAACCTCCACCATAAATGACAAATGTCACAGTGTTCCCATGTCTGGGCTCAGTTTTTGTCGTTCAGCCATGCACCACCCAGCATCACCGCTGCTGCAGAAGCTGGAGGCCGCTACAGGCAATGCTTGTCTAGCAGAACTGCAAAGGTGCTGGACGGTGTGGAAGCCTCGAGACCAGGGGCACAAAGCGCGTGCAGGGAGACACTGTCCCTGAAAGCTTATTCTGAGGCAGAAGGAGAGAAAAGAAAGATGTTATTGCCACATCACCCAGAAGAACTGCCTTCGCAGATGAGTTAAATCTCCTTGTGCATCTTCTGCGTCTGAGGTTTTCTGTCCCTCATCAGTCTACTAACTACAGCACTGTGTAACAGCTAGGTATGCTGGGCATTTCAAGCTCTACTTCACTAGTTTTTAAAAAGAAAACACTTGTGTTTTTGGAGCTTTGTATTCCATGTGTTTGTTCTTAAATGTGATCTTTGCTGTAGATACTCATAATGGAAAGGATTAAATAAAATCATGGAATAAAAATAGGGATTTTAAATCTAAACTCATTTTATTAAGAAGTGAAGGATTTGGTAAGCCATTTGTAAATCTTATATTGTTTTGTATTTGTAGATTAGAGTTGTTTGTATAAACTAAGTTCTAGTTTATTTATTTTTTTTACTTTGTGCAGGATGAAGTATAGGAATTGAAAACTAAGAACTCTTTCTGTTGTTATTTTGTTTCTGAAAAAGGAAAATCTTTCGGCCTTGTTCCTGTCATGTTGCCATTTCACAGAGCCAATGGGTTTTTGGGTGGGAGCAGTAGTTTAAATTGTTCTGGTTAGGCTAATAGCACAAATGTTTAATAAATTGTTCCCAAACTGCTATGGTAATGTAGCTGATATTCTGTTCAAATATACATCTACTTTAAATTCTAGCTTTTAAAGAAGATGTATAGTAACATTGAATTATTGAGAAATTATCAGTTTATAAGCTTTTAGAAAATGACGGGCGTATAGCTATGTAAACTTAACCAGATATATTGTAAATAATTATTTTTTCACATCAAGCGCAGATGGATAGCAATTTGAACTGTCATAGTTACCAGGGTGACTTAAAAGTGCAAATTACTGATGATTAAGTCCTGATAAGCTGCTCACATTTCTTTCAGAATGACGTGCTTTGTTCTGCGCCATTTTGTATTTCTGTAACTTTGATTGTTGGGGAAGAAAGGAAATTAAATTCTAATTTGTCTTTTGTCTGAAGACCAATACAGTTGCAAAGGATCTAACTTCTGCTTGGAGAAAACAAGCGTGTTTTTTAAAGCGTGGAGGGACTATTTGTTGCAAATTAGATCATTCTTCTGACAACGGAATTGTAAATATTCTTTAGAGTAGATTAATTCCCATCCTTTTCCTTAGCTTTCTGTGTTCTTGTTGAAATCTGAGGAGGGAATTTTCTTCTTAGTCCTCAAAACTGGTTTATTAAGGATATTTGAGGAAACAAGACGTATGAAGATGTGTAAATCAAATAATTATTTTGCTATTTTGGGAGTATTAGTTTTAATGTAATTAGTGCTTGTATGAAATGCAAGAGAATTACGAGTGGCCATCAAAACCCTCCAAGAAAATGCACTACCACCCTGCAAAGAAGACAGAAGAGATGTAACAGATTTGGCACCAGTCCAAGCAGCTATATTTGTTTTGTTGTTTGGTGCTTGTACTTCTTTATTCAAAGCATTTATATTGTATAAGTGATGTTTTTTTCCTGTATGTTTTTTGTTTGCTTGTTTTAAATCTTGCATGGTTTAAAAAATTAGCTAACTAATGTGATTGTCTGCATTCCTGACCTTAACAATGCAGAAAGCCTTTCCACTGAGTTTAATGGCAGGGAAGGTCCACGCCTTTCCAGCTTGGACCTGAAAATCCTTTACTTCTCCCTTAATTGCCTTACAAAATGGCCTACTTCTGCTCTCCTGGTCCTAATGGAAAACAGCTTCCTCTCTGTCTAGGATGAATGGCTACACAGTCTGTCCATGAAAGAAGGACAGACATGTTTGGAATAACTTTGGGTGGAAATTTCAGAAACTCCAAGCTGACTCAAAATGTACATGTGTCCCTGAAAGGCAAAGTGATACAAGCACCCATGTTGCTTCAGGAGAGCTGTTGAACACACAAATTTGCAGGGTTGGGTTGGTTCTGGAGGGAGCTGTGCCTCCAAATCCACTGGGTGTTTCTGAATATCTCATTGTATAAATTAAGAAAATAGATGGGGAAAGCAGGTGGAAAGCTCTCTGGGGGATTTTGTTTTTAACTTCTTATAATGGTTTAATAGTTAGCAGTTAGAGCTAAGCAGGTGTTTTAAGAGCTCTTATTTAACAATTATCACTCATTTCCGGGCTTCCTGTTTGTTCAGGCTGCTGGAGAACATCACGACATCAGCTAACTGCTTTAAAAAACCTCTTTTAACTCTTTGTTCTCCAGTTATACTGGGAAAACACTACTCAAGGATCCACATGGCTGAAAGGATGGAGGGCATAGCAAAAAGCTGTTGTGGTGCAAATATTATGTCTGGAAAATGAAAACAAGGACCTTGAATTTTGTTGGGCATAGGAGCACCATTGGGAAAACACTGTATCATCATTTGATCAGTAGCTTGGATCAGTTGTTGAAGCTCAGAGAAGCTCATGGAGCTGATGGCTAGTTGAAATTTTCTCCTTTTTTTTTTTTTTTTTTCTCTTCCCTCAACACTTTAATTACAATTAATTATTTGCCTGGGATATGATATTTGCATGAAGATTTATAAGTATTATGGACTTCTAATTCAATGTAATTTAACCATCCTTTAAAAGCTGATATATGCTTCAAATATTCTTTGTTCCAAGTCATCATGGTAGACTCGTATATAGAAAAAAATACTAGAGAATCTTGAAAGATTTCATCTTGTCTTTCACATTCACGCTTCTGTTGATAATATGCGAATAAATTTTTGAACTACTCAGAACTGGTATTCCATAGATTAGCATAAAACTAAATTAGCACTAAACAGAAAATAGTACAAGAAAAGTAGTACTAATTCTAGTACTAAAATTCCCTTCCTCTTTTTCTCCCCAACAAGCTTCAGTGAAAAAAGGGAAATTTTAATCAAGATTATAAAATTAAACCTCCAACAGTATTCTGGGTTTTGATATTTGGACACAACAAACTGTATGAGTATGAGGGCTTCTTGTAGTTAGCACTATAGCAAAGCTGGTTGTCAAATATCTCATGTCATAGAGCCAGAATTAATATTTAATAATAAAATTAAATAAATGTAGATATTTTCTGGAAGGTATGTATAGTTTGCATAGTGCGTGTCTTTTTCAAGCAAGAAATATTTAAGAAACTGTCTCAGTGGATTCAGAAATATTGCTGTACTTACTTGAGGGAGAAAAGTGGAAAAAAATGCTTTTTAATTCTGCTACAAGTTGAAGTGCCTCTGGAGGTTGCAGAGATTGGTAAGGAAGGACAGTCAGCCAGCTAGTAATGGCCTTTGAGTGCTGAGTCCTGGTGAGAGTAAGAAATCTTGGATATATACGTTTGTTCCTACATTCATTTGTGGCTAATGGTATTCGTGCCAACTACATCTCAGTCCATACTGGCTTAAGCATGTACTTTTTCTAGTTTGCTTGAAATTACTTGTCACTGACCCCAGTGTAAGGGAGTAGAGGCAGGCCAAATACAGCTCTGCTCTGGCAGAGAGGCTCTTAGTGAATAAAGTGCTCATACCATCAAAAAAAAAAAAAAAAAAAAAAAAAGGCAATTGTTCTGCATGGGAGAGAGCCTCAATGTGCTCTGCGCGCGCTCATGCATGTGTGTATGCATGCACACCACAGATGGTGTGCAGGATCTGTGAAGTCAGAGAGATGCTTTCTTTCCATACCCTGTCATGCACGTGTGATGAGTCCCAGTGCTTCTGCTGTCATCTGGTACACAATGCCATTCAGTTCAGGAGCTTCTGATAGTTTAAAACTGTTGCTTGATATAACAATATAAATTTTCTTCCACTGAAATAAGAGCATTTCAGTTTTACCACTTTAACATACTTGGGCTGGTTTGCCTGATGATTAAGTAGTGTAAATGGATAAAACCACTTTATGTTAAACATTTAAGTAGTAACATTGATCTACAGTTTAATACGCTATAAATTTGGTGATAAAAAGAGAACATGAAGAAAGCTGTCTTTTGTAAGCTGGTTCAGCCATCTTTCAGTTTCCTAGTTAAAGGTGTGTATCATAATTTTTCCCGTTTCCTTTTAAGATAAAGTACAATTGCTACAGATTTTCCCTTTCCAAATTTCCTGTTTGTTTTCTCATGCAGCGTATAAAATTAAATCCCACTAATTCATTAGTGGGATTAAATAAATGCTTATACTGAAATCCTAGGGAGACAAAGCAACAGAAACCTGAGAATGGTGTCCAAGAAAATGAACAATACCAGATACACCAGTTCGCAGAACAGGCGGTGGATACTTTATCCTCTTCCTGCCAAATGGGCTACAAGTTCTCACAGACACCCATCAACATTACTACTGCAGAGATTATTTGTTACTCTTGTTGAGGGTCTGCAATGTCTTGTAACACTTGACCTAGGCTACTCTACTGAGCTGAAATCACTTTTGGCAGAAGAAGTGGATGCTACATTGCAAGCATCTGATTCAGCTTGGAACGAGGTCAGTATTCCTGGCCCAGGTCCTCAGTGCTATTTTGGGTTGCTTTTTTGTTTTCCAAAGGGGTGTTGAGGATGTGTAGGCACAATTCAAGGGGTTTTGAGCACTTGATCCTATAGGTACATATTTGAAAATGTAACCCTAGTTAATTTCAAGTGAAAATTGACCAAATGTAGATATGAATGACACTTCTAGTTTTCCTTTGTCAAAGCATAGCATGAATAGCATGTTAGAGCTTGTCTTCTAGTACTGTGGTCTTAATGAAGTTTGGGTCTTTCCTGCTTTTGCTGTGGGTGGTATATCACTTGTGTTTTGCAGCTTTTGTCACTTAAAACAATCTTTCTCGGATGTTCTGCTTCACTGACTCTTTGTCTAGTGTCAAGAAGATATGTGAAGATATGTATTCTAGGGGGAGAAGTGTGATGGGAAGGAGGTTTCTGCTGCTTGCTAGAACTCTGTAAAGTCTTTTTTTTTCACTGCTACATTACTTTTTTTTTAATATAACATATTTTTTTAATATAACATATTTTTTTAAAACTATTTGGGATTTGTTAGGATGACTATCATGTAAAGAGACATAATTTACTGTTACGTGCCATGGGCAAAAAATATCAGAGACTTCAGTCACGTGTTTACTTTCAAAACAGCGTTAAGAGTCTTTAGTCAGTGAGTCTGTCATAAAGAGGCATGTCAATTTAAAAAAAATAAATCTTGGTTACATAGATAACTCAAGTTGATTTCTTCATGAAGAAATAGTTTCTTTATAAAATCTACCAAGTCTACAACCCGTGCCTTTACTTTTTGGTGGTTTTGTTTGTTTGTTTCTTGTGGGTTTTTTTTGTTGGTTTAAACTGTAATGCTCATCCTAAGAACTTTAAGATTGAATCACAGAATTATTTTTTGGTGTGAAAGCTACAGGACCTAATTCAGCATTTGAATTTGTGCTGGAGTTCAGATTAAGTAATTAAAACATGGTATAAGAACCTGTGGGATCACAGCATATCCAAATTAGCATTGTTTCTCTTTCATATATGGATTACTTTCCAATTATTTTTATTCCTCATGATAGTTTCAGAAGTAATTTTGTTCCTTCTCTCTGTTGTAAACAGCTTCTAACAATATCAAAGACAGAGCACGGCTTTAACATTTGGAAGATTTCCTTTTCATTTTTCTTCCTAACACATGCTCTGAATAGACAAGCAATTTTAAAACTTCATTTATGTGGCAACTAGTCATGGATATGTAAGTGATTGTGAGATTCTGGAACAATAACAGATGTTCTCCAAAGCAATAGGTAATTTGCTGGCAATTTATCAAGAAAGAACAACTAACCTAGGGGAAACCAGGCTTCTTGTAAAGGGAGTATTCTCAGCTCCAGGTGTACAAATCAAAGACTTTGTGTATCCCAGGCTCTATTTTGGTGGGCCAGGAAATGTAACCAGTTTTGTGTAGAAGGGATCAAATCATGTAGTTCCTATAAAAATTTGCAGAGTGTTTTTTTTTTATGTGTTTTTGCTTTCACCTGTAATAAGAGATTCCTCAGCAGCTTTTTCTTAAGGGAAGACAAGCATTTCTTCTACGTTTTTTCTTTTTTTTTTTTTTTTTTTTTTTTTTTTTTTTAAGTGCTCTATTACTATACAGAAATAAGACAAACATAGGGGAAAAAAATCTTGAAATCTTTGAATCTTCTGGCTTGTAACATGGCAGTGCAAAATGTGTTTATCTGAAACTTTAGAAACAAAGGAATTCAGTGGGTACAAAGGCTGCAATTACTAGTACAAGTTCTGCCAAATAAGGATCAAGCAGATTTGCATCTTAATTCTTTTCTAATGTGTTTTTAGTAGGTACATTGAGACTGATCTATTAAGAGACTCTTAATGGAGTCTTGCTTAGAGTCCAAGATTGAGTGACTTTTACAGTACTATTATTTGTTAACTGTTACCATTTAGAGATTTTAACAGATTATAAATATCAGAGAGTTTGCACAGGAATTATGTGACTGCAAAACAGCAAAAATGTGGCACAACTGAAACTGCAAAGAAGAAAATTAGAAAATCTCTGTAGGCCTCTCATGTTTGGGGATTTTGTCTGTTGGGGATGTGAGCTTGGTTTGTGCATGGTGATCCATATTTTCTGTTCTTTGAAGTTGTAGTGGCTGGTATTATTTCCCATCTCTGTTACTTATTTTCAGTTTCTCATCCTCTGTCCTCCATGAATTTGCACTTGTATTATGAGAATAATGCGACTTCATGAGAATAAATAGATTATAGCGTTTTCCACATGGGAGATGATTTCTGAAGATTACTGTATGTGGGAGTTAGTTTCATTTATCTCACTTTGAGGAGTTAAAATTGATGCTTATGTACACTGCTCTTAAGGTAAGAAATATAAGCCAAATCTGGATTCATTTCCATAAGAGGAAACTGGATTGAATTTTTAGATGCCAATTTTTGGTAACTGGTATATTAAGCAGAGGGCTTTTTATACCATGTTGTAGAAACCACAGCTTATATATCTGCTCAGTGTCTGGTCTTCTTCAAGTAGTAAGTATGAATCTTAATCTGTTCTACAAAATCTATCTTATGATGTAATTTCATTTTTTACAGTTTCAAGGTATTCTATTAATAGCATTGGTAGGATGCATACACCTATAGAATGTGTAAGAGGGTTAATTGAACCTTAGGTTTGGAATGGCACACTCAAATGCAGGTCCACTGAGACCTTTGTTTATTGAATCTGATAAAATTAATACATTTTAAAAAGAAGCCAAGAAGCTTTCTTTTTTTTTTTTTTTTCAGCAGCATTGAAATTATATAAAAGGTTCTGTGGTAAAGCTTAAAATAGGACTTCATTCAGCATTCATGTTGAAATTTTCATATTTTGAAAATAGCTCCTTATTCTTCTGTTGCTGCTGTCCAGAGATGGCTGCGTGTGATTTGCAATATACTTGAGGGATGAAAGTATCCCTGACTATCATTGCACGGCATCTTTATTGGTGTGTCATCCATTTAGTGACACTTGGTAAAATCAATACTGCACAAATAATGGAATGTAAAACAGAAGGAAAGCATGGGCATGCTTCTAACCGTTACTACAGTAATGGACATTTTCAAGGAAAGTAACTTTGAGATAGATAACAACATGATTTTTCTGCTATGAGTGTCCAATTTTCCAGAGAGAAACAACATCCTTTTCTGGAGCGTGTCAGCGTTTTATCCTGTTTTCAACAGATACATCTCTTTTTGCAGACCTGCTCTCCAATAGCAGAGGTAGTCATGAGATGGGTGTGATTTAAGAGAGTGAAACTAAATATTGTGCCACTAAGAGCATCTTCTTGCATTCCTTTCTATATTTCCCAAATAAATTTCCAGTAAACATGGAGCCTTGAGGTACTGCAGTTTTTTTTTGTTTGTTTGTTTGTTTTCTTTTTTTTTTTTTCTTCTTTAATACCTTTGGATGACCAAGCCCAAATCTTGTTGGGATGCCCTTTGAAAGTTGGTCTGCTAGAGCCATCAGTGCAAAAAGAAACAGTCACTGACACCACTCCATTAGATACTACAATCAGTAAAAGGTTTGTCAGTTAGTTTTTGGACATCTCATTATCTTTGGGGTATTATTGGAGTTCATCTGTTTTATTTCTAATGATTGACTCGGTCATCCTTTCCAGGCTGCAGCCAAGTAAGGCCACTGCTATGTTCTCCAAAAGCTTCTTTCAGTCTCACCCTCAAATAATGTCTCACAGCTCTATGGAAGGACCTGCTATCTGCAGAGTGAATGTTTTAGGAGCTTCTGATTTCTCTTCATAGATGGTTTTTCACTGTCATCTACATTTGTTGTGGAGGGCAGAGCTGCTATAGGCTAGCAATATTTCAATGTATGATGCATCACAAAAACTCTTACCCTACCGTTAAACTTGATTCTTCATATTTTTGCAGTGAGAGCTCTGCAATTCTCCTGATTTATGTACAAAGTAAGGGGAGGTAAAAGAAGGATAAGTTGTTGAGTATAAAGCCTATAGTTTGGTTTGACACAGGATATGCATGCTTAGCCACATGAGAAGGAAGCCATGTTTTTATATATTGTATTACAATTTTAATGACTTAATAAACATGCCAAATTATAAACAAAACACTACTGAATATTGATGTAGTACAGAAATAAGTGATTTACAGCCCTCAGAAAGCTTGACATATAGTCATTTTCTAAAAGTGACTTGTGTAGTAATGATTAAATGCAAGTAATAAATTTTATTCTTAGCTACTGAAATCTTCTGGTTTAAAAATATATTTCTAAATAGCTGCTTAAATTCCTTGCAAAAGCTACAATAAAATAGGAATTCAAGAGCCAGAGTAGGAGGTATTTGAATTAGTTGTTCCTCTAATGTAAGTTAATTGGACTGCAGTTCCCAGAATGAGCTGCTGATTCTTGAACACTCCGAATTAACAAGTTTCCAGCATTTAACAGATATCTTTTATATATTTATATATATGTTTGTGATGTGCCTTCCTTGATGGTTATGAAATCAAAGCCATGTGCTCTGATAATAATTCTCAGTGAAGTATTGATTCATCATTAGGTAATTTTGTACCTGAAAAATCCTTGAGAAGCGTTGGTTGTGCAGCTAAAGTGTCATGGCTCAAAGTGGTGTTAATTTCACTTTGTATGTGTTATTTTTATTTCATTATTCCTTTTTGTTGCAAAAATGTCTGTTACAGCTTGTGAAATCTGTGCAACATACCTGTACAGTAGGTGACCTGATCTCTCTCTCTTGCTTTTAATGTTAGCATGTTTAATGTTGCTTGTATTTTTCACTGTGTGTTTTTTATGAGAAAAATTGAGGAGAGCATGGGAACGTTACCTTATTTAAAAGATAATAAATAAATTCAATTAAAGTAGTCAGGTCTTAAGTTCATACTTCTCTGAGACAGAGAGGTCCAGTTTCTTCGTTTGATATTGCTTAAGAGAGCAAAGCAAAATAAGAAGTTCCTTTACTTTGTGGTACATATATGGCAGGAGCCAGTAAAGTTGTCATTGCCTTCCTTCAATAAAAGCCTACAATTTGCAGAGAAGTGAAATGAGTACCAGAACAGTCCAGTGTGACTGACAAGTTGTGCTTTCTGCCTGCTTATAGGGTGTTTCAGCGTATACCTGTTTTATATGTTACTTGGATTCGTGTAGGTTCCTGACTGTTCCCGGAGGAATTAGCTCTCTTCATTACCAGATTAGGCAGAGAGTATTCAGCTGTGTCATAAAGTGGAGGAAACCTTCATTAAACTATTTCTAAAATATCTGGCAGTGTTCCAAAGATATTGTTAGGATTGTTCATGGTGTTGAAAACAACTTGATTTCTTTTTAATTGATCCAAGAAGAAAATTAGAACAAATTGCAAGTCAGGGTTCAGAATTTACCTGTTCTTCATTAGGTTTGCCAAAAAAAAAAAAAGTAACTTAACCCATGATCTTAAAGAAACTCTAACAGTAAAGTGGTAAATGCATTGTTTTTCCAGAATTTTCTCACATATATGGAAAATGCTATTCAGTTGTATTCCTTCCATTCTGAAGATATAGTTCCAATGCTGCACAATCTTGTTCTCTCCTTTTATTAAGGACTACATAGAAAATTGACCAAATTACCCAGAATTAGTCAACAAATCTCTGTGGCTGAGTCCAACTACTATTTGAGCCAGATCATGAGAATACTAACTTTATTTATTTATTTATTTTTAGATTCCACTATCTACTATCTGCTATCTAGTACACACTATCTTCAATAGTTAGCAACTTCATTAGCATGCACACTCTATGTATTTTGAAGTTTTAGAGGGGGAATTGATTTTGGAGTTGGATAAATTGAAAGCACTTTTAAGAGCAGCTGCTTTGCAGAGAATGAAATCTGAAACAATCCAAAAGAGAAACTCTGTAGACTCCTGGGAAAAGTTAAAATGCAGCATATTTGACTGAGTCACAAGCAACATATCAGTTAGGGTTGGAGAATCAGGAATGGAAACAGTCCAAAACTCACACACACAGACATGTTACACAGACATCTTGCAGATCTATAGCATTCCCTAGAGATCCTTATTTAAAGGGGGTATGCCCTGATGGTTAACAAGGTCATACTTGTGCATGAATCATTTTCATCTTTATTACTAGTAGGGGAAAAAAAATCAGTGCATTTTAAATAATAATAAAATAATACCAAAAAGCTCTTCCCATGATGCAAAGGTAACTTTCATTCTGATTCTGTCTTTGAAGTCTCTGCAGTAAAAGGACTCTTGCTATTTCTCTGGTCAGATCTTTGGGAACTGTTTCAAAGATTTTAGCCAAAAATTTAGATCTGTAGTTCCCATTTCAGGTAACCTTTTAAGATCAGTTTTTTTTCATGCAAGACCGGAGAGGGAGTTTTGAAACAAACTTTGGTAGGACTAGGTTTTGGCCCATAGTAAATGATTACAGGACTCTCCAAATCTGAGAGTGTTGAAAACTGTGTGGGATGGTGCTTAAGGAAATCGTAAGCCAGCCAGACATGAAGGAACAAGGGTATCCAAAATGTAGATGCATTCCTAAAGCAGCATATCCTGCCTGCCTTCATGCTCTTTTCAGATGACAAGTTTTTTGTGACACTTCCCCCAGCTGTGAAATTATTCCTCCTTCCTCTGTAGGTTGCACATAGAAAGATTATGGGTGGTCAATGTTTTAAAAATGGTTTGGTTGGAAATTGAGACAAAAAGTATATTTAAGGCCAGATAGACTTATCTTGCTGCGAGCTGTATCTCTGCCCTCTCCTGAGTGGAATTTGAGTTGCAAAGCCTCATAATATAAAACCCAAATGGATATTTTTCTGTAAATCAAGTGTTAAGGGTCATTGCATATGGAAACTGATATGCACAGTGACACTGAAATATGTAAAAGTTTAGCAGTAGGCAACCATAAAGGCTGATTACTCCTAGTCAATTTAGCAGTTCAAATAAAATCACTAATATGGTAGCATACCTAGAGCTCATAAATTCCAATGTAGATAATGGTAAAGATATCAGAGTCTAGTTGCATAAATGTGTTGTGGGAGAGCCTGAGCTTTTTAGAATTTGTACTCTAAATAAGAAAAATAATAGAAGGTGAAATACACAGCTGGAGGTGAGTGTGAAGTTCAGTGCCCAGGGTAACCCAGCAGCTCAATAGCAGAGCTCACAGTAGAGATCATAGAAGTATTCAAATCGTAGAGCAAAGTCTTTCCATGGAGAAACTCTGAGCTCACTGGTATGGTTTATTTAAAAGGAACAATGGGAGGCTCCTTAATTTGGCTATGTAAAGTACCATTAAAAATAAAGGGCTTTTTACTCTGACAATGGTAAAACAAGAACTGATGGCAAGCCAGATTGCTGAAAATGAACAGCAAAGCACATATTTATTTTCACGTTAAAAGTGATAAATTAATGAAACCAGTTAGCAAAGGATGCAACAGATCCTTCGTCCTGAGACATTCTCGGAAAAGACTGAAAGCATTTTGTGAAAGACATTAGCTTTGCTTTATTTATTTGGCTTGATACCAGAATAAGTAGGCAGCGAGCTATATCCTCCATTACCAGAACTGAATGGTTCTTATACATCTAGAAGTAAATCTGAAGAATTCTTGTTCATTTGGATCTTCAGTTGTCCTGATTCCAGTCCCAGGAACCCCGACTACTCGTATATGACTCTGCACTTCCTGTTTCATCATGGACTAAAAGAGGAACAACCAAACTGCTACAATAGAGGGCAGGATAAATGTCAGGGTGTTTTTTGTTGTGTTTTTCTGAAGGCCTGAATCCAGGAAGTACTGGAAAGCATAGGTGTCTGAAAGGTTTAGAAACTAGAGTAAGATTTTTAAAAGGGTCTAGCCAGCATCTGTCAGGTCTCCATGTTGAACTCTTATCTAACCTGTTAGAACTCTACAGGTGATTTAATTTAAAACATTGCCACAAATAAAAATGGTAAATAAAAATACCAACTAATGCAGCATACACTAGAAGATGTATCTGTTGCTAATATTGCACTCCTGGCTAGTGGGCTCTACTCTTCCATCAAACTTGTCAGGAACAGTAATACTAGCAGTGGAAATTTTTGTCATTTCCTTTTCTGCAGTCTCTGTATTCAGGATGTTTGGTACATACCTTTTGGTATGTCTGTCTCGTGGAATATGGCTTGCCTGGCAGCATGTGTCAAGCTACTAAATTTTCCTTTACTCAGTTTTCCTTTTAGGATTTAAACACAGGTAGCAAGGGCTAAAGCAGTTTTTTGCTTTGTTTTGTAGCTCTGTTTTGTAGCTGACATCGGAGAAGTCTCAGAGTTGCACTGTTTGTTATGGCAAAGGCTGCAGAGGAAGTCCCAGTGAATCACAGATAATTGTAGTCTTCGGGATAGCCAGTTTGTTAGCAGAATTAGCATCATTAATCTCTCTAATCTGGTAATTAAACAGAGGGTAAAACATCATCAAGGCAGGACAAAAAAGTGTTTTTAAACAGCAACAACAACAACAAAATGGTCTCTGAAGATCTTATTGTAGTACTTTCTAAAGGAAAAAGAGTACCGAAGAGAGAATGTTCAAATGATGTTTTCTTCTGGAAATTAAAATGCTGGTTTGTTAAGGCAACTTTTTATTTTTTTTTAAGGCTAACAAGATAGCATTGAAGGTTATATTTTCTGTCAAATGTTTTTTTTTTTTTTTTTTTTTTTACCACGTTTGGGTATTTGTTCAAGAAACTAAGAAGGTGAAGTTTGGGTGGCATTTTAAAATTGTCTTTTTTTCAGGGATTAAATTTTTGAACATGCCTATTTTGAATAATTTAATGTGATTGAAGCTGCCACTTGACTGGCAAAATGTTTATCTGATAGAATTTGTTTTTTTAAATCACCTCTTGCTTTAGAAGAAAACATTCTTGCTATTTAGACGTGGGACTGAGACTCGAGAAGTATATCTGGTTCCCAGGCATCTTTTGTGACTGCCATTAAAAAGAAATGAGTATATTGTACCTTTAGAGTTCAGTGATGTCTGAAACAGTGACAAATTGCACTGCTTCCATGTTCTTGTAGTGTTTCTGCTTGCGGCACTGGAAAGCCTGTGACTCTCTACACAAGGCTGGAGATCTGGTAGGCAGGAGCAATGAACTATATCATAGCTAGCATCATAGAGAGTTTAATGGTCAGTCTAATCCCTTTCATACTCACTGTGCTTGCCCTACAATAAAAAGATGATGGCACCAAGTTTCTTCTCATTTCAGTCTCTTTCCATATCCTGTGACTTACTTAAAAGGCCCCAAATTGGACAGGGCTGAGGACAGTGAAGTCTGGGGGCACAGGATGGTGGCTGCAAGCATGGTGTTGGTCTGGATTTGCGGTCAGCATGAAAAAGGGCCGATGGATCCACATGGCAGCCAATCTCTATAAATATTGCTTGCAATATTGTGTGCCATATAGTGTGAAGGCAGAATGAAATCTTCCATTCTAAACTAACAAATAAACATACAAAGCTAAGATACTTTAGCAAGTCACTTTTATTTTCTTAATTCTGCTTTCTTCTTCTGTCCCTTGAACTTCATTAGAACCTAACTTTTGATATAACTATAAAGTGTCTGAATCAACGCAATTCTTGGCAGGCTCTAAATAGGAGAGCTATTTCCAGGAAGGATACTTTTGTTTAAATATTTGATGCCAATTCTGTTTTACTGTTGTGGTTTGTATATCATTCAGTGTTTGTTTATTGTAATGCTCATGTTTGTTGTAAAGCAGCTAAGGTTACAGATACATATGTGAAAGGACATAGAGAATATTTGTGTAGAACATACTTTTTCCTTCCATCTTTAACCCAACAAAAGAGTATTTATTCCTGAAGCCTGTGTATTCGTGCTTTCATCTTAGAAGAATTTTAAAAAGCAAAACAAACCAAAACTGGAAAATAAGTATTTTTGTGTCACTTCTGCTATCTCTTAATTAATAATAATAATAATAATAAAGCTTATATTTTAACTAATAAAAGCAAAAGGATGCTTAACCTGAGACATCTTACTTTTTTTTTCTTTTTTTTTTTTTTTAAAAAAAAAAGCTGGTAATTCCATAAAAGAATTTTAAAAACCCTTAAGTTATCACATTTTTGGTGTCTTGATTTTAAAACCGTTCTGAAGTTTTTTATTACTTTTTAAAATCTTATTCCTTATATTAGGGGGAAAACAAAGGTCTTTTAACATAGCATGACACCTGAAATAAAGTGACAAGAAGCATTCTAACATTTAAGAATGAGATTAAAAGAGGTAACATAGCTCTTTGCAAAATAAAATTTAGCATTTTAAAAGTAATTTTATCATAGCTTTCTTTTTGACTTATTATTTTACTTCCTCTTGCTTTGGTTGTGACAGCTTCCTGTCACCTCTGTACATAGCGTTTTTGGTTCTGTGCATTTCCATGATTGTCTCTCTATTCAAGGTCCTTTGTTCTTCTCATTCACTTCTCTTTTTTAATTGAAGATATTTCAGTCTCTGTTTTTTATTATACTGTTTCATTAGCTCTCTTCTTTTCTGCCTATCTGATGTAGCATTCTTTGTTTCTTGCCTGGTAGTCCACAGCGTTGCTGCCAAATGTGGCCCCTTGGCCATCCAGGTGGTTATAGTCCAGGCCGGTGGCCTTCTCTTTTGGCCGGGGTGGGAAGGCAAGACTTGAAACAAAAACTGAAAGCAGTCACTATGCTGTGTATGTTTCAAAGCCTCTCTGGTGTTCAGCAGGTTGGCTGGTTGGGCAGGTTGACTTTCAGCTGAAATTTCAAACAGGGTACACTTCAACTGATTGTGAAGTAAAACAGGGATTTTGTCACATTAAATGACCAGTTTCCCACAGAAAGAGGAGTGGCTGGGATGCTGGAGAATTTTCAAGCAAATCTTCATAATTTATAGAGATATCTCCTAAAAGTAAAATGTTCATTTTCTGGAAATATGGGGGAAAGAGCCCAGCAATTCATAGCCGGTTACTGAGATCGAAGATGCTTCTGGGCACATCTCCAGGCCTATCATAACTGCATATTCTGTATTTTCAGCCACTTTAGCGAGGAGAGGTGAAAATCTCATTCACGTCTAAATCAAATTGGCAAAGTAGAATAGTAAGAATTTACCAATCAGAAATTTTATTCTCTGTGCTGATAAACTCTGGCTTGCAGCTGATGTTGGTGTTGAACATCCTCAACAAGCTACTTGGAAGTTCCAGCAAGCGTGAGAGTACACTTTGTCCGTTTGCAGCACACTGGATCAAGCAGCTTCCTTCCTAATGGAGGATTAATTTCTATCATGAGTACAAGTAGAGAGAACACTTAATGTGGTTGCCTTTCAGATAAGAAAGGCTTTTCTCCTGTCTTCCCAGGGAGCTGAACTGAGCTCAAACTCATAAACAGTAGTTGGTTTAGTTTATTTTTATATATGCAAGTATTGTTGCTTTCTGGCTGGAACAAAGCAATTACAGTTGTTCTTGGTTAGAAGGCAAGTTCCAGATTTTTATTTTTTGTTTTTTAAACCATAGGACTAGAATAGGATTAACAGGTGAGAAAATGAAGAGCAACTTCACCTCATTTAAATATCACAATTTCCTTGCATTTATTTATATCCTGCCTTTGGATGTTACTTTACCTCATTTAGGAAGGATTTGAATCTATGCTACTTTAGATCTTTCAGCTGTTAATATTCCTGAATTTTAGAGTCTAAAAATCAGTACAGTTATTTCCTTTATTCTTTGTACAGGTATGCTGTGTGCATGTTTCATGCTGTATTCTGTCAAAGTTTCCCATAATATACCTAGGAGGAGAAGAGTGCAGGAGAGTGTTTTGACCATAAAGAGAAGAAAAATATGTTTTACAGGAAACAGGTAGTGTTGCTTGTATATATTAATGTGTGAGACTTCACACACTAAATCAACTGTACAGGAAAAAGGTGTGCAGAGTACCCAAATTGTTGTATATGACCAGGAAAAGTGCCAGTCAATCCTGAAGTCTTCTACTTACCATGTACTTAGTGTTATGCTGATACCTACTTCATGATGACTGTTCAAAATGCTGCAAATGCATCTACTCAAAATAGTGAAATTCAGGAGAAATATCAAATATCTGTGTGATTAAACCATTATTTCTGGGTGATTCCTGAGACTGAACAAATGTGCTTGCTCTGAGTTTAGCTTGTATGTACAACAAGTGGTCATCTAAAATTGTACTGTAACAAAACAATTTCTTAACAGTATTTGCCAATTTTTAACCTGTAGTAATCAGTCATGATCTAACTGCAGCCCTGATTCTTTATTGTAGAAATTCAGAGTTTTATTCCTACATGTGTAGGTAACACTCTCCCTTTTGGTTGCAGTTTTTTAGCATGACATTTTAAAATATGTTCATGAGTCAAGTAGGAGATGTTTTTAAATATTTTGTGTCAGCTAATTATTTCCCTACAGACTGGAGAGTGCTGCCACACTAGCCACAGTGCGTTAACAGGTTTTGAAAAGGATTGTGATGAAATTACAGGTCAATATTACCACATGATGCAGTTCCTTTATTCTTAAATCAAATAACCATCTGCTGGGGAAACTGATTGTTGTTGTCTTTTGCTTTTTTTTTTTTGTTTTAAAAAAAATATTGAAATACATCTAGCAGATGTTTCAAGTGAAAGGCTTTATGCAGACTTTTGTTTTGTTGTTGGTTTTACTGTCTGTTCACTCAAAGTCTAGTTGAGCATCCTTTAGCCAAACTCAGCCCTTGCTCAACCTACTTCATGTTAACTCTGGGCTTGTATTGCTTCTTTGTACTTTATCTTCATTACTACTACTGAAATAATGCAACCTCTATTTCTAGTGTGAATGCAGTCTACTGCAGTGGATATACACACTATATAGCTTGAAGGTAGGGGGATAAGCAATATCAACCAAAGTCGTTTACATGCTTGGAGTAACTGTATTGGTTTAAATAAACCAACAAAGCAGCACACTCACGTGCCTGGAACAGTTAGCTGGTATGGCTCTCAGTTGACCTGCTTGCTTGCAGAATGCCCTGAATGGTTAGTCTAGGCAGTCTGCTCTCTTAAGGTTATTGACCTCTCTTTCCACTCACTAAGAAATGTCTCATTGATTTATTTCCCTCTCATGAATTCTTACTGCAGGTATTTAGAAACCCTAACCAGTTTGGGCATATAACTGCTAACAGACACAGGTTTCTTGTACCATATCTCAGTATGAAGGAAAGGTGAAATGAGGATCTCTTGGAGGTGGTGGGGTAGCGATACCTGGTGCTTTACATACACTGTCACCACCTGCAGCTTTCAAGAAAGTGAAGATAGTCTTTTTCTCCTTTCAGATCAGCAAGTCAGAAACTTGGTTTCATGCAGTGATGCTTTTGCAGTCATGCTGCTTGATGCCTTTGCAGCCATTTGTACTGCTCTGCTATCTTGCTGTTTGTAAATAAAGCCATCTGTCCAAGCTCACATTCTGGCCTCTACCAGAAAATGAACCATGAACACCCTAGTCCCAATTCAGTGGTCCACAAAAGTTGTTCTTCCTTGTAATGCACAAAATAAGCATGTGATTTCTGTGTGTGTGGAAATGTGTTCTTGGGCACAAACACATGCATCTCTATACTGCCATGCATCGAAAAATATTCTTCGGCTGAAGCCTTAGGTACAATAGGTTGTAGAAGGTCAAAGTTGTATCACGTGATTCTGGACACTGCAATTGAATATTGGCATATGTGATAGTAAGTAATGGAAGTATTCTTGTATGAGAATTGATTTCTGAACACTGTGGTTATTTTAGCTGGATCTTGTTCCTTGGCTGCTTCTGTTCTGTATTATGTCTGTACATGTGTCTGGCACTGGGAAGTGTTTGATCTTTTCTGTAGGTCATGCAAGATGTTTGATGTCTTTTTGTTGACTTTTGAGTATAAGTAAATAAATGATAGAATCCCCTATGGCCAAAATGTCTTAACTTTTATATATATCATTGTGGTCAATTGCAATGTGGCAAGCTGTGTTAAGTTTCTCTGTAATTATAATAATCAAATATGCAACATTTGTAATGAAAGGCAGATTTTTGAACTTTGTGGCAGTGCACTGGCTCTGAAAGAGACCTAATTTCTGATTTCTTTGGCCAGAAGAGTAAGAGTCTGTGGAGGAAGGGAAAAAAAAAAAGATTTAAGCAGATTCTAGAGAAGTTTGCTCATCATATTACTAATGTTTTCAGGCAATTTCTTTACAAGTTTATCTCATGTAATTAATCATGAATCTTGTGAAATCTGTTAATTTTTGATTATTTAATAAAATTTTCTCTGCTGTTTTCCTGATCCACCAGAGCCTATTACAAAGCTATCAGTTTTAGGTGAGCTTGCTAGGGATTCAGGTGCGAAGGCTGGGGGAAGTTTACAAGCTTAATCTTTCTTCTAGCCTGTTGTTTCTGTCAGGAGTTTGCTTCTGTTCTAATGATGGTGTTTTTGAAAGCTTTTAAATGGCGTAGTCTGCTGTCACTTTGAATATATTGCAATTTGTCACTATTCATGTTTTACTTTCTAGTAAATAAATTAGGTACTGGAATAGTTATTTAAATTGAAGGAGGAAAAAAAAAAATCTAGTTAAGGAACTGAAGACCAGCACAGATTCTGTCTCCAATCATTTTCTACTAGGTTACAACTGTTCTGATTTTTTTTTAATACAGTCTTTATGGAAATAATATGCAATAGAAGTTGAAGAAGTAAATGCCCCTCAAAACAAGCAGACAACCCCCCAGCCTCTGCAATGTTAGCTCTTTAAACTAATAATTTTTTCCTTTCTCTCAGAGAAGTTTTTCAAAGAGAAAACTTTCCAATGTTATGCTATGCTCAGTATGGGTTAATGCATACTGACTTCTAAAGTCCTACGTGACTCAAATAACCATCTGCAGTGACAGATCATGAGCTTGGAGGTTTATGCTTTAAGCTATCCAAATATCAGATAATCCTAGAACATCACAACAAGAGGTGCAAAGCAGGTTTTATGACTTAATTCTTTCTGTTTCTGTTGCTTATACACTCCATTTGGGTTTCTTACTGTTGCCAAACCCCTAAACAGCTTTGTGACTCGAGGTTTTTTGCTGTATTTTTGCATTCTGTCTAGCTAGGGAACATCGGAGTAAAACTTCCTCAACCTTTGTACTGTTAGGAAGTTCGTTTATGGAAAATGCATTTGTCTCGTTATTGTTTATTCCAGATCTGAGTTTTATGTCAATGACAATCCTTAGATTTCTCTCAAGAGACAAGTTAGCATTTAAATAAGTACAATGGACTTAATCTTAGATGACTTTCTTGTGTTGTCGTTATGGTCAAATGAAAACCTGTGATAATGTGGCACTGAGCCACTGAAGATAGTGGTTTATCACTTGTTTACAGCAGGTCCTGGTTATCTCCATGGGGCACAAAAAATCTCTGTGCTGGTGCTACCAGCTAGAATGAAAACAAGCACCCCAAGTGTTAATGGAATTATTTAGGCTTTAGAGTGGTCAAAAATGCAAAATCTTCTTCATGTGCAAATAAGAAGTATCAGCACAGCCCAAATAATAGCATAGCATATTCTAATCTTCCTTATCCCTCCAAGGGTAGAGTGTGTGTGGTTTCCTCAGCAAAATCTTAGACTAAGAAAATCCTGCCAGAGATTGATATCTTATAGGGGGTAGAAATTATAGTGTGTACCTAAGGGGAGGAAAGCAGTGAGCTTATGGAGGAGCTTAGAACTTCTTTTTTTCAGAAAAGCATTTAGGAAGTAAAAGTTTGCAGAAAGCAAACCTTGAGGAAAAACTGAACAAGTATTTTCATAATCTTCTGCATAGTTTGATTAAATTGTGCATTACTTCAGAGTTGCCTGAGAATTGCGATGCTTTGGAAATGCTGAAGAGAAATATTTCAGCAATTTTTTGTTTGAGATTTTTTTTACTGATGAGTATTAACTGAAGGGAAGAAAAAGGAAATTGCCTCCTAGATATGTACCCATTAAGCTTGTTTTAAAAAAGTAGCGCTTAGATGTCTCTGACTGATATTGCAGGAAGACAGGATGTATATAGCTTGACAAAGTGAAGCCTAAGTGAGGAATAGGACAAATGGTCCAGTAGATAGTCTGGGCCTCCAGAGACCAGAGTTCAGATCTTGTTTAACTGTAGACTTCTTGTATGACTATCTGGCAAGTCGTTCAGTCTAGCTTGTGCCTTTGGGAGTATCTCATTTTACAGATGGGGAAATGTCTCAGAAGGGTGTTGAAAATAAAATCCATTAATGACTGTGAAACTATATAAATGCCTTCAATATGCTGAAAGTTGGCCATGGCTTCAGCATGGGTTTTTTCCTCTGAAAGTATGTCTGGTTTTATGGATGGTTGCCTTTTGTTCCCTGAAACAGACAACTAATATGCTTTATTCAGGCCTGGAGTTTTTCAAGTTCTGTGCTGTTTTCCAGCAATCATTGTACCAATCTCAATGCGCTACCACATAAGGGTGATTTTAACCATATAGAAGTCGTTTAAAGTGCCTTCACAATTAATCTTACTTGTACCTACTAAAACACTGTATTTTAATAAGTACCACAAAAATAGAATAGGCCAGTACCAAGATAAAACATTTCAGTGATCAAACATCTTGTTCAATGATGGTTGTTACATCTTTTGTTGCATGTGGAGACTGTGGTCTGTATGTGCAAGGAACATATTTTGCAATATGTCCTGGTTACAGCAAAGCTCTTTTTATATCGGCTCCTTGATCTCATTCCTAGTTTGCATCTTGCCTTGTTCCCTGTTGTCCTTTTGAACAATTGTATCTTTTTAGACATCTTCTCATAGCATCTCTCTGCATGTATAAATGTTTAGCTGCATTCAGAGAGAAGTATTTTTAGTCAAAGAGAAGGGTCAGAATAAGAACTGCTGTGATCAGACTATTTTCATTGCATTCAAGTATGTCTTTTATATCCAGCTGGATTTGACCAGTCTTACATATGTCTAAGGGTATTTCACATGTGGTATCTTTCTGGACATTTGGTGAAAAATTCTTTTAGAAGCAATGCCTTTCTAAAACAATAGAATAATGATTTAAAAACTCCTGTACTAGCAGTACAGGAGTACTAACAATTGTACTTCCAGTACAAAAACTGCTAGTAAAAAAAAGAAAATAAAAAAAAAAAAGTAAGAACTTTAGATTGTGCTGTTCCTCTTTTGTATCTCACTTGTATAATGACATTGCATAGTCTCCACTTTTATCTAAGTGTAGTTTTATGTATAGATTGAAAGAAAATGCACATAGCTTTTGTTCTAGTAGCCTGACTGTTTCTAAGGTATTTATACCACTATATTTCTAGGCTTATAAATGTTCTATGCAAAATTAGAATTGAATCAATCCTTTTCATTCCATGCTGGCTTTGATACATGAAAGACCTGAGACCATAAGGTTTCCTATCAGTTTGGGGGATTATGCTTCTTGGGGGAGGGTGGAGGGAGGGATCTTTTATATGTAAGGTCAGCTGAGGCAACTAAGCTGCCAGTTCCTGGCAAAAGTACTGATTCATGTGGCTGATGAGACTGTCAGCATAGGTGCTTACTGAAATGAAATGCTGGAATTTTATAAATCTAAAAAAAATAAGAATATGTCCATTTCGTTCTCATTGGTGTTAGAGCATTTTAAGACAGGAAAATATTTTCTTTGTAAAAGAGAATCCCTTATTTATAAATAACTTATTCTGCTCAGAACATCAGCAAAAATTCTGAACTGAAATCGTTAGGCAGCATTTTTAATAAATTGTATATGAAAACAGTACACTTGAAAACTCAGGTTCAGTGCTCCAGTCTTTCTTGGGTTGTTCATAATGCTGTTTGTACTTAATAAATGAGCATCACTTTGTGATGGTGGTCATCAACTCCTCCAGATGCATGACTCTTCTGCAGGGACAGCGTTGGGGTTATGCATGTGTGCGTGTGCACATTGGGATTTTAACTGCATCAAGTACTTTACTGAAAGCTTAACCAAACAGTATATAATACTGAAAGAAACAGAGCATTAGGCATGCCTCTTTAATACAGCCATCTGTTGAGTACTATAGCAGTTTTTCAAAAGCCGCCCTCAACATAGACATCAAAGTCTATCCATCCACCTGTGCATCTGATCTAACATTTTGTGTCTAAAAATTGCTATGGGAGAGGAGCAGTATTTCAAGATCAGTAGCTTTATTTAAAACAAAAAGCATCCCCTCCCGCCCCTCATGCTGCCAGTTCAGAATTTGTTAAAAATGTCTTTACTCAGTATTGAACACTTTATTTATGGAAAAAACAGTCAACCACGCTTTCATTTTCCTCTCCTCTGAGTAACCCCTGGCCTTGCTAAAACACCGATTTCCTGTCTTGTCTATTTAAAATACAGCTGCTGAGATCATTTTCTTAATCCCTGGGTCTGGTGACATCAGACCTGTGAATTTGTCTACCAGCTCTTTCTTAAAAGTCACAGAAGGGTTTTTGTGAAAAGCTGGCTTGTGGAAGGAGGAGCATGTCTTACCCTGATGAATTCAACAGCTGTGGCCCAGGAGAGGGAAACAGCAGAGAACCTCTGCTATAAAGGTCCTCCCGGGTGATGAGGGAAAGGTGGAAGTAGAAGGACCATGACAAAAAAAAAATGTAGCCCCATGAAGCTATCTGCTGAATGCGGGCAGACAAAGCTTGGTGCAGACCGGACATCGTGGCATCTTGTTCCTTCCTTCCACCACAGTGCAGCAAGCTGCTGGGCACACTGGCTGAGCAGGTTGGCAGGAGAGCGCTGAGCTTGGGTATCTGTTACACCCTACATGGACAGAGTTCAACTACAGTTTATTCCAAATGCTGCCTACAGACTCAGGTTTTGATGGTCCTTTTGGAGAATCTCTTTTATGAAGAAAACTGACCAGTTCTTTGCAAAACACTACTGAGATTACCATTTCATCTGACTTAATTGGCAAGTTCCACTTTCATGTCATGAAGAAATGTATGATATCCTCACCTGTGTGATATAATAATATGTTGTCTAGTTATTAAGCTTCTGAATTATCATTGATAGTTAAATTCAAGTTGTGGTTGTCAAAAAGATCAAAGTATATCTTATGTGTTAGCCAAGCTCTGCTTTGCATGTTCATTTACTTGCTAACTTGCAAAGATGAACCAAGTGGTCTCCCAAGTTGCTAATATCAATTAGCGATCTCCTGATTGCCATCTTATTCCAGCCTAGAGCCATGTCCTTAGGTCACTTGTGACTGAATTCAGAGGCAGCTGAGTATAGTTTTTGTCTGCCAAAGTGGCTGAGGTTGGTGAAAGGAGGCCCACCTTCCCCTGTGGCTGTGGAATGGGAGGAGGTGTGGTGAGGTGGGGGTGTAGGAAGCTCTTACTCTGGCCGCAAGCCCTAGGCACTGTTATGTGGGCTTAGGAGGCTCCCACCCTCTGCCTAGATCCCCCCCATCAGCCCAGGTCCCCACATCAACCCAGGGCTCTGCCCCAGAGAGGCTGCTGCAGGGCTGGGCTCCAGCTCCCCACAGCCCTGCCCTGCCTGGCCATGGGACCCACTGAGCCAGGTTGGGGCTGCCTAGGTGCTCTGCACTTTTCTGGGGCGGTGGGGCATGGGACAGGCACTGGTGGATGAGTTCCTTTGTGACTGAGATGCCATGACTATGGGTTTGTGGATTTATGTGTTTTACTTACCAAAATAGAATTAAAAAATAGCATTAATGAACACCTTGTTGGCTTCACTCATGACCTATGAAATTATGTGACAACTGCAGTGTGATATTAAAAACCATTGATTATGAAGTGCTTTAGTTTAATTTTAATTTAATTTATGAGAGAAAAATGACTACAAAAAATGTCTGTAATGTGTGGGGCACCAAGAAGATACACAAATCCAGCAGTAATTAGAGTTGGTGATGTGGTAAATAAGTGGCAAAATACAGAAGAATTTGTAATGAGATCAATGCAGTACCTGAAGGTTTTGCAGGCTGTAGGAATAAACATTTAAATACAGCAGCTTGATACTGAGAACCCATATTTCATGCCAAAAGTGATCTCTACAAAAGCAGACTCCTTAAAATCTACCATTGCAGAAATAAATTAATTTTGTATTTCAGAGAAAAAGGATAAAGCATGTATTTCTATAAAGCATGTATTTCTTTCTCCCAGTGGGGATACAAAGGGAGTATTATAAACACGTGTTAACCCACTATACGAGCTGTGTGTTGATTTTTTTCCCCTGTTCTGCCACCAGAGCTGATCTGTCTTGCTGGGATCTGAATAGGTTACAGTGTTGTTTTTCACATTTGCATAGTTGGGCTCAGTATAAATTACAGTCAAAAAGTTACTTGATATTGTTATTTAACTTTGTTCCTTGACTGCTGCCATACAAAAACCACTATTTCCAAGAACAGTGTTTTAAATATTTGATTTGTAAAATTCACTGCATTCAAGTTTTCCCAGTGCTAAGGGTACACGATTCTTTTTCACTTCAGGGAGGTGGAAGGTGCTCTTGCAGAAGTACCTCAACACCTCTTTGCAAAACAAGACTCTGTTAGTAGTGAACTATAGACCAGCCCGTGTTCTACCTATACTTTGGCTTCACAAGTTTTGGAAACTTTGGGTTTCCTTGCACGTGCAATCACTTGCTTTGGGAGCCATTCTAAGTTTTCTTTTAATTCTCTTCTTGATTGCAGATTGACTTGGAGCCAGAAGGGAGAGTGTATGTCATCATAGACCTTTCAGGATCATCAGGTGAAGGTAGGGACTTCAAATATTTTTTCTTATTCTTTAATGAATGGAATCTTTAAGAGCATCTGCAACAGAAGTATTAGAGAAGGTGCTGTGCCAATGCCCTCTGAATCTGTACAATCCTAAGTTAAAGTGAGTACATTTTGATGTATATCCCTGTGTTCATCTTATCCTGTTAATCACCAATGGTAACAATACTGACTAAAAGGACAGTAATCAAATGAGAGGAGTTTAGAATCATTAATTTATAAAAGAAACTTTCAAATTCTTATTTTTGGAAGAATGTTAGCCAATTATGTAGGTAGAAATGATGAGATGTCAAAGAGGGGAAAAAAGAGTTTATTTGCTTTCATAAATACTAATATTTGCTATTTTTCCACTAATATGTTTTCTTTTCCAAGTAAAGTAATGAGCACAACATTGTAACAATAAGAGGTGTTTTCATTTTTATGACAGTTAAATGTTGGGGAAAAAAATGAAGAAAGAAATTAACTTAAAGTATTTTTCTACAGTTTAATTTGGATCAGAGTCAGGTGGTATATGGCACGAATAAGAGAGTTTATAAAGAGGGAGTTCTATTGTGTATATTGATCATACTCTCAATGACAGCTGAAGCTGCTGAAATGAGGATGGCTCATTTGGGTTTGATTGTTTTTAAATGATGTCTTCTGATCAGTGTTCCCCAGTAGCTCAGAGAGCTCAGCTAAACAAAGTTATCATTCATCCAGAGTACATAAAGAAGTTTCATGCAACCCCTGACAGGAGCTGAAATAGAAAATGGTATGAAATGAAATTATTTTCCCAGCACAGTTAAGAAACAATGAAATAATGTGTTTTATATTTCTGCTCTTTGTAATGAATTGCTGTGCTCTGACCAGTTCTTAACAGTAGCTTGCAAAAACACATACTGAACTACATCTTAATGTTTAAAAACAAAGCAAACCAATATTTAGACTTCGTCTTCTAGCTATGTACCCACATAAAACATGTTTTGCCTTTTTTTCTTGCTACATATTGAAATATTAGCCATTGCTTTAACAGCAGTTTCTACATATCTTGCTAATTCTCATGTCAGTGGTACAACTAAAATGTGGTTGACAGTATTGGTTTTTAAGATGTGTTGGCAAGCAGATGTTCTTCCAAGCTTCCATTTATAGTTGGTTGATACCCAGGCGAGTATTACTGTTGCATTGCCAGATGTGTTCAGATGGCCTGGACTGTCAAAGGACAGGAAGATGGTGTTTAGCTGTTCTTCAAAAGTTCTTTAACACTCTGTAACCTTTTATACGGGGGAGGGGGGGGGGGGGAGTCTATAGTAATGTCACCTATGTTATTTGGTGCTTTACCAATTTAGCGGTGCTTGGAAAGAAATTTGCATAACTATGGTTTGTGCCACTGTATTAGTGTTGAAGGGGAGCATAAGAACAGGAGAATGCAAGTGGAAACAGACCTCTGAGGAAAACAGCTTATGAAATGAGTTCTTATGTGAAGACAGGACTTCAGTTAGGGTGAATTTGGTTGAACCCTAGAGAAGTTGTTCTGCTTACAAAATGAAGTAGTACTTTTAGAGCTTTCCTATCAAATAAGTAACCACGGAAAAGCTTTGTGTAAAAGCATTGCAATATTCTCTGGGAAAGCTATGGTTTTCCTCACAAGGGAAATTGGACCAGTTTTGTACAACAGTCTGTAAACTTGTTTTATGGTGTTTTGTTAGCGGCACTATGAAATTCTATTTTTAGACCAGTTTACTAGGGCTGAGGCCTAGCGAACTTTGGAAGAGTCTCCTCTCGCTTAAGCTGTCTTAAAGTAAAATGACTAATTTAACATAACGATTGTATGCATCCTTTTGCAGGGAGAAAACACCCACACCAAAACTAACCTACTCTGTACGCTTCAAAAATGTATATTTCATCTGATCTCTCTATATACATATACAAATATTTTGTAAAGAGAATGCATCTGATATGTATTTTATGCATTTCAGTGGGGCAGTTCATTTTAGTTGATCTGTGTTTGTTGAATAGAAAAGAATCCTAGAATTAAGGTTAGACTCAAATGTATGACTTTTGAGTAGCTAGGGTTGTTTCAGGTGTTTGCTGCTCTTGACCCAATTCGTTAACCAGGGTCTTGGTTTTGAATTCCAGTCATCATTGTAAATGGTAACTGAGTATATAGCATTTTCTTCATGCTGTGTGAATTCTGACATAAAACCATGAGTTTATTTTTGTTGTTTGTTTGTTTTTTAAATAATGGTTTATTTTAAATTTTAGAACTTCTTGGCAATGGTCTTCAAAACTTAGTGGTAACCAAAAGCTTGGTGCCTCAGTCTATTCAGGTAGAATTCCCTCTGGTTAGTTTTTCCAACAGAGGAAGGTAATGGGCAAGCATAATGATGTCTGTATCTACATGTAAACCTATCTACATTTTACAAACCCACAGTTAGGGACTTTCACCACTGCTAATTAAACAGGAAGCTCTAGGAACTGCACACAGGCAGTGTGCACCCAAACATGTAAGAGTACCAAGCAAATCAGAAAGGTGCCTAATGGGACTTATAAAAGATTGTAAATAATGTAATGAGAAGGTGCACACTACTCAACTTCAAGTGGGAATTATGCACCCTAATTAAGTTTGTGAATCCTGCTAGGCCTCTTTCTGAGTGCTCAGAGTCTTAACTACTTCTTTAAATGTAACTTAGGCCTATCAGTGTGTTTAGGAACCCAGCCTTGCCTGGTTTTGTAAATGTTAGCTTGTGTGGTAGGATAAAACAATTGTGCATTCTCAGAAGCTGCCTGTTGAGTCTTTTAAGGCCTGTTATTATCACTGTTTCACTATTGATTCTTGGGAGGGAAAATGTCAAGTTAGAAAAATAAAAGCAGCTGTAGTAACATTTTAAATTGGAGGAAACAATCATGTTGCATGTGTCTTTTTTTTTCTAAGTTCACAGAATGGGCAATAAAAATATATCATCCATTGAGATATGGTGTATTCTTATAAACCAGTACTGTCTTGTAATTCTGTGTACTGAAACTGGTCGTTTCTTTTATGTGATATTTTGGTCTTGTTTCTTTTATATGTGATAAAGTTTCTGATTACCAGCAATCAATAAAGTAGCTTTGGTTATTTGGCACTTCTGAAAGATTTTTAAGATAGACATCCAAATTCTATTTTGGTAAAATTGACTTAATTAGTTGAATTTATTAATATGGGCAGAAAGCTTTACTATTAAATTGGCTCTGAGAAGCAAAAGCCCCAGTTCTGCAAGTGAGTGCCTACTTGAACAAATTGTTATAAAAATTAAAAGCTTATGTATAAGATCCTAAATGATGGATAAAGAAGAAACTGTATGTTTAGTAGTATTTTCTCAACTGTTTTAGCAAGCTTTTACTTAATATCAACATAAGACATTGTTAGCATATGTCTCTTAATATTAAATTGTCCCTTAGTTTCAGCTGCCAGATTGGTTATCCCTCTGCACTACTTGCATTGGTGTGGCAAAACAGTAAAAACAGTTCATTGTTATAACCTGACTTCCTGGACAGAAGTACACTACTTGTCCTTCCCATCTGTCTAAATGGAATCATTCATGGACTTTCATTGCTTGTGTGGCGTAGGTGTACAGAAAAAAGTGAAAATATGACAATATGAAGGGAGGTAGAGAGTACTTCTGCCTCTCGTTGTCATATTGCTAGACTTCTTGAGAGCCACTATGAGATACCAGTATTTGCATCTGATAGGTATTTTTATCTGGAACCATAGGAAGAAGGGTTGAGTTGTTGGCTTTGCTGCTTGTAGTTTTTCTCCCGTTCTGAAGACGAGCTACAAATCCACAGGAGTTTACAGAGCTGTGTCAGCTTCTCTTGCCATTTCCTATATTGTGAAATTACTTTTAGAAGATGCCTAAAGAAGGAGCTGTACTGCAGCAGTTACGCTGCACTTGTGAGTGGGCAACCTCAAAAGCCCAGTGCTTTAGACTGCTCTCCACTGGGTATCATGCAGCAGTGACAGCTCTCACAATGGATTGCTCAAATCTCAAGGTATTTGGATTTGTTCTGAAAACATCATTTTCTAGAACTTGCTCCCATTCAATTCTAGTCTTTCAAGCAGAAAAACGTTGGAAAGCACAAATACTGAAGTCTGAGAAATGGAAAGCAAACTACATAAAAAGCCCTTACAAAAACAAGCCCAACAGAAATGTTTTTTATCGTCACTTTTTTTTTTTTTTTTTTTTCTTTTTTAAACTAAGGCTGTTTTGGAGCCTGTTTTGGAGCCTGCTTATAGCTTTGGAATGTTTGTTCTGCACTGAGAGGGAGGGTGAGCAACTATTTATTTTAGCAATCTTTTGTAAATTCCATAGTAGGAACTGTCTGGCGCACATACAGAAAATAAAATGCTAAATTAACTGTTTATCATGCAGAAGGTGATGTCCTCAAAAGTTAGAATTTAAATTTTTCTGTGAAAATTCAAACATCCCTATACTGTGTTTTCAAACTCAGTTCTCCAAAACACTCAGCATGTTTTGCTGATGTGGATGTAGGAAGAAGAGGGAGAGAAAACAGCTCTTAAAATATATTTATAAATTCTCCATTTTAAACTATATGACTTGTATTTCCATAACACTTGTGGTTCAGGTCTTTGCACTCTCTATGCCAAAATTGATGTGCAGGATTATTTACCTTTTAGAGATTTATTTCATTTGAAAAGGGCTGTGTGCATTCAGAGTAAATATGCATTTGTTTCCCATGAATGCAAACAGCTGTGTCAGTGGAAACTTCCCAAATATAGATACACAGTAAGGTATCCATTCACAGGTTAAAATAACTGCAACAGTAAATGAGTAAAGTCCCTTTTACACAAATATATGTTTTTTATGGCATTTTAATGCCTCTATTTTTTTTATTTTTTTTTTTAATGTTGACAAATAACTGCCCACTGAGAACTTTAAGGGTTATTTTAAAAAGAAAGCACTTTGGTCAAATAGAAAAAAATGTTGCTCTTACAGGCCTGACTCAGCATGCAGTAGTATTAGTTGGAATATTTATTGAACCATGTACTGTGCCGTACGCAAGCATGTAGGATCTTTAAGAAAGAAGCAGTTCTAGTAACTCTGTCAGGATATTTTGTCAGACTTGCAAAGCATGTAATCAGTCAATTCTGCTATTAAACAAACATCTGTTAAAACTCTGCTTTAGTTATAGTAGATATAGTTATATAGAACACCTATATTTATAGGTATAAGAAAGATTGGTGTTTGTAAGTTCCTTTGGAAAGGTTTCTCGTATCTATTCTCTGTTACTTCACAAGCTGGATGTAATGATTGCATGGGTTTTTAGTCTCGTATCTTCAACTTCTGCCAGAGCTATGGAGAAGAGTGTGTCTGCTTATCAGTCTTCAGATGAATTGGAGACTTTTATAAAACATGCTGTCTTGTTTGTTTCCTCATTGCTGATCCGCGTCCAAGGTCATATTGATATTTTATACTAAGTCATTGTTGCTGTAGCATAGGTATTATTTCTAGGCTGAAGTGCACTCATTGACTGTTTTATTGACATGCTTTGGCAGTGGTTTTTATGTCTATTTTAGTGCTTATAAAATTTTGTGAGTGAAATTTTCTGAATGATTTCAGAAATATTCAAGAGCTAGCTGATTGAGGTCCAAAGGCAGTCTGAACATTTAAAACATAAGTAATGCAATGACACAATGATTCAATTTATAAACTGGGATAGCAGATGGCCATCAAATGGGTAAGAGGTAAATTGCCTGAGGAATGATTAAAAACATTTTCAACAAACTCAGTTTTATATAGACTGAAAGGCAGATGCTGCTATATTTAAAAGCTTGTGACCTCCTTGCTGCATTTGTCATTGTAGATTTCTTCTTTCTTTGGAATTATTGGCTTGCGTTTGACACAAATGTCTATAGCTACTTATCGTAGCTCTCTACCACTTACAAATTAAGTTCTATTTCCAATATGTCAGTATTAAATCAGTAACTGTAGAATGACTTGCAAAATGACCTTGACAGATTTTTTTGTTCTATTTATTATAGGCAACATGTAATAAAAAAAATTAAGAACTATTTAAAACTTTTCCTGCACAGTATGTCTAATCAGTTGTGACGATTTATTGATGTCAGATGCCCAAATTCACCTTATACAGTTGTCTTCCTGTACAATTGCAGATTCTTCACTTTAGGGTGGGCAGTCAGATTCCAATAAAATGCCACAGCTTATGCAGGAGGTGGTAGGTACTGCAGAAATCAGCTTGTTGTTAAGTTCTCAGTTATGTCTACAAACTGCATAGTCACAGAAGATTATGTCTTCAAGTATGTTCATCTATTCAGATTCATCTGCTTGTAAGACTTAAATTTCACAGGATGAAGAACTGAAGGTGATATTTTACAATAAAACCTGATAGATGAAGTGATTGCAGTATTTCATTAATACAAATGATTTTGTTTAGGTTATTTGGCCTTCTGCATTGAAATATCCACCAATGTCCTTAGACTTCAGACTATGTCAGGTTATGCATTTAACATTTAAGTAAAAAATATGAATTTAGAAGAGATTTCCCAGTTCTTTAACTCATTTACCTGAAGGCTGTCAGTTTGGCAGGTACAGATATTGCTGACAGACATATGTTACAGCAGAACCAGAGCAGATGTTCTTCAGGAAAAAAGGAAAGTAGTGTCAGTAAAAGCAGAGTATGCTTCTCAATGTCACTTTTGTGTCTCATGGTTGATAAATCTTTAACATTGAGACAGCTTGTTAATCAGAATATCCACAGGATTTATTATAGGCATCCAGCTTTGGTAGAACCACTGCAGCAAGTAAAATTGTATTTCTGTTCCATGTGTGACATCCTTTTCCAAAGCTCTGTTAACAGAAAATACCCACGGGTTGAAAACTGTCTCTACATTCTTAATGTTTGTCAGAACTTTTCCTTAGATTATTTATTTGTCATCATTATCATCATTAATTATGCCTGTTATGTTAAATGGACACTGAAAATGAGGTTTGGTTGTGCTATTTACTGTCTGAAGACAGAACAGCAGGAGGTATTTTTGTCCAGAGATCTCCAAGTCTGAATGATGTGCATCCAGGAACAAGAGTTTTTGTTTGGTTGTTTCAGCAAGTGAAGAAGGGAGTTCTCTTTCATTAATGCCTTCTTTTGCAAATACACTTTTGACAGTGTATTATTATTGTTATTAAAATCATTATTATTATTATTATCACCATCATCATCTTTGATCATTGCTGTTCTGGGACTAGGCCAAGTCATGGTGCTGTTGAAAGAGAAGCTTTTGGAAAGTGCTGGCAACTCAGCCTTGCTCTCAACCATGGGCCTTCAGGTGCTGGCACTGCATTTGGTTGTCTTCTCCTAGAGTTGCAAGTCTCTACTAGTGCGGTTTGGGGGGAGAATCCATACATCCATTCAGCTTCTTCTGTGATTTAATTGTTTTTTTTTTTTGTTTTGTTTTTTTTTTACTTGTTCTCCACCATCCTTACTGGAGCTGTTGTGCAGTTTCACAGAAGGCTGACTGTGCCTTGCTGCTGAGAAACTGTGCAGTGCTCATGGATCTCCTCAGGCCCTAAGGCTGGCCATTGCACTCACGGCTCATCTTGTACAGCCCTTTGCTATCTCGGCATCTGCGGGTAAAGCCAGAGAGGGAAATCAACTGTGATTTGTGTGCTCCACACCAAGATGTATTAGTGGCTGAGGTGTACTATGTGGAAGGGAATACCTGAAAAATGACGTATTTACATCCTTTTAATTGCCGCTGACAGGAGTGGGTTGTCACAAGGGATGCTGCTGCTACCACCAGCTGTGCACTAGTGTTTCCCTTGTAAAGCTCTGTAAAGTTCAGATACTGACCAAAGAAACTTTACCAAAATCCTGTGAACTCTGAGATGGCAACTCCCATGAACTTGTTCCTTCCCTACTTCAGTACTTACTGGTTGTTATTCTAGCCAGTTATTTCCGTCACTTACCTGGATTGAATGACTGTACATCAAAGGTAGTGATGTGTTTACACAGAACACTTTGCATTAAGTTTTGACATGTTTTGTTTGTATTTTGTGAGCTTTGCTTTAAAATACGAACTCCAACAGGTTCATGGGGCAGACAATAAAATAGTTTCTAGTAGCTACCAGTTGCTGCATTGAGAAGCCTGTGAAGGAATGCTTGCATTTGTTCTGAATTTCTCTTACATTCCTAGATAGTTAAATCTCAGCAGAATACTTTTCCACTAAGGTGGAGAGCAGCTTACCTCCTTGAAATACTAGAAACATTTTTCTCTTTCTTTCTTTCTTTCTTTCTTTTTACCTCATTTCTGAATTGATTTTTTAATGAGAATGGAAGGACAACCTACTTTTTAATAACCCGTAACCCCTGTGCTTTTGGTAAACACATAAAGAAGAATTGCAAAGTCACTTAATAGCTTCACTGCAGAGACCTTTATATCTTCTATTTTGCAATCCAAAATTTGATCAAGCATCCAACACACATGTCCTTACTTTCCTCCATACTTTAATGTCTAAGAGGAAGGTGATGTATTGGAAGCAGCTTGGGAAGAGCCAGAAGAGGCTAATGGCTACCCCTATGGAGTCTGCAAGCAAAGGCAGGCTCTGAGCCCTTACAAGCCTCTGCAGCTTCTGTGATGCTGTAGGTGGAGTGGAGAGAGTTGTACAGATAGATCTGCTGTGGCATTGGGGGAAGGCAGTTTTCCTGCTCCAGGGAAAAATTGTTAAGTGTCTGAGAAGTAAGGTTGCTGCTTGATGCTTGGGAAGTTGTTCACCTAAATTCAGCAAACCACGTGAACTTTTCACTTTTAGACTTGAGGCTGTGGCTTTTTCTGGAGTTAAAATAATCTAAAACTATCTGAAAAGGACAGTGCTGAATTGGCAGTGCTAATGAATGGTGTCTTTCTTCAGTTGCTTGACTTGGGTAGGTTTATAGGTTAGAGCTCTTCTACACATGCAGCTCCCCCTGCAAGTTCTGAGGAACATTGTGTGCTCAGGAGCATAAGGTTTGTAGTGACCTTATAGTCATTTTCTCCCTTTTTGATGTAAAGCAAAATATACAACCAGAGAAACCAGACACACACCTGTTGCACTCTTCTGTTCAGTCCCAGTAAACAGAACTCTGCTTCTTCGAAAGGCCTGATCTGACGTTTTTATTCATAGCTTGGGTAAAGCTAGGATACTATGTTTTCAGTTTTCCTCATGTAGACTTGCTTATTTTACAGAACAAGAGCAACCAGCAATGTGCAAGCCAGCTTTAAATGTAACCAGAATCTTTGTTTTCAAAATTCATTATACAGTGTGTCAACTGAGAACCTATTTCCTTTGAAGCTTTGGTTTTATGTCAGTAGGGTTTAGGGATTTTTTTTTTCCCATTCAGCTGTTCATGTTTTCAACACCAAAAGATCAAAACTTATTCAAACCACAAGTGGGTAAAAAGGGTAAAACCAAAGAAATAAAAGAAGCTTAAATTCTGATTTGCAAAGTTTTCTGCTTCTGCTGCACCTTCATTTTCTCCTCTTAGGAGGGATAATTCAAAATTATTACTAATAAATCTTTTCTCTTGGGTCTTATTTGGTTTAATTTTAAAATACCTCTGTGTTAAAGTATGAAAGCTTATCTCAAAAATATATTTTTTTCTAGGTTTCTTTCTTCCTTTCTCTTCTTGGGGATATTTGGATATTTTGTGACTATCTCTACAACTGTAAGAAAGCTTTGTCCATCCAGATCCTGAGCTTCTAGTCTGTTGTTCTAAAACAAGAACAGCTGGGTTGTTTGAGATTTTTATTGCTTGTTAATCACTAAATTTTAGCCAAGGAGAATATTACAACCATTATAAATGAAATGTATACATTTACACTAAAATAGAAAGGTTATGATTCTCAACTAGACTTTTTTTTTTTTTTTTTTTTAACAGAAATAAACAGCTTTAATTTTTTCTAACAGATCTGGGAAAACAGAATAGTATTTAATATTAGTAGATATCTGTAATTTCTCCAACTCCTGTGCATAATTACTTGTTGATGGTGTAGGTGATGCATTTCTCCTGAGACAAACAAAATTAACATGCTATCAAATCTGTTAGTGTGGCATCTAAAAGCAGGTACTTGTGTATTGTTACCCAAATGACAATAACTGAAAAGCCTTAGAACCAAAGGAGGAACAGTGAAATAATAGCATGACAGTACACATGAAGTTCTTTGCACATGGGAGATTGTTGACTTCAGTAATGGCATAGGCATTTAGTTGGGAAAATGCACCTTGCAGGCTAACTGATCAAAGCCAGGTCTCTTTAAAGGCATTAATACAAATACAGATCAGTACCTGGTGACAATTCAGTCTGTTGATGCACCATAATCCTAAATCCTGCTCAGTGAATAGGTTTGCCAACGGGTGCTTATGCAATTTTTGTGGCAAATGCCTTCCCAACGAACATCTCTCCATGGATCTATAGCCATCCCTTGGATTGAATCCAGCTAGCTGATGGAACATCTGGTAAGCATTGTGTTTGTAATAAGCCCTTACTGTATAAAGCTGGCTCGAGTTTTTCAGGCAAAGATCAATGACCTTTCTTGGCAGGCTTCTAGCTCTTTGCCAAAACAAGTGCTTCACAGGGAGCAAGACGCTGGTAGAAGATTTGGTTTAAAGGCGCCTTTGTATTGTACTATAAGAGTTTGTACTTGTTTAAAGAAAATTGCATTAGACTGAAATAGAAAAATAATGAAATTCATATACATATCTTGTTTCAAATTGCTGTCTCTCTTTTCACCATTTATGTAGTACATGCTCTGATTTCCATATGTGTTGTTTTTTTTCCTAACAAAATTATTCAAGGCCTTTGGAATAGCTATGTTTAATATCACCATTACATATGCTTAGGATGTTTTTGAAGAAAATGTGAAAAGTACCAGATTGAAAACTATAGTGGTGTTTTTGTACATAAGGGAAACACCAACCAGTAATAAAATTTGGAATAGAAATATATAATTTTTGAAGTCTGTATTTGGCTAGCCATTTCATAAGACACAGTAAGTATAGATTAATCTTTCACTCATTGCATAACGTGATATATGATGTGAAAAATGTGTTAATATAGTTTATGTGTGTGTTTTTCTTTTGTAGTTTCTGGTTTTGTTTCACTGCACTTCATAAAATACCTAGCCTATACTCTGTTATGATTTGCTTATTTTCTTGCTCTACATTGTTGTTATTATTGCAGTAGTATTCTGTGAATCACTCTGTTCATTTTCACCCACTTGCCCCCTAATAATACTCAATTCTGTTTGTTGTTAGTGTCATTGAGAAAAATGTCAGAGTATAGTCCCTTTTGATTAATTGATCAGGGGCTGAACAGATACGGTAATGCACAAGTTAAAGACAAATTCTAGCTCTGTTCCTGGCCTTTCCATTTACCGGTGAGGTTGTGAAAGCTTTGGGAATGTTAATGTCTTTTCTGAACATCATTAGCCAAATGTTTGCTGTCTTTGACATAGCCTAAAAATCTACTTCTGTTGTTAAAATATGAGTTCTACAGTAATGTAAACATATGGAGTCTCAAAAACAATTTATTTTTTGAGTATAGTCTTGAAAGGTTAAAATATTTATGAGTACAGCTGGAAACAGAGAAGTGAATTTAGGAAAGTTTCTTTTTAATAGAGGCTCAAAATCTGCGTACAGTTGCATATTTGTTCCATGAACCCATTGCAAATAAGTATAAAAGAAAGTATGGTAATATATTAAGTGGTGGTAAAACATTTTTTAGGTTTTAAAAGCTATTTAAAAGAATCAATCATTCAGCTGGAAAGTAACATCATTATTTCTTAGGTAATAGACTGAATTTCAAACTCTTAGACTTTTTAAAAATAATAAGCAGATGTACTAAAAAGACAGGCGCATTAACTGTGCTAGTTTGCCACAGGATCTTAAATCATTTCAGTCTTTTTGCACTTTATATTTAGGGAGAGTGAATAATACTTAAAAGCCATGGTGCGTAATTTGGAATTTAATTCAAGATAAAGCATCTGAAGAAAGATAATACAATCTTTATTCTGTAAATCAGCAACATTTATACTTGCTCTTGCTCTTGTTTTGGGAGAATACTCATGAAGTAGAGTGAGAGTCCTGATAATTAGAGATGAAAATGAGAGTAACTACAAAAACACTACTCATGGAAAAACCTTGTCTATTGAATGTCGCCACCATCAAGAGGGACTCTTGGTCAGTTTTATTACTGGACACTTGGTACCATTGCATATGTGTACTTCTTTCTCCTTTTCAGTAGTAATCCTGTCTGTGCTGTGGGGGAATAGAACTATCATTTGAGTACTTCATAAGCAAGCTAGGTTAAATAAAGCAAGCTAGGTAGGTTAAATACATAACTAAAAATATTTTACATTAAAAGTAGGTAAAAGAGCTGCAGATAAAAGAGCAGTAATTCTGGCATTGGTCAGAAGCTTTGTTGCCTGGTTCTGCATATTACATTTGCATAGTCAGAAACCTTTTTCTTATTTTTGTAACAGCAGCTGAGCTCATAATTTGGTAGGCTCCGTCTGATGGATCTTCAAGGCGTATGGTTTGCTAAATGTGGATTGTGTAATGCCAAATTCGAATGCATTGGAACATCATTATCCCAGACTACAGTGGTTGTGGGTTTTGTTGTTTGTTTGTTTGTTTTTTTCCTTTAGATTTTTCTAACCATAACATGTTCCTGGAAATGCTTCTGCCAAGTGCTCATTGGTAGGAATGCTGTCTTTATTCTTGTAGTACCATCAGAATGCAGTATGATTTTATATACTTGCAAATGTTGCTTGTTTCTCCTTCCTCAGACCTCCTCACCTTCCTGCTCATGTAATTTGTCTGAAAGAATAGAAATGCTCTGGTAAATGGTTGTTGTCTGTAATATGAGTTATTAGAATTATGAGGTAAAGCTTTCAGTGCAGTTTGTTTTCAATTGGTTCCTTTATCCCTTCAGAGTTTGTTCTTTCTTTTCCCTGCTACAGCCTTTTCATTGACGCTTTATACCTGTGAAGGAAAAAATAATAATGTTTTGCCACTGTGAAAAGCAGTCTCTGCACATAAAAATGACTGAATAGAGCATCTGTGTGTTACTTGGAAGTTTAGTTGTTTTGTTTTTCTAAGAAAACTTAAGAGAAAGCAAGATGCAAAGCTAGACAAGGAAGATCAAGTCCTTTCTTTGTCTCTGTGGATTTTTGTAGTGACTGTACTAAGGAAAGTACTGCAAGCTGTGACTGAAACAGAGGTAAATACTCTGCTTTAAATCTTGCCCAGTCCTTTGTCTGTTTTTCTTGCTATGACTTTGTTTGATTTCATTACTTCTGCCAGTCTTCTCCTTAATATTTTCTCCTTTAAAATTAACTGTGTCTGATATCAGGAATAAAGTAAAACAGGTTTTAATCTCCAGAAACAACTGGCTGATAAGTTGCAGTTGCAGCCATTGCATGTAGTATAGGTCCTAAATTTCCCCCAGCGCACTCTAAGCTTAACCATTACTAAATAGCGAAACAGCATCGGAATCTAGGACAAAATACTCAACCAAACTACATCTGAGGAGTTTTATTGACTCCAGTTTGCATCAGTGTGGCTCCTTCCTCCAAGATACAGTGGAAAGAAAAGCTCATTTATAAAACACTATTGTAAAGGAGCACCAAGACATGCTCCCTTTCTTCTTACTTCTCTGTTTATAACTCCCAGATTAGTGCCAGGAAGCTGTATCTTTCCAATTAATTCCTAAGCATATGCTTTTCTTCTTCATTAGACTCACGTTTTTTTTTTTTAAAAAAAAACTTTAATATATATATTTTTTCTGTTTGTTTGGCTTTTAACTTCTTTGTCCCATCATTTTGGAAATCTGCTCTTCTGTGAATGATACTATTTAAAGGAATCGTCTTCCATCACAATTCACAAAGTTTCCACAGTAGATAAAAGTAACCAACGGTATTAGTTCACCTCTGACAAAAAATCCTGGAAGCAGTTGTATTGGTCTCTTTTCAGAGACTGTAATAGTTTACATTTGCACAGCAATATCATAAAGCAAGAAAGTAGAAGGGAAGAAATAACTTATTTTCCCATTTAAACTCCCAGTGAAACTTTGTGAATGTATAATCACTTTCAGACTTCGGTTGGGGTGCTTAAAAAAACAGTCCAGTCTTTATTAAAAGTATGATGCAGTCTATAATTATTGTATGACAAAGAACTGAAGCTATCCTTTTTGGTTTTGGTGGTTGTGTTTGTTTGTTTGTTTGGGTGGTTTTGTTTGTTTGTTTTTAAAGAGTGCCAATTTAACAGTACAGTTCTCCTGGTAAGGACTTTATCTGGAGCTTGAAGGAAGGAATAAACTTTCAGATACAGGGGGTCAGGATATTAAGAGCAGCTTTGAGGCTTTCCCTCAGTGCTGAGTTTTTAGTTTTACAAAAATAGTGCTGGGCATTTCAGTTGATTTAGTAAGCAGACACACCTGCCCCCACGTATTCAATGAATATTGTATTTAATATTATATTCAGACATAGAGGCCACAAATACTTAAGGGTTATGTAAATCTGTGTGAGAATCACATAGTGCACATACTGAAGGGAGAAAAAAGGAAGCAAAGGACCTTATTAACTGGAAATGCAGTAAGCAAAATTTAAATAGTGAATGCTTTGGAACTGCAGAAGTTTGAGTTTAAGTGTCTGATTTATTTTGTTGTTAGTGCAGCATGTGGACTAAATACCTTTTTATTTACTTTCAAGTTTTTTAAAGTATTCCTGAAGAAAAACAAAGCAAAAACTTAAAAAGAATTCCATGTGCTCTTAGAATTCTTTTGTGTGCATTCTACAATTACAACAAATTAAGCTAATATCTATGAGAGCAGATATTTGTTTTAGAGCATTCTGTTTTCATGTGCTTATAAATTTATGAGTGAGTAGAAATTCTGTTGTTGTTATATTGAATACGCTTCCAGACTGGTGCACATTTAGTCCTTCAGACAAGATAATACTCTCAGGGTATGTAATGGGATCACTGATGAAACCATTTTATAATAATGTTTTAGAGGGCAGGATTGTCTGGTCAAACCTCATCACTGGAGTGATTCGTACATCTGCCATCTTGACTTTGGGCAAGATTCTAATGTGAGTCAGCAGACTTCTCTGGAAAATAAGAGTACTTCTGACTATTGTGCTGAGAGGGTAATGTTAATAAGTGAAAGTTATTCTTGAGATAAAGAGCTTTGTAAATGCTGGAAAAGAACGTGAGATTTAGATTCATATCTTGTTTTCAATTAACTGCCTACTCTTCATTGAAAAAGTAGAGAAAGTACACTCAATGTGATTTAATGCACTTATTAAGATACAATTTATCCCTGTTTCAGAATCCTAAATGAACTTTGAGGCTTCTGTCTTTTAACAATCCATTAATAAACTCTTTTTGCTGGCTGCGGTTACTAAATTCTAATCAGGATTCCTTACTCAAATTTCATTCTTGGGACATTTTACTGAATCTAATCATTTTAATTTGTGTAAAAATACAGCAGTTATTTGTTAGAATGACAGAATGGTTTGGAACTGGATGGGACCTAAAAGACCATCTATTTCCAACCCCCTCTCCCTGCCATGTGCAGGGACACCTCCCACCAGACCAGGTTGTCCAAAGCCCCATCCAACCTGGCCTTGAGCACTTCCAGGGATCCACAGTTTCTCTGGGCAACCTGTGCCAGTGCCTCACTATCCTCTGAGTAAATAACTTTTTCCTAATATCTAATCTAAATCCGCTCTCTACAGAAGTGACCATAAGAAATAGTTTTTTTTCTTTCAATGTGTCATGCAGTAACACAATTCAGAATTGATCTTAAGGGAGGGGGATGCTGAGAAAAAAAGGCCCTGAAGTACCTACTGATGGCTTTCCGAATTTGAAGACAAAAAATTTAAATTATAGGTTTATATAAAGCTGTCATCCCTGATCTTTCTTATTAGAGAGCATAAATTATGTGTGCTTAGGAAAGTTCAGATATCTAGTATGCATAAGATAAATTTTACTACTTCATTTATTCTTCTTGGGATGGAATCAGTATCAGAAACCATATTTCTTGTTTTAAGGTACTACTTTTGAGGGTTTGATTGTGTTTCTGTCAGAATAATGGATGGATTACAGAAAGTAATTTTGTTTCTCTTAGGTAGATTAAGCATTTTCCTTATATGTGCTTAAGTGTTTGACCAAGTTGTATAATGAAAGTATATCTTGTTCTTCAAGTATTTTTTATTTTTATTTTTATTTTTTTTTTGAGTTGGAGGAGCGGAGGGAGACTTCACATACTCAGTAGTATCTTGTTGGATGCCTTCTCTGAAGTTCTGTAGGCTCACAGACTTTCCATCTAAGATTGCCAAGCTGTTTGGCACATTGGGATGCGATCCAGATTTTCGTGTCTCTGTTTCTTTGCAGCATCACAGTCCTCATTACTTACAAATTTCTAACTCACATTGCTCCAGAAAGGCTGGCTTGGGATATGTTATCAAAGAGCACAGGCCACTTTTCAGACTTTCCATGTATCCTGGGCCTCAAGAGAAGAATCATTGCTATTCCTCGCATGAGCTGGACTGATCACTCGGATCGTAGGGTGCACAGTTGCCTTACAAAGTGAGAATGGCAACTCGGTGAAAGATTCAGAGTTGGAAATAAAAACACCTTGTATCTGTGCCAGTCTTGCTTCCCATAAACTATGGAAAGTATCAGAGCATTTCATTTCATTACTACTGACTTTGGAGAAGGAAGGCTTTAAGACTCTTGAGGTCATTGGCAACTAATCCTGTGAACACCTGGTGCAATTAGTAGTGTCCAGTATATTCTACACTGTTTTTGGTGATGTATTAGTATTTTTCTAGGGAACGAGACCGATTCCTATTTTAATGTGTAGTAAGAGTAACAGAAGCAGTTTCCCTTTACTATTTATACAGCAGATGCACAGGCTATAAAAATTGTGTTTGAAGACTCACATCTTCTTCATTACTTTTAACCATACGTAATACCAGATGACATTTTGTTATCAAGCTTTTTTGAGTTGCAAATACCACATGTTGTTCAAGTCCTAGCTATCGTATCTCAGGGTTTTATATACATAATAGTCTAACAATGAATGATTCCCTCTAGCAATATCACTACTGCTAAAGTTACCAGCATTAAAGGAGTGCACAAAAGACTCCAAGTGGATTTGCTATAGCACAGGTGAAACTGAAATAATTGCAGCATTTCTGGTCAGAGAAAATTTGGATAACATGAGGCATGCAATATTTCTTCTGTGGTTTTAATGAAGCCAACTCAGTTCCACTGGAACATTTTTACATCAGTAAGAGATTTGGAAGAGAACATGGAAAGAGTCCAACCTTCCAGTTTCATACCTACACTAAAAAGACTAAGAAAATAATCTGTCTTTTAAACATCTGGAATCTATTTCTTGAGTTTGCTGGGTTTGATGTTGAGTTTTCTTTTTATTCATTCTTATGCTCTGTATTCCTAGGAGACACATAGTTGGGTTTTTTATTAATTAGAAAAAGGAAGTTTCTCTTAAGGATTGCTTATTATTAGAATAAAGTTAAATAATGACATTGTTAAATTCAGTAGGATCTAAATTTTATTAGTAGTTTCCTATTTTTATAGCACCCAACTAAATCTTTTCATTCTTTTCCATTCTAGTCTTGATTCCTCAAATAACAATTGAGGACTGACTTCATAGCTTGGGATACATTCATCACAGATGAGCTGAACTTAAAGTGAGATGTTAAAGATTAGGTAATTCCTGTTGGAATTGACTCTCCTACACTGTTCTTAATATACATAAATTCATATATATATATAAATTTACTGCCACTTTGTGTTGCTATGTAATCAGCACCATTTTAGAAGGTCTTTTCTAAGAAACGGTCACAAAACCTCAGTAACTGTGATGAAAGGAGATTTTTAAAAAAATTATTTTCTTCATTACCATTTTAAAAAAGATTTGCTTCCCTTCAGCAATGTCTGTGTAAGCACAGCTCCATAATAGTCAGTAGCAAAATGTCATTTTTTTTTGTATCCAGATCAACAGAAGTTAGGTTATTTTCAGTTTATTTTTTTCTTATCACTAGTTTAGTAGGATTATGCTTTGATAATGTACTACCATCATAGGTGTTAAAAATGTAGTGCTGAAGAACTCTATAAAGGATAAGGAAGCCACGCTATCAATATTTGCATAAACTCGGCTTACTCTAGTGTGTCCATGGAACATCGTCTCTCTTTTTTCACTTGGTTAGTACCTATTTCTGGTAGCTCCCTGAGAAGCCAATGGAGAAGTTGTAGTAATTAGACAAATGCTCTCCTGAGACAATTATCTCCCTGTAAAAGGCAGTGTGGAGCTAAGGTTTTTCTTCATTTTGTTCATTAGTTTCACTGGGATGTAGCTACCTGCCTCATTTAGGTTCTTTTCCAAATCCCATCTGGTATCCATCTCTCTAGGCACTAAAGCTTTACTCTGTCCTGTGGTTTTCTGCTTATGCAGGGTTTGATTATGCTCAGTTCATGAGCAGTGTCTTCTCCTGCTCTGAATGCTAAACCAAACAAAGCTTGCTTTATGCTTTGTTACAATGGGAGGAAGGGAGCAGATGACCATTAATCCTGGTGTTTGAATTTGCAGCTAAGAATCAAAGTCAAGCTTCTTTTTCTCGTTGTTAGTGTAAGGTCTGATTGAATCCATTGTCTTGCTGACTGCTCTGTTACTGCCTTCACTCGCTTCCTGCTGCGTTGCTTATCCAGTCCCGAAGTGCGTTACTTCCCCTTCCACTTCCTGCCAGCTTCATTTCCAGAAGTGCAAACTGGCCAAAGTCTGAAGTTGCTGCTCAGGCAGAACTGATTCTTGCTTGGATATTGGTATTTGGAGCTGTAATTTCCTGTAAATCCTTCCTTGCAGATATCTTTAAAGCTTGCTATAGTTACAATAAGTAATAGCAGTTACGTGTAAGATAGAATCAGCTGAACAGCACAGTGGATTTTCCTCCTTGATTTAACTTGGAAACGCTGCTGAAATGTGTAATTGACTGCTGTGAGGTGAAGTAATTATTTTGCACTAGCAGTGAAACTATCGCTCTCTATTTAGAGAGTTCATTATTATCAAAAGAAACTATTGTGAATTGTAATATTTCTATTTTTAAAACAAATTTTAGGGATTAATTAATCTGCTTTTATAGGCGTAGAGTTGTCAATCCAATACACCACATATTGTACATTTTGCATTTGAGAAGATAACCAGTATGCATAGGAGAAAACAGAATAAATAGGAGATACTCTACCATTGTTAAAAGACTATTCAGTTCAGGAAAAAAAAAATAATAATAATCTTATCATAGAAAAAGATAATCTAAAATATTTTTAAAATATTTTTCTAAACTGGTCTCATCACTCCAAAGCAAAGCAATTATTTACAAACTTTGAGGCAGATGATGTGATTTGGGACAAAAAGTTGTGTTTCAGTTGCACACTGTGTGCATTTACCAAAATCTAGGTAGTAGATTTGTCTGTCTATGAGAAAGAGGCAAAGTGAAATAATACCCATTTAGAAATAACAATTAAATGTAATTATCTCCAGTAGTAAATAACTTTTTCATGTATATGTAAATGTTTTTGTAGTTTAAACAATAAACTATACTTGAAAAACTTCTTGAGTGCCTGGAGAATGTTAGTGGTTTTGTTGTGTTCCATCAAAAAAACAAGTAGTTCCACCATGGTTTTATTGAACACATCAATAATCGATAATGGTTGCAGTGGTATTTGTATATTTATTGATGTGGAATGTATCCTTTTTTTTTTTGTTCAAATTGCTGAAGTCACAGTTGTAATTCTAGACTACCATTGTGCGTGTCTGGAAGCTTCCTAGGGATAACAAATTGTGTCACTGACCTGGAACGCGGTAGAGTACACAAAGTAGCGCATTACTAAGGTGGTTGGGTTTAAGTTTTGTCAGTGCTACCTGTTTCTGTTGCAGAGTGTTGTGGTCTCAGCTAAATATCTGTGCCCATCTCAGATCTTCATTTGTCACCCAGCTGCCCCCACCACATTCATCTTCATTTGAATGAAGAAAATCCAAGCAATTTATGTGTGTCTTGTATTTCCATCACAGTTGGTGACAAACCTCCAAAAAAGCACTCCATTTATTTGAATAATAGCACTGTTTTGTAAGACTGGACTATTGGCTTTTACTTCCTCTTTCTGTTTACGGTAATTCTTATATCATGTGTTGCAAAGGCAAAGGAATAAGCTATGTGAAAACTAAATAAAAAGCCAGAAGACAGCTAAGACTTTCTGCAAGTCTGGAGTATGACAAGCTAGTTAAAATTTAAACAGCAAATGACTCCGCAGCAAAACAGTGTAAGCATTTGTAAAGCTTTTTCAGTATTTTATCAACATCCATTATCTGAAGTATGAATAAAGTGGTTTTACAAATAAGCTTCAGGACAGTAGATAATGTAAATTAAAGCCTAGAATATATTATATAAACCATGATCTTGACACGATGGTGCTATTCCTTCTGCTGCTATTGTTGATATCCTTTATATGGAAAACAGCCTGAGATTTCCTGCGTACAGTAATAGCTATATTTACATGTCATTTTTTATCTTCAGAGAATGCTATATAGGTAGCATAAGTAAGCTTTACACATCTTTAGAAGATGCATTTTTACAAGGGGGAACTGAGGCAGAGATGCTTTCATTCCTCTGGAGTTGGGAGCGTTTTAGGTGAGTGAGGTATGAGTGAGTGCAGAACTTGGGAAGCTGCCCCAGCAAAAAATTATTTGTGGCTTTGGGCATGTCATCACTTCACACCTCACTTCTGTGAGCGTGTGTGAACACTACTATTCCATAGGACTGCCAGGGATAAGATAGGTGAAAACCCGTGAATTGGGCAAATAGGGTTGCAAAGACACTGGAGCATGTTGGAGTGGAGATCAATTCTCATGAGCTCATGCTGCCAGCCCTGAGCTCAGATGGTCAGGCACCGTGAATAAAAATGCTACAAAAATCTAACAGATAACTTCTGTGTTGGCTGGTACCTGACGGTAGTTTTTTAAATACTTCTCTTAACAAGAAAGCTCTTTTCTGGAAGGAAATATCATTAGAAACTTTGATTTTATTCATTTTTTTCCGTTTCAGTACTTTTGAGCCTTTTGAGTACTTTCAGTACTTTCCTAGCAAGGACTTTATTTTTCCCCTTGCCCACCAAGCTGTAGGCAGATCTCCGAGGCAATTCGTTTCTGGGAGCCAGGCACTGGAGCTTGGAACCCTACAGGGTGGGTGTCATCTACACACTCTTCATTATAATCTCAAATGAAAACTTTTGAATGACCTGTAACTAAGGTGCAGTGACTTTAAAATTGAATTTCTGAATTGCATACATAGATGAAGTAAATGCACATCTAATCGTTCTGTCACTTGAGAGGAAAAGCTATTGGTCCAGATTCTGTTTTGCTCTACTTCCTTTTCCTGTTAGCTGTTGACAAAGGCTGAGACAAAGATCTGGCTCTCAGACTTTTTTCCTGGGATCAGCAGTAGGCAGCTTTTCCAGTGTTTCTATTAACACTTTTGTCTCTTCAGAGACACATTAAGAACCTACATTATGCTGTACCTGTGATCTCCTCGAGAAGAAAATCAAGATTTGGATGTCAATTTGGAAGTAATATTGACAGGGAAGTAATTCATTTTAAAGCTATTGAATTATGACCACATCTCTTCTCAGGATCCAGCACTGTGATCCTTATTCACGAAGGGCAGGTGAGGGTTGCTGATGTACAGGTTGTAAATCACATTCGTTATCCGATGTCTCACCTGTGTGTGACATAAATAGGGAAGAACCTTAATGAAAGAACCTTAATGAAAGGGTGCTAATTAGTTGTGTTTTTTTTTGTTGTTGTTGTTGTTTGTTTTTTTTGTGTGTGTGTGTGTGTGTTTTAATGAAATATTCCACATTACCAATTTCACGTAGAGCATCAAACCAGCTCGCTCCTGCCGAGTCTTTCATCCTTAAGCTAGTCACTGTAATGTAAGGCACAGCCAGTGCAATTTCCACACTGCATTACTTGAAAACTCTTGAAGAAGAAAGCAGTTGATTATGAAAATAGCTGCAACATCCTTTCAAGCTGCAGAAGGTCATATTTGAAATGGGCACCATATGTGCTTTTAAGGAGGCAGAAAGGTGATTCTTCAGGCCCTTGCTTGACTGCTCCTTAGCTCCTTTTGTGAGAGGACTTCAACTGATTAGGATTTGTCCATGGCACATTATAAGAATATATTTACAGAAGAAAACAAGAAAAAGTTGCTTTAGGTTCTTGAAGAATTACTTTTAGAAGTGAAAATCCTTGCAGCAGTTTGTTCTCCTTTTGTTAGTCTTAATTTATACACTGTTAATGTTTAGTTCAAAGCGTTTCAACACAATGCTTTTACCTAAACAAAGTTACATTCATTAATAGTGCAGAGAATGGATTTTGATTTGTAATTGATTAACTGTCTTAATGTGTCTGCATCAATTGAGAAATGCACTAGCACAAGCAAAAGCACAATATTGCTCCGAGTAATTTTCCAGCCCCTTGTGTTTCAGTGGCTGGATGGCATTTAAGGTAACTGTGCAATGTAACGGATGCTGATTTCATCCTATATTGCTGTCATGGTAATGACTAATAGTGCTGATAAAAGGCAGTTGAGCATTTGCCTAGGGCATGGAAAACTGACTCTCCGGGGAGAACTGTGCCATGATGTCAACACTGCTTGCAATGCATGGATTCCATCATGGCTCTGTTTGTCCTGTCTTGAAATAGCCCTTGCTTTATGCACAACACCCACTCCGATATGCAGGCAAAATCTCTGCTCTGCCTTGCTGCGTTAAATTACCGTCAGTACTGTAAGTAAATAAATAAATAAAAACCTACAATTAAAATATATATATATATTTCTGCTTTTGATATTGGGGGAATACTTGGGTGGCCTACATGGAATCAGTTGGTGGTCTAGCTCCAGTTCCTCGTGGATGCCTCAAAAACAAACAAAAAACCCCTTCGTTATAAACAACGCTCTTGCTGATACACTCAGGCTGGAACAGAACCGAGCTGTTGAGGAGCGAAATGCTCGACCTTTAGATATAACTTCTGCTGGAATACTGTCCATGTTGGTAGGGAAAATTGCATACTGCTCACTGTGTTATTTTGTTACTGGATTTCAGTTTCCTTAAATCATTTTGCGGATGCAGTGTAAGCAGGGAGTTTCATCCACTGTTTCCTGATTTCTGAGAAAGTTGAGAAAGTTAGCAGTACAAAGTTGGTTTTGGATACTTATTTAATTTCTTGAAAAGTAATTTCATTATGTCTTACATTTAGGCATGCATTATACTAAAATCCAAAAAGATTTCTTGCCTTAGTGCATACTGATTTATCTAAAAATTGGTAAAATCTTATCAGACTTGTGATTTTGCAAATCAGGCTCTATTTTTGCAGCTCAGAGTGCTCTTTGGTTTTGGTCGAAAGGCGGGAATGGAGCGAGCATAGCACTGCATTTCACTCCCCAACATTGTCTCCTCCTGGGTGGGGCTGAGGAAATGAGGTTCTGCTTGACGGGAGCCAGATAAATGCACTGCACTGGCTTCTTGGTGTGAAACTGAAAGCTCCCACAGACAACACCATGAGATTTTACCTAACTAAATACAATTATAGATGGAGAAGATGTATATTTTTTGATTGGTTATTATTGATATCTGGAGATAAAACTTCCTTCCTTCCACTGAGACATATGTTCTTTAAGGAACAGCAATAATAGCAAAAGCAATCATAATAATTTTTTGATTTGCTTTTATCAGTCTATAATGACTTTTAAAAAAAAAAAAAAAGTAAGAAAATTATATCCTATATTAAAAGCTGGTATTTTTTGTAAATTTATTATTACTGTTTAAATTATTGCTTGAAAATCAAGTTGGACATAAATAAGAAGAGAGGAAAAAAAAATGAAAAAATAACCTATAAACCTTGAGCTTCTAGGTGTTATATGAAACTTATTAATTTGCCAAGTAGTCAGAAGGTGATGTTATATCTGGGTCACATCAGTGTTGTTATAGCAACGTATTTCATGATTTGTTAAATAAATTCAGCAAGTATAGGAAGGTGTTAATAAAGATTACAAATGGTTATATTATACCCATGTCTCTTGGAAGAATGCCTTGGGGCTGAGGGTCTTCTTTAGAAGCTATGACTAATTTTTCTAATTCCATATGGTAATGTTAGTAATTTTGACTGATGCCTGTTGAATTTTAAAGTAGTTTCTGTTACTTGGTTAACATGTGGATCTGCCTTAATAAGTCCATATTTAGCTCTTTTTTCAGTGTGATTCTGTCTATTGAGAAAAGGTACTGCAGAAGTGTTACACTGAATAAATATACTTAGATGGTGGTCGACTGTTGATTTTTTTTTTTTTTTTCTGTGACTTTCAGAAAAAAACAGAAGTGATGGATAGTAGAATTGGTAGATGATACTAAAATATTTAAGGCAACAAAGAAAATACTATTTCAGATCAGAAAACTTATACAGTTCTTATATGTATGAAGTTTCAGAAACCACAGAATAATGTGAGTAATATTACTTTGCACTTACATCCAGAGTCTCTGTTTATCTGTGGTCCCCATCTAAACTCGTTGGAGTGAGTAGGAATGCAGCAGATGGCCTGGTTTCAATGTCTACATTTCACATACAGAGGTCTCTCCAGACAACTGTATGCAAACAGCTGTGCAGCAGTAGAGAACACAAAGTATTCACCCAAGCCTTTGTATCTGTCGTAATTCTAAGCGTGTTTCACATTCTTTTTGTGTTTTGAAAGATGCCGATTCTCTCTAGTGCAGTAATTTCCTGGTGCTGTGTGCCCTCTCATGTTCAACTGAGCACCTTTCCTGTGCAGTAACACTTGCAGCGTTCAAATACTTGCTGAGCATTATAACCCAGAGGAGTTTGATGGTGGAGGATGTTTTACTTTAAACAAACCATTCATGTTTCTGCTTCTGTTGTTTCCCAGTATTCTGCAAACCAGGAATCAGGAATGGGAGGTGCCCTGGCTGAGCAGTTGTGCAGCCCAAACTCTGCACGCTTCCTCTTTGCTCTCTTCAAAACCTCTGCAATAAGCTCAGTGCAAGAAGTTCTGGTATCATTAGACTGACGCCTTCCCCCATGCATCTTCAGCAAGAGATTGCAGTGATGAAGCTTAATAGAATTATTATCAGGATGTTGCAAGGTTTCCTGTATTACCCAAAGACATTTTTAACATTATCTAAAAAAATTCTCAATGACATTGGAATTTAGGAGTAGTAAAAGGGGAAGCGTAAGTGGAAAAGGTGTAATCCTTTTCATCTACTCTCAACAGCCTGTGCAGATTTTTAAAAATATTTAGCTTAAATTGGCTTTCTCATTTGTATTCCCTATTTTCCCAAATATTGCTAGGCTTACCTTAAATTTCATATGCAATCTGTGGATAAAACCATGCTTTCTTGTCTTTAATTATTCCTATTCAGAGCGTTTGTCCTTGTGGAATAACCTGTAGAAGGGGAGAGAGATGCTGAAAAAATCAGAGATCCAGCTGATGGAATTAAATGCATTTCTTCCCAATTATCTTGTTCCAAAGACGAGATTCAGGCGAGACAGTACTCTTTCTTATATAAGGCAAAGAGACGTCTGCAGGTGCATCTGGAGGAAACAGTTGGATCCTGTGTGTTGCTGTCTGTTTTTACGGGGCTGTTATTATTGGCCACTGAAAGGCAACATGCCAGAACTGGACAGGATTTTTTTCTTTTCTTTCTTTCTGTGGGGGTTTTTGACAAAAATATATCTTGCATAGAAGCTTCTGAAAATATGCAGGGTTTTGACAAAATCTTATTTTCTGCCCTTGCCCAGACTTTTTTTCCAAAAGGATTTTTTGATTATCAAAAGAGTAAAAATGAATAAAAAATACTAATCTCAACTAAAGTACCTAGAGTAGCATTGGACACATTTACAGAATTTATTGTAAATAGTGCTTCCACTCAACTTCGCGGTTTGACAAAATAACTTTAGGGAAAAAAAAAAAAAAAAGGTTTGATTTTTTTTCAGGAGGTGCTGTTCCAAATCATAAAGGAAATCTGAAACATCTGATGTTTTGGTACATACCATTCTAACGTGCTAGTGCTACACAATATTGATGGTAAATTTTGAAAATTTAAAGGATGGATTGAAAAGAAATAATCTACAAAATGTCCATTTTGTTCAGGCCTTTTGACTCCCATGATCAGCACTCCCCCTGGACAGAGCTTCAAAGCTATTCCATTTCTATGTCTGTGCCCCCTCCTTCCTCATAATGAAAATACTGTTCCTTCTGTGAACCTGTTGACTTATTTCCAATGTGACAGAATAGTAGAAATGTCAAAGATAATTATGCTCCTGCAGTCTGTGAAAATAAAGGGTACAGTAGAGAAAGGAGAACCAGTGTGTGCCCATCGTGGGGAGTTCAGAAGTACTTAGAATTCATCAGCTTTGCAACAGAGACTGGTAGGAAAGCAAGATTTGGTATCTCTAGGGTTTAAGGAAGCACTTTTCTCTGTCATCAGCATCTTCACTCATTTTACCTGCTGTCTAGCTCATTTTTTTTTCTGTTTCCTTAGACTGCTGTAGAAAAAATGTTCTTTGCTTTGACCACCACTTTGTCAAAACAAATGTAATTTAAAAGCGCAGACTATTTGTAAGCCATCCAGTGCCCTTTTGTCTTTCAGTACACTGCGTAGATACTGATTCATCACTTCACTGTCAGGAATGGACCTGTTGGTTAGACAGTTTGCCCTATTGCCTGTTGCCTGAAGCTAAGCTTGTGCCCCTGTTGAGCACCCGTGTGATCTGAGGGGCTTTGTAGCCTGAGAGCTAGCAATAGTTCACTGAAATGAGAACCCACATTTCAGTGTAATACACTGGCACTGATTGAGGCTCTGTCTTGAAGGTCTCACATAAACTGACCTGTTGCTTAAGACACAAATACTTGATCCATCATTGTGATTCCTGCCCCAAGAAGTTTGACAGCTTTAGGAAGAAGGCATCTTGCTTGGGCTTTGAGCCGTGCGCCTCGTGAAAAAAAGCATCTGCAGTAAACACAGGAGTTTGTTTGTCTACGGAGCACCTGCAAGGCCACTAGATCTCAGCTCTTTAAGCCTACAGGATCATTCCCTCTTGAAGTTTAATTTATTTTATTTATTTATTTTTGGGGGGGGGTAACAATATTTTTTACTTTCATACATGTGTAATCTCATAACAAAAATCTTTGAAATACCATGAAGTTCCAATGGTACCCTTACAGGTAGGGTATATTAGCATTATCACAGTATAGATTTAATCCATTGGTTGTGTGTATACTGAAAAAGATCTATGCAAAATTCATTTCTTTGAATAAGGTTCCTTTTGCTGGTGCCAGGAAAATCCAACCTCATCTGAATTTATGTGGCTCATATTAAAACTTTTATTACGTTGTGCTTTTTCTTATGAACAACTTTGTTGAAAAGAGAAAATGACCCTGAGGTCTAGAAACTGTTGTAAGAAGATACTGAAGGTAACAGGATGAACTTACGTTGTGTCTCATAGATTTAAGTTCTAGTTTTTGATTGTTATATTCAGACTGTAGATCGTATTTCACAATAACAGTATCTACTTTTAGGCGGATGAAAGATATTGTCCGTATAAGTAGCTTTTCAAAGTCCATGGCTGTCTCTGGACAGTTTTCTGTAGTTTCTGTTTGGTTTTATGCTGACTCTCAGAGCTCAATTCCGACCTTGGCAGCCTATTGCTGTGGAGCTTTTGCATGTGTGATTTTAGAATTGAACCAGTGCAACTTGCTTTTACAAGTGTTTAACACCTCTACGAGAGGCTAAATACAGAATTCATGTTGTAGACTGTTCAGGTTTTGCGAGACAAGGCTTCAGTTTGTCTTCAGTCACCTGTTCTAATTCTGTCTGATCTGTGGCTTCCCATGGGGGAAAAGACAGCAGCAGAATTTCAGGTTAATCAGTGATTGCCTAATTGTTAAGCACAATTTCCACAACTGCTGTGGTCAGAGGTAGAGGCGAAGTGGAGTAACAGTTTTGGCTGTAACTTGAAGTACACGGTAATTTCTTTTAATTTGAATTAGTTCAGTTTGCAGACTTTATATATGTCCTGGTTTTATTCTGCTGGCATTAATGGAGCATCTGAAAGAGCTGATTTTTTTGTAAGTGTAAGATGTCTGAGAGGCTGATAGCCTTTCGGCAGGTGCAAAATCAAGTCAGGCAACTTAATCCATATGGCTGCATTTTTTGCAGAATTTAACATTGCAGCTTCCCAGATGCTGGGAGCCTTTCTGCCCAAGGGTATGGCAGTGTCAGAAGCCGACACAGAGCAGATTTATATTTAGAATTAAGCACAGCAGCTATGTAGATTTTTAGCACACATTTATAATGTGAAATCAGTGCCTTGAATTCAAATGTGACTAATAATTAGGACTTATAAAAAGTAACACAAGAAACTTAATTTAAAAATCAAGTAATAAACTTGCCTACTTGTGTGTGATGAAGTTTAATTTTTGAGGGTAAGATCTGAGTCCTTTAAGAGTGAGCAGCACCTTACCCTCGGCTGACCGCAGTCTTCCAAGCCTGCCCTATTTAGGAGGCAGTGCATAGCTGTGCTGCACAGTCATGCTCTGCTGTTCCCTCCCTTGGACTGGCTTCAAGAGCAAGGTCCCACCCTCTCCCTGCATAAAGCTGGTAATTTGCATGGTCCCCTGCAGTCCCTGCTCCAGCACCTGCTGAAGATTTACCTGGGCACCCTCTCTGTGCTCTCTGCAGGTCCCTAAGAAGCCTCTGTGGTGCAAGGAACTGAGCCGTGATAAGGATATTGGTATTCAGTCATTTACATGCAGTAGTGCTCTTGTGTTTAAGCATTAATAGTGGCTATAATGTGATAAATAGCAAACACGTCTGCATTAGTTACATTTGGGAAATGATTTTTTGCAGTTACATAAATCGGAGGTGCCGGTTGGTGTGTGTAAATGTTCTCACATCAAAGACACGTCCAAAAACTAACTGAAGGTTTAGAGTTTTGAAGTCATAAAATTTGGGTTTGTTATACTCACTGCCTAATTAGTTCTACCTTTGAAATTTTTTGCAGTGTTAAATTTTTCCTGACAGAATTGCTAATTGGCAGACATTTTGGCTGTGAAAGAGTGAGAGTATGTGCTTTGAATATTTAATTTTGGTTCCTTGTCTGGTGAAAAATGTCCTTTTAGGTCACTTTGCTTAATTGGTCCAAAAATAGACATTTCTGAATGAAAATAAGATTTTTTTTATTTATTTTTTTTCACCATGCTCAAATGTGAATGGCATAGCTATGAGTTACCCTAAATAAGCAATCAGTTTTCGGAGCCACACACTAAGATTCTGTGGCATAACGTAGATATACTTTTGATGTGAGGAATAAAAATAATGCAGAGCGTATGGCAAACTAGATTTTGGTTTGTATTCCTTTTAGGTGTGTTTCAGCTAATGCTGAAGCAACTAGTTGTAGGGTTCTATGAAATAGGCCAAATGTAGCTAAAATCTTACCCTACCTATGCTTAGGAAGAGTCGAGTTTCAGACAAAGCAAAAGTCAAGCCTGAATAAAATATACCATGTTCTTCTGTATCTTCCTTCTGAAGATGAGAATGCTACACAAGTCACTTTTTAAACACAAGAATTTAATTATAGGTGCACTTGCCATGTATGCTCAGGTAGAATAAACTCTTGCTTCTATCTTCTGACTATGACTAATTTTTTTTATTTTTTTTTTGAATTGATTTCAGTTTGATAAAAATGTGTCACCTTTTCAAGACATTCAGATTTTCAAACACATTTGTATGTTTTCATGTGGGAAATAGGTCTCTATTTGAAGTACATGAAGCTCGTGTTTGGGTTAGATTAATGTATAGTAATGGATTAAGATTAATGTACAGTAAAGATTGAAGCAATGTGATCAAAATCTATTATGCTTTGACACACATGGACAAGTCCAAAACCAGTGTGCAGTTAGTCTTTAACCATGTTCAGATTAAAGAACAGAATCGTGTTCTAATTTTTGTGTAAATATTTATATATATTGTATTTGAAATATCTACTGATTAATTTGGGGAGCCATCAAACTAAATTTGGCTTTGATGTTGAAATATGAATGAGAACTTTTAATTTTTGACTGAGAAACATTATTCTGGAGTGCAGAAGAGAACCAACTTGACAATGACCTTAACTTTGACGTATATAATTATTGATCTACACAAAACTATTTGAAGGAGGATGAACCCTGAAAATGCATGTGTAATAATTCATTTCCATCTTGGTTTAGTCAGATATAGTTAGAAGAAAACATGCCAATAATAATTTCATAGTTGCCTATAATGGAACAGCTGCAGTTATACCAATATTTTACTAAATTATTCTTGCATCCAGTTGATAGTTTCTGAGTTAAAGATAAGTTTTAAGAAACCAGTTGTTGATGCACTCACCTTTCTTTTAGGCCATTCAGCCTTGTGGGTTAGTGCTTTAGTTTAACACAGTATTTCTAATTTCTACTCCAGAGCTTATCTAACTGCAGCTTTCAATGTTTTGATTCCTTAACATATGAAAATGAGAGAGGCTTGTGTGTGCGTTTGTTTTTTGTAAGAGATTTCCTGTTAAATATAATTCTTTCAGAAATGGTGAGTTTGGAGACTCACACCGAGGTTGTACTGTTTTTATTTTTATCTTTCCAAGGCGGAATACTTGGCAGTATTAATTTTGTACATACTAAGCATAAAAGATTTGTCATTAGAAACTGTTTGCAAAGTGCGTTTATTTTGTACCTTGTTGCTGATAGCTGGAATAGATTTTTTGTTTGCAGAATCACCATGACATTGAAAGATGTTATATAACCACCATAATTTTGGTTAGCAGGAACTCAATATTATGTAAATATCAGAATAACCCAGCTGACTGCAGCGGGAGGCTATTGCACGATCAGATTGATTTTCCGTAATGAATGTTAATAATGATCAGTTAATATTAACTACTCCTTTCTGCTGTGTGATAACAAGAGCTCCTGTTAAGTTCAGGATAATGTGACAGCTTTTAGTGCTGCGTGACATCTCAGACGGGCATGGAAAAGTCCGTCCTCTCAACGCGTTGTTAGCTGAAGATGCTGCCGTGGGTTTTGTGCTGCTCTGCTTGCTCCTGCCTCAGTACCAATGCTTCAAAATGTTGTGAGCGAGCATCTAGATAAGTCACAAAAGTAGAATTGCCTCAGAGGTCACGATGACTTTGCATAATGAGTCCATTAGATGCGGTAATCAATATCAAGCTCTTGGATCTTATGAATATTGATGAAGCAATTGTAGCGGGGAGGTAGATGGGGAATTGAGATGCATTTTGATATAATCAGAGAAACAGCTAATGGCCTAGGTAGAATCGGGTCCAGTAACCACCTTAACGCATTTTGGAACATTTGAAGTTATTAATAATGAAAAAGCCATTATGGCACTTGCAGGAGAAAAAACTGTGCAAGTCTTGCGTTACATTCTGCCCGTGCAACGCTTCTAAAGACATTGGTGTCGCTACATTGCTTGAAGTATTGCAAAATCAGTGGCTCGAAAGATGAGGAATTATACCACCTTTTTAATAGAAATTAATATCAAATGTTGAACAAGAAAATGAGAAGCTAGATAACAGGTCATTTCCCATCTACCGCATCTAGTGCGCAGAACCTGAGAGGACTGGGATAGCGGGTTTGCATCTTGCATACTCAGGGGTTTTAACTGCTGATCTCTGGTCTTTTTTTACTTTTATTTTGGGGGGGGATTTTTGTCCTGATGATTCCCTTTTTCTGCAGGGGTTTTGTGGGGAGTCATGCCTGTTAAGCTACTTTGTGCACATGCATGCTGTTCTGTGCCCCTTTGGGTGGGTGCTCAGTGCAACAGCTAGATCTCTCTAAACCCTGTAAACAGCATAGAAAGTTCTGAAAGTCTCTGCTGGTAGCCAAAATGTGAGAGCTAGCTGAAATACATTGCATTGAAATTACACAGTTCACAAGCACGAGTGCTTGTTGTTCTGTTATAATCTCCAACTCAGTTATCAGTTGGCAAAATGGGGTAAACAGAAATTTCTTACCTTGCAAAGGCTGACCTGAACGTATGTCAATAAATAACTGGCAACCATATGGAGACTGCGGTCAGTTCAGGTCTTGTCCTGAGTGTGGAACAAATCAGTCAAAGGAGAGGACAAGGGGAAACATGCAGAAAACATGAGGAAAACGAGTTGTTTCATTATAAAGTAAGAGGAGAATCCCTGACAGTAGCATGAAATTTTAAGCATGAATTTGATAGGAAAGCTTTGGCTTGTGAAAATAGTGTCCACGATCTTTGTTTCATGCTGTTTTGCCTGTGAGAGCAACAAATGTAGTGGTGAAGCCACAACCTTTCTCATTTGGCACTGGAAATAAACGGGTCTGCAACTGGCTTACAGGTAAGGTTGGTGGGCAGAGGGCTTTAAAAGAGACTTGGTTCTGCTAGCAGCAAGCAGCGCACTCAAGCGATAGTGCAAAATCCTGAGATTCCCTTCTTGTTCCACCATTTTGCTCTTTTTGAGAAAAAGACTATGCAGAACAATTAGGTTGGGGTGGTTTTTTTGTTTGTTTGTTTGTTTTCACAAAATGTGAGGAGGGACCTCAGGATTTGTCTTTTACGTGGGAAAGTAACACAGCTTCCAGATACTGTATGTGATGAATAGACAGTCTGTGCCTAGAGGGGTAGGTACAGTAATACAGAGCAACAAGAAATTTACATTGACAGAGGATACTTCAAAAAAAAAAAATAGATTTCCAGATAGGAATACGTACATTTAGCTGCAATTGTTCTCCAGCAACTAAAATAAATGTCTAAAAATAAATGGTGTCTATAAATAAGGCATTTGGCTTATTGCCAATTTTCTCTGCTGTTTATGGAAAGCAGAAGAAAAAAAGCAATAGCTATGACTAGTTTTCCAGCATATGACCTGTATTGACCCTTTCTCCAGCAGTGCTGAAATGAGACCAGTGTGACTGAAATTGTCATCTGCAAGTCCCATGCCAGCTGAGAACTGTGCGAGGGACAGTCAGAGGAAATCAGGCAGACCATTTTGAAGATATGAGTTTGAAATTACAGAGGAATAATGCTACCTACCTTTTGTCCTTTTTTTTTTTTTTTTTTTTTTGTTAAATATCGAAGATAAAACGTGGGGCCTTGGTTAGATTTGGTTAAGTGTTCAGTAAAGACTTTGTTTTGGGTTTTGTTTGTTTCAGAAAGAGATGTTAGACATTTTTTTGGTGTGTGTTATGACTATTTTTTCTAGAAGAATGTTGGAGGGCACTTCTAATTACACCAAATAGTGGTGCAGTGCCATAAATGTTACCCACCATGTGAGTTTGCAAGTTTACAGCACTGATGACTTCCTCTGTCTCACAGTGTGCTCCTACAGGAGCTGGTCTCCAGCTGGGCACTGACACAGTCTGGCACTTGGCACATAGTCACTGTCTGATTGCAGTCCAGCATTATTATCCCGCTTCACTACCAATCCTTCTCAGAATATCTTTCTTTCAGTTTGGTATCAAGCAGAAAGCCCTACACAAAATCTCAATACCACTTAGAGTAGTTTCATTAGTGATGTCAAGACCTGAAAGCATGGGACAACTGTTGTTGTATTTACTTTTGCAAACTCATATACCCCTTTTTCTACTTGCAACAACTACACCTTTTTACTCTGAGAATTTACTCAGAGAATTACTCTGCTTCTCTGTTGCACCCGGTAACACCATTAAGGTATTTTGCTGTCTGACACAGCCTTCATAATTCGGAATTGTAAGTGTATTTGTATAGTTTGACACTGGACTTTGTAAATTCACCCATGAATTGAACTTCTATGTTTCTTGTTGCTTGCCAAGATTACTGGGGATGTAAACACATCACAGATGGTAGAATATTTTTTCACCCATTTTTTTGCACGTTCTATAGACAGTGGACTACTACTTTGATGTCGCACTTAATATCCCTTAGTTCTTCCATGCGTGCCTTTTTTCACAGTAGCATTAAAAATGCCAGTTTCTTCTTAAATGGGTAGAAATTGCTTCCATAGCTTGCACTTAACTTTAAAAAGTACATCTTTTATTTTGCTGTGTTTTATGGATTCCTGCATCTAAAACTACAAAAATGGCTTCTCCATCACACAAATTGTTTCCATTCAGCCTTTGTTTTCATAAAGTACTTTTTCACACAAAGCTGGGAATGCCAACTCGGTTACAAATTCCTTTATGAGCAATTCCTTCTGTCTTCTCATGACCTTACTATGGTTTTAATTGCAATTGTTTTAAATTATAAAAGATCCATTTTAATGTTGAATTATAGCCTTCATTAGTCCCAAACAGTGAACCATAAATGTATAGCTCTAAAGGTATTTATTCCTCCCTCAGCTATTTTCTTGCTATTGGTGCTAACTTGCTGCACAACGCTACAGCTTTTTCCACTCTCCAACAAGTTGTGTGCCACTGCAGGGCAAATAACTTCCGTGCCACATCTCTGATAGCTGCGTCCCGCGTGTTGAATAGAAATGAGAGAAGGAAAGTAGCAAAGCCGCTACCGTAGGCTCAGATCTCTGTAATCCGAGGCATCATTTTGGATTGTTTCAGCTGAAAAGGCTCCAGCAGTCCTCGAGCCCTCTTCCTGTGGCATAGCACATGGCGTGCAGTGAATGCACCTTTGTCCCCCAAAGTCTGAAAAATGCCAGCTTTCCTACCGCACGTTGTGAATGTATTGGGTAGTCTCAGTTCATGACATTCAGACCTCTTGTGGATTGCCATCATTATAGCGACCAAGCAGCTCGCTTCAGTTCATGAACTGGAATACAATTAATTGTAGCTATGTTAATGCCATTTTGGTGTGTGTATGTATGTGCGTGATTTCTTTGCTGTGCTGAGACTCATTTTGGCTTTAACTTTTCCTTTTTAACCTTGTTCCTTGGAAAGGTAAAGATTCTTCTGCTTATGTGAGGACTGGCTCTTGGGAGGTAACTTCTTGGCACCTTTGAAAAGTTTTCTTTGGCATTGTTAGAGTTTTTAGCTTATCTTCTATTTCTTTTCCTGACTTTTTTTTTTTTTTTTTTTTTTTTTTTTTAAAGGAACATTTAGGCAATCCCTAGGGAGATGGTGTGGCATGTGACATAGGCAGTAGTATGGGTTTTCATTTCACTGAAATTCATACAGGTTGCACAGTTTCTGACTCCTTTTGTTTGGTGCTACATGTTTGAACATGGACGTCAAAGCAGCCTTCAAAATCATCAAAACAGGGACTTTTATTTTAAGTAATCTTTGCAGCTACCAAGTGTCTCATTAAGATCACTATAGTAGTCTGTTACTTTTCATCTTTCAATTCTGCTTTTTAAATTTGTAAGGCAAAATTTGTAATTTTAATAATTTTGTTAATCTCAACACTTTTTTTTCAACCTTAATGGAAAAAAATTGGGAGCCCTCTTGTGGCTACTTCTTCAACATCTGCAGATGTCCCTGCAAAAAGGGGAAAAGATGAAGTTGGTTACCAATATGTTCCCAAAGCAGGAAGAACTGAAAGTTTGTGCTTATTCGCATGTGCGGTCAGTTTAAATCCTATTAGTTGCAATTCCCTTAATAATTTCCACTGCTTCTCGAGTCATTATCAATCTTTTAAAATTAAATGCAATCTAAATAATTCTGAAAGCCCTCTACCCATATACATCACTTCCTTGCAATGTTACTTGTGTGAGACACTGTTGTGTATGTTCGTATGGGAAGGACTTGGGGAGGCGGTATTAACTCATGCCTGTTAGGAACCCGCTCCACCTGAGGTTGTTCCAGCTTACTGATGGTCATGATCACAACCACAGCCCAAGCTAAGATCAGTACATTTTGCAGCCCACCATAGTTTCATTCATTATTTTGTTTCCCTACAAGGCCCTAGCCCATGCTCTAAGGCAATGTCTGTTTGAGGATTTCAGAAAAATCAAGGCAAAGAAACATGGATCTGTAACAAAAATAAAGAGCTTTACTGGTGGGTCTCATAACTGAGGAGTTATGTGCAGAAAATACTATAATACTTCTTGCTTATTGTTTCAGATGCTTGCAAATACAATCAGTTTTGAGAAATTAGGAAGTTATATAAGGTATAGTCTGTTATGATCCCTTTCATACTTGGGTACTCTTGGGTTCAAAATGTACATACGTGATTTCTCTAACTATATAAAAGAAATCAAACACCTCTTTCCTTTTTTTTTTTTTTTTTCCTTTCAGTTTTCTTTAGTGGAAAATAGACAAAACAGCAATATAAACATTTAAAAATGAACTGAAACGGTAATGTCTGTACTATTTTTTTAGATTACAGAACAAAAATCTATCTGCTTCTGAAACAATCATTATTTGAGAAAAGTTATCTTTCCTAATTTGGCCTTCTTTAACATGAACACCTATGTTCTTTTTCAAGTTAGATGCTTTTTTTTTTTTCTTTTTTTTTTTTGTGTCTTTAAGTAATGGATTTTGGTTTGTGTTTAAAGTGGAAATACTTTTGGCCTTCCTAGACAGTATCTTAAAACCTCATGACTTCCCTCCAGTTGATAAACTCACTCTGTAGATGTTGAACTTGCCCTACAGACATGCTGTAATCGTTCTGGAAAAGTGTCCTGGAGGTTGAATCCTCTTCTGTTAATTCCTGGTGGCCTCTCTTATCTACAACATTGTTCAACCTGATCAAACCCCATAAATCACTTAGTACTGCTCTAATGGCTGAAAGGAGGGGCAAGAGAGATTGAAACCCTATGAAGTGCTCTAGTGTATGTATTCAAAAACAGTAACTCTTTCACATTGACTCTTTATGAGGGTTGTATTACTCCACACAGTCAAAGCCTCAGGGTGCCTTGGCTTTTACTCTTTTTCTTAATGTGTAAAAAAAGCACTTTTATGAAATAAGAGCATCTGCTGTGGGAGCTGCTGTGGAACAGCCGTTCCAGCTTGCTTCTCCATGTAGACAAGCACTTACATTGTACTTGCTATCCTTTTTGGACCACTACAAAGCTCTCTTTCTTATAAACTTGGCAACTAAACATTTGGAAAAACGTAGACTAATTTTGCCAATTCCAAATATTTCTGACAACTGTACTATTCACAACAGTAGAATAGGCGGATGAGGTTATTTATTTATTTATTTATTTTCAGTACCATAGTAAGGTATAGTGCCTCATAAAATACAGGAATTTGGTTGTATACCAATGCAATAGAAATAGCCTATTCCATCCCTCCTTAGTATTTGATGGTGCTGTCCCACCACCAACTGACTATAATAATGCAGTATTTAGACAAAAATGATATTTACAATTGAATAATATGACTATTATTCAAATTGCAAATGCAATGAGCAGACAAATCCAATCATACCACTTATGACTTATGCATGGTGGCTGGCTGTGTTATTACATTAATCTAATAGAGCTGACTGCTGAAAAATGTCATGACTTTCTGGGAATGTAAAAAGTGAACTTCCTATGCATGATTTAAATTGGCAAAGTAATGCTACACAATTCCACACACACAGGAAAAAAAATCCCAAATATTTCTTCAGGATTATTTAAGTGCTACATGATTGTACTGCTGGAAATCAGTTTCTTCTCTCCTCTGCCCCACCCTGCTTCTTCTGAGCACGCCGTAGTTACTAACAATGTATTGGGAAAGACCGAAAAGCAAGAAGCACGGGTCACATAAAATGAGAAACATGAAGTGAAATTATGTTTGGTGGTTAGCAATAATAGAGCTACATCACAGTAACTGAGGTTAAAAAGAGGTGGAAGAATATTAGTTTGGTTGGGGTTGGTTTTTTTTTTTCTTTTGATTTACATCAAAATATGTAATTTTTAATTTTTGATTATTTGTGAATAATATAGGAAGCTTTTAGCTTTAAAAAGGTCAGGATTTTGAGGCTCTTGCTTAAGAAATAGTATTATAGAAGAAGCTTGCAAAATTACAGTGTTTATTTGTGTAATAATCAAGTTTTCGGAGATCAAATGTGCAGAATACTAGAGGGAGTAGGTAGAGCACAATTGGTATTAGCATTTGTAGTATGTATTGCTAGGTTTTTGAGGCCTTTCAAATAGTTGCAAAGAAAACATTCCAAACATGAAAAGAACTTTAGAAATGTTGAAATGATTTCCTGAGTTTACAAGAGAGCCTGAAACAATAGCTATGAGGTGTGAATTGCTTCCTTCATTTCAGCTAAATCTAATTTGAATTAACATGTTCATACACGCGCATTTTGCTAACTCATTGTTCAGGTAACTCGTGTTTAGGGAAGACAATTGAAGAACTATACCTGCTTACTCTTGTTTGCAGATCCACAGGAGTTTTACTTCTACCTGTCAATCTCTGTCTGACCCTAACTTCCTAAAACTTAATCAGCCAGTTTTACTGGCAAACATGAGTTTGTTTCATGGGGAGAGTGAAGTTTGTCTTTCTTCAAATTTTAAGTCCTTACACCTTTTCTTAAGCATAATGACTGGCTTGTTGTTATTATTTGGTATTTGAATTTGTGTTGGTAGCCAGAGTGGGGTTGTTGGTGTGGATTAGCACAGAAGGTCTCACCTCCGCAGGTATGAGGTGGTTATCTGGTAGCCCAAAACCAAAGCAGCACATAATGAGCAAATATGAAGTGATGTTAAGAAATTAATACTTGCGCAGTGCTGCAAGTATTAATAAGTATTGTTAAATAAATTCATAATCTGTTTTCTTTCTGTTGATACTTTTATTGCTCTAACTAGCTGTTGGACAAACAGAATAGGCCTGAAAAAGGAAAGCAAATTATTTGATGGACTTCTATACATTGGGAGGATATTGCTAGTTATCATAGTAAATTAAAGCAACAGTTGGATATAGGACATGCAATAACAGTTGGGGAACGTATTTCAGTAAACGTTTCCAGATAAAATCTTGAGACAGATCCAGAGAAACTAAGAAGTAAACACTTCTAAAACCAGTCAAACGAAATCATAGCCAACATGGCTGATGCTTAGCAGAATACTTGTTCAGAGGGAAAATACTGGCACGTACATAATTTTTATACAAATCTGCAGATTTCAGCATACAAAAACTGTTGGAAGTTACCTCCAGGGTAATTGTAGTCTGTACTTAAGGTGCCTCAGTAGCTGCTACCTGGGCTGTTTTGCAGGCTAGATGAGCGTGCCAGTGATGACAGCAATTTCATCTGTGTCTCCTTGCATTTCCTGGAGAACATTATCCAGAGTCAACTGAAATACTGGGAAGGCTCCCATTGCTTCCAGAAAGCATCAGATCAGGCTCTTACTGTTTGGTTTTCAGATGACATTTTTCAGATGTGCTAAAGTGCCAAGTGCTCTGGCTTTGGCTTTCAGGAGCACTTAACAACCTCAGCCATTTTTGGAAGTCCAACCCTGAGGGCTCACAGGATGAGTAATATAAAATGCAGATGAGGCACTTTCTCTTTACCATGTTCCTTAGTATGTAATACACCCAGAAAACAAAAAGTAGGTACAAAAGCAATCAGCGCCCTTTCTTGTTCTATGCTTGTGGGAATTTTTCTGTTCCTGATGATTAGAAATCCTCTAGACGCTGGATTTCATCTGTTGAAGATACCTGTAAAGCTGTGATGCTTCTGAAGAGCTTGTAATTTGTCATTTAAATTTTTAAATAAATTCTGGGCCGACAGTCCACTAAAGAATGAATTATTTATGTTGATAAACAGCAATAATTGCATTAAATTGCATATTCACAGATAATAGAACTTTTCAAATGTTTTACTACAGGCAACTTTGCGAGAAAAATTATGTTTTCGATGTTCTGTTATTTGATTACTAACTTTTTTTATGAGTGCCAGAAGGAACAAGAATTGATTTGATACAGACTTGACCTTATGATCAGAATTTTTATTGGAGATGAATAAGGTTCTTTTCTAATGTTTCAGTTCTCAAAATGAGTCTAACCATTTTTACATGGTTCTTTTTTTCCTGCTCTGGAGAGTAAATTAAAAAGAACTCATTTTAGCTTCACGGTTTAAAATTATTGATTCATTACAATTATTGGAAACTCTACCTATGCATGGCAACTTGTATGTTTGTATTTTAGGTTAAATTCTCCACATGCATATTTTTTGCCTTTACTGTAACCTAATCAAACCAGCATCAACTTGTGAAGTCCCTAAAGGGTTTGAATTTCTGTCTGCTCTCTCAGATATAGGAAAATTACACTTTTCTGAGACTCAAACAGCTCTGTACTGAACTAAAATAATAATAATAATAATAAAGTTTAAACAAAGGTCCGATGCACTTTAAATTCTACAAATTGGAAAAAAATAAAAATAATATAAAAAAAAGAAATTGAAACGAAAATTAAGCTGTACATTTTCAGACAGCTATACTACCTTGCTCTTCCTGCTGATAAAATGTATGGAGTTGCAACTTACTTCATCAACATTCTCACTGAATTTGAATTAATTGTAACTACTGGTATTTGGATTACTGTTAATAGTCTTATAAGTAATTAATTGCCTATTAATGCTCTCCTCTGCATGGGACTTTAATTTCTTACTATAAAATTCATTATCTAAAAGTACCTTTTCTACTGGTATTTAATATTTTCTCTCTTGCTGATGTGTAACTTTCAAGATGAATGTAGTATTAATATTACTTTTTTTCCAGCTTCCTTGCTAGACTTAATCATCTTTAGTGTAGCCGAACAGGAAACTACTATAAAGATGATTTTTAGCAAATGACATTAATATTGATGACATAATTAAGTCCAAAATGTGTGAAGGCGGTAGCAGCACTGGGTGTCTTTACTGCATGTATGAAAAAGCAGGTTAAGTTTAAGTATTAATACTTTCTATATTCAATAAAACTTTTAAAATAAAGCATCTATCTTGCCCATCAGGAATTTCTGGATGTTACCGAAGAAGAGAGGCAGAAAAAGTCACTGCCACCCATAATGAGGCATGTGGTTTATTAACAAACTTTATTTTTCTTTTCAGTGTAATTATGGATGCTTCAGGCAAGTGGAAATTGTAGAATCTTTTCTGAGATGAAAGTTATTAGGAATAGAAAGTCAAGTTATTAATCTCTAGAGATTTACTTCTGGTTGCATAGTGCAAGAGTACCAATGGTAACTGTGTATAAAGAAAAAATAAAGAAAATTTTCACATGCTTTGACCTTTCTATTCTTTTATTTAAAGGGAAGGGGAATGTATTTGTTTAGTTACTGTTTTTGTTGCTGTTTTTGTTTTTGTTTTGTTTTTGTTTTCCCCCCCAAGTATTCCAAATGACTAAAGTGACCTTAATTAATTAGTGACATAGTTTCTTTACGCATTTAAAAACACTGTACAGAACCCAAAACTTCAGCTTAATTATCTGTAGTTGTCTTAAAATCTTGAAAACATACACATTCTGCAACTTTTTGTTCAATAAGTTAGCTACTCCTTTTTGGAAATCCTGCAGGAGGAGTGGAAACAGTGCTGATATTTACAGATCCTGCCTTTACTCAAGTTGCGAGTATTTTATCGAAAAATATGCCTGCTAATTATTTTTATTATAGATTGATACATCAGAAGATATTTGTTATAATTATAAAGTTGTCTCTACTGGACTTGAAATTTAAATTATTAGGAGAAGCAGGTTTGGTTTGTTTTCTACAATGATACATTGTTTTTTCTTTCATGTCTGAAGAGACCTCTGGGCATCATATACACTCAGTTGCAGAGGGTTATGTATTCTACGAAGAGTAGAAACTATATTTTTGTAGCAGTGAAAGCTTATATTATTGAAGAATCAATGAGGCAACTGCAGAAATGCAGATATGGTTCTCTACCGAGTAACAGCTATTCTTTCTCCCTTGTTATTCACTGGAGTGATGGAATAACTCGTAAAATTAATAAGATAATATCAGAAATAGCATTGCTTAAGTGTTTTTTGTTGTCCTTGCAGATATTTGATATTTCTGTTACAAAGTTATTTTCTTCACCATTAACTACTGTGATTGTTAAAAGGAGATTTTTAAAAGTTGTTTGTTGTTGTTGTTGTTGTTTTTTAATTGTAATGTGTTAGGAACTGATACATTTTATCAGTTTTTCCGCTGCAATGTTATCTACCATGTCTGATGATATCTGTAAGCATGTCCTTGACCTAAAGCAAATATGAAGCCCTTAATCCTTTTGCCTTCTGGTGTATTGGTAAATTGTTAATTCAAGTTCATATTTAACTTCGTAGCAATTTGTATGCATCTACAATGTCTTAGTTGACTGTAACGAAACCATACTGAGCTGGTCTTATAAATGGGGTAGTGGTCCTCTGCACTGCTCCTCTCCTAGCCAGTTTTACTGCTCCACGTGCCACCCTGACCGGAGTATACTTGTGGCAATGACCTGGTATGGTATTGAGCAGAAAGCTGTTTTGACCACAGACATTCTTAGTTTTCTGATGCCCTGCTGATGAACATTTCTCCTGTGTTTGTGTTGTCAGCCATAGGATACCATACTTTCTCTGTTTTCAAAAGGCTGACGTTTTCATTTGAGTTATTAAAGTAAGTAGCTAGCCCGGCTCCATAGTTTCTATTTAACTGTAAGGTGAATTTTTGCAAAGTGCTCCACATGATCCACATGTGCACCCAGGTTAGTGACAGGCAGTTTCTTACTCATATCAAAACTGATTCAGATTGACATGCATGATGTCCATTGTCCATCACCTGCACTTGATAGATGTCCTTGGCCCACCACAGAATAAATTATCCCTGAGAATGGCTTTCTACCGAAAAGAAAATCACTTTCATTGTGCTCTGTACTTCCATACCTGCATGCAAACCGTTATACTGACACCCTTTTGGTATGGGTAAGCTGGTGAAAGGCTTTTTAGTGTAAACATAATTGGATACTTCTACTTTATAGTGTGGTTGCTATTCCTATGAAGACTGGGGAAAAAATTATACCTTTGCAGTGGTCGTCACAACAGGCTCAGAGCAAGGTTTGTTTCTACATACGTGTACATGTAAATTATTGAATCCTTCCCTGAAGGAAGTGTATTTCAGCATATATGCTCACAATTGCTTTTTGTAAACCAGGCAACTGTGTTCATGAATACTGCTAGGACAATAGGATTATTCTGAATTAGCACAAATACTTGATGAATGAGTCAAGTCATTTTCCTTTAGAAATTGATGAGCAACACACGGGAAGATGATGGAAACTTTACACTGGAATTTAATTCTTGCAAGAAAACTGCATCGTAGCAGCCTTTTAAGAAGTGAAGGACATCTAGCTAATGTTCTCAAACTGATAAATTGTTATGCTTTGGAGAACCATTTTTAGCAGGGTACAGATAAAGACTTTATTGCTACGACAGTTCAGTCTCCCACAAAGAAAGACGTCTGGCATAAGTTGCAATAAGACGTCCCTTTTGTGCAGCTCTTTCCATCATCTGGTTTGAAGTGGGAATAGCTGTGACCGAGGCATGAACAGTCTGCCCTTTCTGCTGTCTTGTTCATTCAAATCAGAGAAGAAAGCAGGTGCTGAAAGACAGTAATGATTTGTCTCCTTATAATAATGAGGAGGATTCATCTGCTTTGATATGTAACCTGACCAATACAAGAGGCTGTACTTGGAACAGAAAAGGGTTTGCGCAGTCCAAACCAAAACATGGCTACTGGGGCTAATTTTAGACTTTCTGGCCTTGACAATGTCCTTTATTTCAGTTATTTTTATTTATAATTTATTTATTTATTTATGCTTTTATTAGATCCTCAGGCCATGTGAGTTGTGGCAGAATGCCTGGATTTCAGTCCTTGAATTTGGCTAGTTATGTGTCCCCTGCAGACAAATATGCTGAGTGCTGTTCTCTCCCTAGGAGATCCATTTACTCTTCTATTGCATTCTGACTATTTGTTACAGCTATGTAAAGGAGCATAATGAATGACAGATAAAAATCTTTTGGAAGGACTTTGCCCGCAAAAATCTTACTATCTAGCTTAAGCTCCAGTTTTTAGGTAACCAGCTTCCATCCTTCAAATGCTGGAAGTCTGGTGTCCTGGCATCTGAAACAAGCAGTTCATTGGGCTAAGACAGAGTCAAGTTTTGATTTTCTTTTTTCTTTTTCTTTTTCTTTTTTTTTTTTCTTTTTTGCTGTCCTCACATACTAGTGGTCTGTGGATAGGTATGTGATGCATGATGTTGCTTGCTGTATGAAAATCACACACGCTTTGTCCCAGGAGCAAGTCAGCAGATCTGAAGGATGGCCCCATTTACTGAGATGAGGGCACCTCTCCTCTCCGTGCCGTTGAGTCAGCAGATTGCTGTGCAGCTGCTTGCTACTGGGAGTTGAAGGATGGGGAGAAGAAATTGAGAAGGAAGTAACACGATCTAGGACCATTACAGGCTTACGAGTTGTAGTAATAGTTTATTAGATTCCATTAAAATTGTTAGGTGTGCTTTTGTCTGTCATCACTGAACAGAGAGTTTATCGCACTCCAGTGCGGAAAGACTGCTCTTGCCCTGACTGCTGTTTTGGAGCAGGCATTAGGCTTGGCTGCACTGTGTGTGCGTGGTGATGGTGTTGCAGGACTAAAATTATTTGAATTAGAGTAGCAACAGAGTTTAGCACTGGAGCTCAGTAGGTATTGTATTAATACATGTTAAGACTGAGTTCCTTTGAGAGGAAGTCAGTCATGGGCTCACTTCACTTCTTTTGTTTTGCTAAATCAAAGCAGTGTCCAAAAGAAATTAATTATATATAGTCTTCAGTTAGAGGCAATTATAAAAGTTTAAACACTTCAATTGTGTGTATTATCTGGAACAGAAAGGGAGGACTGCAGTGTGAGGAAGAAATGCTCCAGCTGACAAGCTATTGTCTGACGATGTGCCCCATGGAGTGGTTACTCTTTGTTGCTGAAGGATCCAGAATTTGGGCCACTCTTGCATAAAACAGGGTTAGACGTGTCCATCCGCGTGGCACTTCCTATGCCTCCATGTCAAGCACATATTTTTTTCTACCTAGTGGATATAGGGTAAGGCAGTTTTTCCATGGTTCCCTTCATGAGAAATTAACCTCTTGTATCTCTATTATTAGGCAGCAGCGCTGCCAGCTTTGCAGATTCGGTTTCTCGCTCACTGTATGAGTCTCTAAGAGACACATTAGCAGGCTGTAACTTAATTTTCTCAGAATCTTATTGGGATCTAATTTCATGTACTGCTATTTGTTGTTATGGAAACAGTATAATGAGTGCAGTTGTATAAGGGTGGAAATATCACATACAGTTTCTGTTCAGGGTAAAAATGACAAAATGGCATTTCTATAAATGGTGTTCCAGAATAAACTGCTTCAGTGGGACTCATGAAGTTTTCCTTCCAGCTAATTCTTCATCATTCTACATTTTTCAAACTAAGTGGCAAAAGGAGCATTTTAAAAATAAAAATTATCAAAGACTTTATATATAGAAAGTTTACTATTCTCATTTAAAGTCTAACAAATCATCAGGAAAGCTAAGATATTGTGGCAAAAAGAATACTCTTTAATACCTTTATTATATTAAGGAGTATGAATGTATCTTTCTTTGCAAGATGATTTAACTGCCAAATATTTCAACTAAGAGAACAATGCTTTTACAGTGCCACATAATTATTTGTCTCGCAAAAGTAAAATTATGTCCCAGTAAATTTGATAGAGCCAATGCTGTCATGCTTGAGATCTTTGTTCCCTTTTGGGATCCTATATAGAAAATTGGCAAACATGTTATTGGCATCATCTATGTGGATAAGAGCTCTACATGGAAAAGATAGATGCAGTGCTTGCATTACTTTTTATTATAAAATCTAATGTATAGAGTAAATTTTGTTTCTTTCTTGTTGGAAAGTTGATGGATAAACTCACTGCAAGTCCTGTGTCCATATCATTTAATACTCAAGCAGATTGAGCACCACAGACTTTTACTCCTTCATCTTTGTAGAGATGGAGAAACGTTTGAATGTTTTGAGATCACCTCATGCTTGGTGTAGCACTAAGTTTATACCAGTTGTTACTTCGGCTTATTCCATAAAATGGGCAGCCTTTCTAAGAAGCTTGGGCCTCACTACACTAGCATTTAATGGAAACAGAAAGCAGAAAACCAGAAGGATGATGTTTGTATCAAAGAGGTTCAGAAGCAGGCAAGTAGTATCACTTCATGAGCAGCAAAAATCTATTTCTGAATCTAACCCTGAAATAACATTTTTAAATGTGTTAGAACTGAGAATTGCTTAGCTGCTTAATTAAGGGTTGTAAGATGCAGAAAATAAGTTTACACCCCTACGGTTGGGGTTAAATAGTAGGTCTGCAGCTGTGGATGGGCTTAACTTCTGTGGAGGTGTTGGTAAAGTTTTGGTATTCCTCAGGACATTTGTGTTGTCATTGGCTGCCATTTCCAATCTGTCCATGTAGCAGAGCTCCCTATCTCGTCAGTCATATGAGCTCGGAAAATGTTTTTTATTAAATAAGTTTAAGCATCAAGTGACATAATTTCAGCAGTAATATTAGTTGAAACCAGGCAAAACTATTTCTCTTCATAGCTTTCTGTCAACCTTTATTTAAAGCCTGTATTTCAAGAGAATGTTAGTAAGTATGCCAGAATATTAAAGACATTTAAATACCTGGTTAATAATAAGCAGACACAGTGCATCAGCTCCATCTTCTTCATGTCTTCTGGGCAGAGTTTGATGCTGTTTTGTCTGTGTAGCATCAAGAAACTCACAGGTGTCTGCAACTACCGCTCATAGGAAGGGAGGGTGATGATTACACATGTGTGTGTGCTCAGTGGCTGTTTCCTTGTAGTTCGGGTTTATAGTCTGTGAAGGTTTTATGATACGTAATATAATGAGCAAAAATGACAGGTTAAAGGGTTGAAGTATGCTCATCCACTGAGAGAAGCATTTGGGATTCTTTCTAGAAGTCTTCTAGCAATTTACATGTGGGTTTATTTAATATTTAAGTAGTCTAAGCCTTTTAAGGAAAAAAAAAAAAAAAAGCTTTGTCCGCTTTGTCCTGCTCTTTTTGCTAACTTCATTAAACATTATTCTCTCTACAATGTTGCCTTTAACCTCCTCCAGTTGTGATCTTCTCATTAATATACAAATAAATAATGTGATTCATCACAGTCATAAACTAGGTTTTTCAGAAGACTGTTCGATCTTAATGAAATCAGACCCTAGGAGTCTGGCCAAGTCCTAGAGTCTAAGGCAAAAGTATCCTGATGGAAAAAGGCTGCAAAGTTTTGGCTCTTTCAATTTTCATGTCTACCTGAAAATGTTGGAAGAATGCTATCACATAGTGCTTTATTGTAAAATATTTTTGTGACATCTGAGGTCTTGGTGCTGATGGAAAATGAACACTATCTCAGAGGAGAGAGAGGTAGCTGAAGGACAGATAAACTAAGTCTCTGCCTTAGCAGGGGCAGGTTCAATCTGTGCTTCAGGCTGGAACAGAGAGAAGGGAAAAACTTATTAAAAATTATGGGGAAACCCCAGGCAGACAGGTCTTTTGGTACTGCTGCTAGTAGAAAAAAATATCTGTGATTTGCAAAGTGAGAAGTCCAGTTTACTTGTTGTAATTATGCGTCTCCTCTCAGCATGTGGTCTTAAGCCAAACAGATTTTCCTAGATTTAGTTAAATAGGCCAGATGGTCAGAACATAAATAACTGGAATTAAGCCCAAATACGTGTGGACATACCTATTTCCAAAAGTCTCCTGCTCTTAAGGAAAAAAATAATAATAATAATTTTTTGAAAACAGGGTAATCTAGATTGAAATTAGATTTGTTTTTCAGGAGTAGTTTTTGGCTGGTAGCACTGTTTTTAACTTCTGCTTGTTTGTTTGTTTTTAATTTACTTAATTTCTTTTTCTAAAGAGATAAATCGCATCTCTTTTCTAAAGAGATTTAGTCGCATCAAGAACTGGCTGGGATTATTACACTGTTCAGCCCATGATAGTTTAAATACCTTCCCTTAAAATCAAAATCACTCTTAAGCACTGTTTGGAGTATACAAACTGATGAATGCTTCCAGATTATCTAGGGCTACCTTTATCCGATCCATGCTGCATTTCAAATTCTTCTCATACTAGTCCAAGCAACAGTTTGATTTGTCCTTACTATTAACATGAACTTTGACTTGGAATTTTCTTGATATTCTGATGAAAAAGGTGAAAAAGTGGAATTAAAATACTATCAAATAATATAATTGTCTGCTGGTGTTCTTATTTTGTTTATTTCTCTTATGATTTTGCCACTTTCCATGACATTAATTGGTGGCAGAATTATAAAACACAGCAGAATTAATGTACTAGGCATGCAGTCCTTACAGAGAGTGCAGAAAAGTTTCTACCCTGGAAAACATTCAGTATCAGGAGTGTCTTGTTACTATGTGAGCATCCTGATGGTCATGACACGAGAATTTTTGTATTGCACATGCTAAATATAATCATGATGCAATGAATATGCAGCTATTGGTTTAGGATTGCGTAGATTTTTTTGTTTTGTTTTGTTGCATTTACAGGACCTTACTAATACTTCCTTCATATTGTTCTGGAGGATTTGGGATGGGGGAAGAAAGACAGAGAGGGAGGAAAAAGATATGAGGTATTTCTGGCCTGCTGATGCCGTGCGTATGAGTATGTGTGTATATATGTGAGTATACATATACAGCTATATTTATAAACCACCTTATTGCCTGTGACACATCCAAATGTTAGCCCTAGATCTATATCCAATTTTATCACGTTTGTACACTAAATAGATTGGCTGAGTAAATATTTAACCCTGAAAATTCTCCTACACTTTTCCTCTGGAAGAGGCAAAAGTTTTTTTCTTTTCCAGAAGGACTGAGGAGTTTGTCAGAGCTCTTTGGCCATTAGAACGGTGATGGTTTCATGTTGCCCTTTTTCCAAAAGTGGCCGTCTTCTGTTTTGTTCTGTGGCATTTTGTAATACCTTTAAAAGCTGGTGAAAATAAAAGTACTATTTATGTCAAGTTAAGTATCCAAGAGAATATTTATCTCGAGGTTTTTCTGTGAAGTGTCAACATGTTTGTGTTTCACATCGAGGACCCAGGGTCTGTTTTGCAAGGCTACAGTCACGAAAGCGCAACATCTGGAGGCTGGCAGGAGAGACTGAAACCTCTGGAGATGATGCTGCAGCAGAGAACAGGCCTGGAGGGGAACAAGAAGTAATCTCACATCAATATATTTAGGTGACCAAAATTTAGGTACCACTGATATTTTTCAGCACGCTCAACCCAGTTGTCCAGTCCTCTTAATTTGAAGGAAGAGCAGGGAAAGGATGCCGGTGCCCTGCAGGACGACCTAGTGCAGAGCTGAGCATTGACGCTCCTGGCCGGGCAGTTCCAGCATCCTTTGGCACAGGGCGCAGCAGAATGGGGGAAGAGAAGCCAGGTTTTCCAGTTTCCTGTCTCTGCTGGCTCCTATCTGCCAGAGAAATCACAAGCAAAGGACTCAGCAATTTCCTTTCCCACCCAAGGAAGCAGGAGAGAGCTCCCCCCGCCCCCGCTGCATTCCTGGTGACCTGGGGGTGTCGCTTCTCTCGCTGGCAGGGCTGCACACCTCTGAGCAGCAAGGCAGAGCTCGGTCACCTCTTACGGGGTAGGTTGTCCGACAGTGGGGTGCGAGGAAACTTTAAAAAGGAGGATCCTTACGGAAAGTCCTCATTGCGCTTCTGTTAGTGCTGCCCGTTCTGGTTTATCAAACAACCCTCCGTGAAAGATCACAGCCATGCAAGTGAACAGCAAGGAAGGCTAGACCAGGCTGGGAATTACCAGTAATTTAAGATTAAGGGCCTATCATAGAGCACTTTTTTTTTTTTTTTTTTTTTTTTTTCTTGGGCTCTGACAGCCTTGGCCGTATAAATGACTTTAGCGGATTGCATTTATGTGAACTTCTTTTTGGTGCTTTTAATGGAATTACTAATGACAGTATAATGCCGTAGATGCTGCTGATTAAGCCCAGAGGAGTTATTGATAAACTGAATTGGCAAGCTTGAAAGTGGAATATTGAATGATTTTCATAACAAAAATATGCTTCTAGTGGTTAAGCAAATACTGCAGCATTTTTTTTTTAAATGGTTCTGCTCACAATAATGCAAACAGATTTGGTGAAAGAAATATACATCTATTTTTTCTTGAGATAAGTGTCTGTTTTTAGGAGAAATGTGCAATGGTTTATGCGGGAGGTTGTTCAAAGAGAGCAGCCCACACATGAAGAACTCGTCTTTTGTATGAGTAATACAATTTAAGTTTTTTTTCTTTTTCATGACACTGCTTAATTTCTGTACAAAACTTGAAAATAGTACAAGCATCACATAAACATGTGCCTCAGAACAGACGTTTTCACAGCCACATTCTTTAGAAGCACTTGTCCAAAGTTTTAGTGACTGCATCTGCAGCAACAAGGATTTACTTGGTACTCTAATTACATGCAGAATCTGGCAGGAGATCTGATGGGTAATTAAACTTTTACATTAACATGTTTTAAAGTAATCTTGCTTTGATCATGGATGTCGGTATTTGGATGGTTTCACAGAGCAGTGAGTGGATCGTTGCCCAGTCTCAGGGCTATGCACACAAGAGGTGTCCCACGCAGGCTCTGAGTGCCAGCAGCCACCACCTCTGCCACCAGCGGCAATCTCTGTGAGGCTTTTCTTTCCCACCTGTCCTCTCCAACGTGAGCTTTCAGGAGAATGTAACCTCCAAGCCTTTCTCAGTGTTAGCCTAATCTGCCATCACCACATTTGCTATTGAGTTTAGCGTGCCGCCCGTTAAATACCCAGTGACAGGAAAGCTTTAAAATAGATGAAGAGCAGTCATTGTAGGCAAGCCTAATAAGTATGTGCTTATATATAAGGTCTGTCTTGAATACTAGCAAATATTCTTCTCTATGGAGAAACGAGAACAAAGAAGCTAAATGCTGTTAAGTGGTGCCTGTTGGTAGTCTGAAGTCTGCTTTAAAGACCAGTGCCTGGTTCACTTACTGTCTTGCTGTGTGATGCAGGGGAGTTTCCACAGAGGTTAGCCTTAGGTTTTCCACAAACAAAAAGAGCACAGTATTTACTTCTTTCATTGTGTGTAAATGCTACGCAAGTGCAAATTGCTATTACCAGTAATTCTCGTCCACAGCAGTGCAGAGAGCCCCACCAGGCGCTCCGGGGTGGCTGCAGGTGGGGTCCCACGGCTGTCTGAATCTGCCAGGAGTCAGCCTGGTTTCCTTGCCAGGGGGAGCAGGGAAAGCTGGTTTGGTAGCTCTTCTGGGAATCTTCATGAAAACTGTGCCAATAAGCTCTCCTGAAACACTGAGCTAATAAACTCTCTTGAAACACTGGTATTTAAGGAATATTAGTACAGACTTTAAAGAGTTTTGATAGTCAAACCTCTGAGTATGAGCATAATATGGCTCTTAACTGAAGCGGGGCACAGGCCAGACTGAGAAACAGTGGAAGAGGAGATTGGCTTTCAGTGGTACAAGCTATGGGGAAGAGAGGTGGAGCAATACTTGCAATGGGTATTTGTTTCTTGGAAGAAATAATTCCTCTCACCGTAATAGTTCCAACCCTCCTAATGTCTCTGTAAGATTTCTGAATGAGCTTTCAATCAACCGAGATGGTCTGGTCACGGTAGCACAGAGCTCTGTGCGCATCAATCAGGCTTGCAGAAATGCAAGATGTAAAAGATCCAGTAATACGTCACTGAGAAGACGCTTCTTTTTTGAAATGAATTCCAATTCATGTCTTTCACTGGTTAAAAAAAAAAAAAAAAAAGAAAAAGGAGTCTGTGCAGACGTTTAGGCTATGTGTTACTTTGCAGAACCATTGCATTAGATCAGCAGTCTGTGGATGAATAATTAAAACGTATAATGTAGGCTGTTCTGCATGTGTGTTTGCTGAATGGGGTTGACCTCTATTCTTTGTCATGATACAAAGCAAGGTCATAAACTGTATGTCGTGTATTGACAGTGATTTGAAAGCTGTTTCAAGGTATTATAGGAGCATTTACAAATAAGAGTGCCTCATCCAACTCACAGACAAGACAAGGAACAGCTGCAAGTGCTGTTAGTATTGCTGGAAGCTAGGCAAATTCATGCTGGAAAATTTGTGAGTTTTCCAGTATTTCTGTTCTCAGTCTGGACATTAAAAAATAATAATTAAAAAAAAAAAATAAAAATTCCCTGGCAGATCACTCAGGCACAAGAATAATTGGGGTCACCCATCCTGGCTAGTGTCTCTGTAAGTCACTGTTAAGTTAAGGGAGCACAGGCACAAGACCTGCTCTGGAAGTGCAGCATCCCTTCTCAAAGTAACTACATCTCAGAGGTGACAATTTTTGGTTCCTGATGATTCTGCCACTGGGCTTGTGAGCGAAGGCGATGGAGCAGCCTGGTTCCAGCCCTTCTGCTCCCTCTGGAGTCTTACATTGTTGATGCCCTGGCATAGGCTGTGTAATATGGCAAAAACGGTGAAAATTTCTAAATGAAATGTTTCTTCATTTTAAAACAAAGAAAATTACTGTCCTTCAGTAGCAGTCTGTGATAGCAAATGTGGCAAGTAAACAATGATAATGTTAGATGAGATGTTTGGTGAGGTTTCTGCAGGATATTGTAATAAACTTTTCCATTATTGGTTTCCCCTAACAATTTACAGTCTAATAGCACTCAGAGAGTACAGTAAACAGAGCAGTTTGGTTTTGCATCGTAGATGTTGCCTGGAATATATTGGAAATACAGCATTTTTTTTGAACAAGGGAAGGGAGAGGACAGTAAAGTCGAGCAGCCTAACTTATCCAAGGGACTTTACCTTGTGTTCCCTACCAGCTGCCATCTTACTTTTGGAGGTGCCCAAGCAATAGGAGCCCCATATTGCCCCCAGGAGCAATCCATAGCTAATGGATTTAAATAGTATTTAGGTCCTCAGAATCTGGGCCACATTTGGGACGCTGTTCTTTTTACTAGAAGTGGTGTGAAAAAGAGAAGCAAAGCTGGGAGTGAAGGAAGAGACAGAAAGAGCAGTGGCTCGGAAGGGGGGAATTCAGACACGAATGCTAGCCAAGGCAGAAGCCCCTGTGCAGAACAAGCTGGTGGAGCACAGCAGTTTTATCTAAGCTTTCAGTGCTGGCACTCTCTCATCTCTTTTTGGCTGGTGTCTTGGGATAGACGTGTGGAATGTGATGCGGCAGGGGCAGTGGGAAATTTAAAAGGGGATGGAAGATGGAAAACAGAAGGAGCTGGCCCAAATGACCAAGCTGTATTAATTCCCTAGTTCAGGATACAGAAGTTGTTTCTGACACTTGAGTGAGGAAGGTTGAGCTTCTGAATGATAGTTAACAGTGCAGTCTACTCTATGGGAATAAATCCTTCTCCAACCTGCAGAATTTGTTGAGCTCTCTTTAAGCAGGCGTTTATTGTTCACACTGTGAGGCAACTCCAATTCTCCTTTTGTCTTGGGTTGTTTGACTCCGCTAAAATAAAAAGGGATTTCTGGGAACTGCTATTCTGCATATTTTTTTCCAAATTTGTGCCAAGGTTTGGATCTATCCCTAAGATTCAGAATGCAGTGAGGAAATAAGTTGGAGCAAAGTTATTTTCTGTGACAGTCAGTTCTTTGTTAAAATGAATTGATCTAAAGTTTGCAGGACAGATTCTCTTAATTTTGTCACCGAGTTTGAGAAATTATCTGCAGCAGGAAGACCACAGCTGCAGCTTTCGGGAATGCTGAATGCTTTTAGGAGCATCATCACAAGCAGATTGGGGCAGTTCTCCCATACTGCTATGAAACAGCAGCTTAACAGCCAGGGTGCTGATGCCAGGAAGGGGCTGCTCCAAAGACTGACTATTCTGTTCTTGTTGGAGACTCGTCCCCTCTTATTTGTATAGGTAAGTTTAAAATCTGTACTCTGATGCAAGTCCAACCGGATCTCACCAAATATAAACCTTGTGGTCACGTACAGCCAGGGTCCTGCTTTTGTTCAGGATTGAGGTTGCAGTGCTTCAGCTATCCCTGGATGCCTAGAGGGCAACATCAGCTTTCCCCCACTTCAGAACTGAGAGATGGCAGATTGTACTTCATAAGGTTTAGCTATGGGTTCAGCTCGAATCTTCTTAGAAGCACAGGCAAAAATATTTTGCCAGCCCAAGGGTGACAAGACAGGATTTTCCTGCTGTAGGAAGGGTGAATGAAAGCGAAAATACATGGAGCTGATCTGAAAAAGCAGCATTCCTGCTCTCTGCAGGATAGGAAAAGCAAAGCTTTTTAGCAAGTGCCACCCCAATCATTAGCTCAGACATCACCACCTTTTATTCTTTGGTAGCAGTCTTGATTTTCCAGGGCTCTGCTGGAGGAAAAAAATAACAGTGGGGCATCAGAGCGACAGATGTTAAATCAGCTGGTGATAGGCCATTATGAAAGAGGCTACGCAAATGTAAGGGCGTTTCATTGTTCAGAAGTATGTACCTGTAATTGTATCTCCAAATAATCCAAACTCTCCCTTCCTTTTTGTAAGGGCATATTGGCAGCATCTTTTGGAGAGTCTTGAGTATAGAGCCTCATATTTCCTATTTGAAGGCATTTTAAAAAATAGCATACGGTCTAATATTGAATTGTTCTGGGAAGCTAGAATGAGCCACTCTTTAAACGTGCACTGTCATCCAGCAGAAGGGAGCTCTCTTTCAACCAACTTGTGTGGATTTTTGGCATGTTGGTGCCCTGAGCTAGCTGTTACAGAGCTGGAGGTGATGCTCAAGGAGGCTGGTGAGGGGAGAGACAGAGTCACTTCTACTGGCAGCGTGGACTTAGGACAGTAAAGTGACTTTGTAACAAAAACCTCAGTGATTTATTTTTTCTTGTAATTTGAATAGGAAATAGCTCTCTGTTACCAGTATTAGCATTACTTGGATTGCTGCTGTTCAGCAGCCAGCTTTTGAGCCATGTGATTTTGTGGAATTTGGATCTTAGGTAGTCTTTTCTTTTCCTCTCTTCTCTCGTCAGTCTTCTCAACTTGTTCAGTTAGAGAATATACCCGAGTATCTAGAAGTTTTTTCAAGTACCTTTTAAAAATTTATATTTTATACTTTCCTCTGCTCATATACTTTATGCTTTTCTATTAGTTTTGACGTTTCCAAGGGATATATAAGCATTAGTAAAATAATTCACGACTTAAAAATGATGTACTATTGTTATTCTAGTACTGTGGCTAAGGAAACCTGCGACCTTGTGAATTATTCAAATGCATGTCATAAGGCTGTAACTGAGAAGCAGAGAGCGCTTACACAGATGAGTACTGTGAGCTCTGACTGATGTTTGAGGTTGGTCCTGCTCTGAATGGGCTCACAGCCAGATGACCTTGTAAGGTCTTTCCCAGCCTGAATTATTCTATGAATGCATGTGCGTGGATGTGGTGCGATGCCCCCTCGCTCCTGGATGCAGCGTAGCAAAGAGCAGTGCATGAGTTAACAAACCTCCTTGGAGTAATGAGCTGGAGAGAAGCGGCAGTGTTACCATTCTTTGTATAACCTAGTAAGGGAAAAACCTTAAGGGTTTCTAACTTGAATTTATCTTGTAAATCTAAGATATTTTGTTTTTAAATAAACTTTACAAACTCAAACTTTTGTCTTTCCTATAAGAGGGACCAATCAAACAGACAATAATCACATGCAGTGGGAACTCACTAAATAGCATGTTCCACCATGGCTGTGCCGAGCAGAGCTGAAAACCTGTTTAATATAAATGTCTTTGTTTTCCTTTTACTTTATTTTATTCATGTTTAATTTATTTTTTAGCTGATGCATATTTCTTTTATCATATTTGATTTCTTTTGAAAGAAAATCACAAGGAGAAAAAGGTTAGCATTGTTTAATGGCACATACCGGGACCTAGCTCAGGTGCTATTTGCTAATATGAACATTTTGTCACTCAGACACTGAAGATGCAAACTCCTCTCAGAAAGTATTTAGTACTGATTCCCACTGTAGTGTCTTTTTTTTTTTTTTTTTTTTCTGAGTATTGTATTGTAGTTGTGATTTAAGGAAGGAAAAAGGAAAATTATATTGCCAAAATCATTTTCAGTGATTTTCTTGTGTTTTTATGATTATTTTTTTACTGAAAATGCTTATTTTTACATATTTATATGCTTATTTTTACATAAATCAGTAACCTAATGTGGATCTTGCAGGAGCTGAAATACATTATTTTTTTGTAAAAGCATTTGATGCTGTGTTGCACGTTTTTTTCTTCTGTTTTTAATGCACTCGTACTTTAATGTCCTACATTATTATGAGCTGTGCCATGGTAGACACATTGAAATATACTGGAGATAAAGCCTGAAAGCAATTAGAGATGGCAGCGGTGCTGCTGGTTGTTGCAATTCCCCCAAAGGCTTTCCGACCCGTGCCATGCCCGCCTTAGCACGCAGCCCAGCGCAGGAGGATGGGGCCTGTGAGGCCGAGCGTCCGCACTGTGCCCGCTCTGAGGCTTTCCTTCGGCCCAGCTCTCGTCCGGTGCTGAGCCCGGAGTCCCCAGCAGCAGTGGGAGCCCATTAGAAGTTGCCAGAGCCCATCTCCTGGGTTGGCTTTATTAAAAAGGGGTCTGGTTTGTGCTCTGTGAGAGCACCGTGTAGGGCGGATAGTGCGGAACAAGGCCCGCTACGTGGAGATGGGCCTGAGGCCTGCTTCAGAGAGGCATGCCTAACCGGAGACAAAATGCCAGTGTAAATGCCTCCATGTTCACTGTCAAAGTGCACTCTTATGCTATCCTTTTTTCCTTTCTTTTTTTTTTTTTTTTTTTTCACGGAAGCTTATCACCTTGCTCCAGATTTGTCTGGTGTTTCTGTGAACATGACAATAAATCATCAACAGCAGTCATTGTGGGATCTGCATCTGCTGTCATTCGTTCTTTTATTTCGCTGCAATCCAGCTGAGGGCATTTTCAGTTCTGCTAGTAAATTCTCTGAAGAGAAATCAACTGTTGAGAGGTAAAAGCAGCGTGTGTAATTATTTGAAGTTATAAATAGTGGCAACTATATCCAACGGGCTGCGTAAAAAGTTTGCAAGATCTCTTTATGTGTTATCTTGCTTTTGGCTGCCAAACAGAGTAATTTGTTTTAATTCATAATAATAATAATACGGTACATTTTACAGCAGGTATTCTCTAGAGCTTTGCTTCAGTACGCTTTCTGCCTGGCTTGACTTGAGCTCAGTGAGCCAGCAAAGCTTTCAGGCTCGTTCAGAAATCAACCTTCTGGGTTAGCAGGTTAATTGTCCCGGAGCTGGCATGTGAGTGATGGCGAGGAGCTGGTTCCTTTCACGGTGCAGGTGCATCACGCTGCCCCACGCTTGAGCAGCCGTGCAGGGTCTGCTCTGGCGGGTTTGGGCTGTGCCGAGGCCAGGTTCAGCCACTGCTCCACTGGCTGGTGGCTGTCAGAAGCCCTTGGCTCCTGGCTTCCACCTGGCCAGCAGCATGCAGTCCCCTGAGGGTCTTGCCCTGGTGCGAAACAGAGGAGAGAAAAGGAAATGAGGTGTCTATCGGGAGCCCCCCCACCATTAAAACATCAAACTAGCAACCTGTTTTGAGAGTCGTGAAAGGCCTCCCTGGAATTTATGGATGGGGATAGAAAATTTTCAGTTATGCTGCTACTAACTTTGTGTATTCAAATGGGAACCCTTTCAGCTTTTTAAACTGAATGTGGGATTATAAAGATATTTTCTGAAACTTTGTTAACAACTAGATATAAAGTAATCTGATTTTATTGCAAACTTAAGTTACCAACTGCAAAAAAAAATCAATCTATAAAGTCATATTTCAATTTGAAGTAGTTAGAATGCTATGGGAAAACATATACCTTTATCAGCCCTATGTTTTGAGTTGCAATGGACCAGTGTGTTTTTCATCAATGTTATTAACCACAAACCATACACTGTGCAGTACAAGCCCATCGTGTTGTGTGTTTTCCTGAGAGCAGTACAGTTTCTGAGCAAGACATTGATTCTTCTGCCACCAAGTGGTTATCTTGTTCAGAATCCGCGACCATTTTAAGACAGATGTACTGCTGTGGTTTTTGTAAAAAAACGGCTATAGATTATCCCAGTTGTTTTATTTTACATGGTCAGACTTTGTTAACTTCTGTTGTTCTGTTTAGTAAGATGAAACTTCAAGAGATGTGCTTAGAAGAAAAAAATCAGTATAATCTTCAACAGCTCAGATTTACTGTAAATTGTATATTCTTGGTTTAGCCTTATTTTTCCTGTTGAAAAGAAGTAAAAAATCTGTTTGGTACTTTAGAACAGGATTAGTCTCTACATTTTGAGATAAAATGTTAAATTAGAGTTTCCAAAACCACCATTGAGCATTTTTTTTTCCTGTATTCTTTCCCATTCGCTACAATGTATTGGGAAGTTAGGCATTGCTTATAAAATAAATATCCACTCACTTTGTAACAATTTCCATTTCAGTGGGAGAGGGGCTTGCAGAAACATATTTCAGATGGATTCCATAAGTCTTTTTATTTCCAATTCCTTTTTTTAAAAAAAAAAAATCTATTCACAGAATTCAAAATTGGACCTTACCTATCAATACCAAGAAAAGTAACAAATGACAGACTTCACAGGCATTGTAAAAGGGTATCTGGCATGTCAGACCTATTGCTTTTCTTCCTTCTTTCTGTGCTATTTTCATACAGCTCCTTCACATTTCTTGTCAAAATAACCAGCTGCCATAAACCCCATGATTATTACGTAAGCTGTGCTGCTACTGAAATACTCATTAATATGGCAAGGTACATGTCATTTCACACCATGCATTGTCTGAAATTATAATTTTTGTTCTGAATAAGCTTTTTGCTTTTACTCCTCTGTAATAAAAGATATTTTTAGTGGAAGGGATGAAACTAAGTTTGAATGTTGAAGTATGGTGTGTATGTGTGCAGGCAGATTTGAAAGGTGTAATTAAATTGCTTAGCTCTTTTTTATTAACTCTACTGAGCGTTAACTCTGAATCTCAGTCATCTGCCTTATACTGTTAACTTAGTTAGAATATGTTCAGTAGTAAAACCTCATTCTTTTAATTGATTTTGCAGATTTTGAAGTCTTCAGTAAGTCAGTCTCTAAAGACAAGCAGGTTTAGCATTTGATTCTCAGTGCTCATTCTTTTGCACTTGGAAGTACCAGCTTCTATATTCATGCATTAATCAAGAGAGGCTCTGCCTTGTGGTGTTTTTGGGGTCATTGTGTGCTAGACGCACACACCTCCCAGGAGGTTTTCTTGGATGCATTTAAGTATATATATATTTTTTGGCTGATGGACTTTGTAAGGCTGCATTGAAAAGGCTTCGAAATTATACTGTAAAATAGAATGGAAGATGTTTCACTAAAGAAATAATGGTTTTTGCAAAGTGCTAGCACTTTTAGTGTGCACTGGAAGCAAATTCCATACTGCTGAGTATTGCTTGGGCAGATAAGGAAAGGCACCAAAGCCAAAACGATTCAGCAAAGTTTGTAAATGCCAAAAAACCTTGATTTAAAGAGCCAAAAATACAATCCTTTTACATTTTCTTTAAACTAGGTCATAGAGCTGTTCAGGAGCACGTCTTTAAACAATTTTTAAATGAGTTCTGCAAAACAAAAAAGAGACTGCAGTCACCTGAAACAAAAAATATGCTCATTAATGGTCGTGGGTGTGAGCTTTTTCAGTAGGGTGATACAATTTTTCTTTCTGGAGTTCCTATTTTGGAAGCAAACTCCATATTCAATTCACTCTGCAAAGGAAACCAATTAAAGCAAATGACAGCACAACCCTGCAACTAATAACAGCTTATAGTGTCATGTGTAAATGTGACCATGTTTATTGAACTAAGCTTCTGTTAATTTAAAATTTATTAATTTAAAATTCATTAATTTTTTAAAGATAATTTTTCCTGTCTAATTTTTGCCACGTGGTCTCTCCATGTAAGTTATAACATTCTTTGAAGGCATTTGGACATCTTTTTTATTACTAGGTGGAAAAACCATATATAACTGAGTTTACATGAGTGACTGAGGATAAAATTTTTGTTTTATTTAAAACAAGTAGTATGAGTTAAAAAATACCACGTTGTACAACTTATGGATGTGGTAAATTATGCTATGGTTGCTGCTTACTCTCATAATGCAGAGCCATGAAATTTCTAATTATATATTGTACCATAGCTTATAGTCTCATGGGATGTTTTGTAACTCATAGGGTATATGTGGGGTTTGTACTTATAACCAAAAGGTTTTTAGATCTTGGAGCCTGGAAGACTGATGGAGGATGTGATCTTTGAACAACTTTGTTCAAAGGTTGGTTTGCCTTGATTTTGAATCCTCTTATTTTTTATAATGCCCAGGATTTTTATACCTCCTGTAGTCGTCCTACTTGAATAATTGACTTGCTTTTTCAACTTCTATTAAGTATTAGCGTACTGTTTCAGTTTTTGGAGAGACTAAGTTTCCCAGGAATTCCCCTTTCTTAGAAGTTCCTTACTGAAAATTTCAAAATACTACTTCCAATTCTTAGTAATTTAGCAACAATTGGAAGCAGAGTATGAGTTAGTGGAAAGTCACTGAACTGAAGTAGTCTTGAGAAACCACAAGCACTAAGAGAAAAAGATTTTATGCAAGAGGAAAGGCAAAAAAATACTTCTGTGCGTTGCTGCCTCTTGGTGACAGCTCTGCACAAGAGGGCCAAATGTTATGCTGGTGTTTGACAGAATATAGAATGGGTGATAATGAAAGGGGTACAGCACTTGCAGAATGGAATTTACATTGGTAAAGTTTGCAAAAGAGAACTTTTATGCTGTTAAATTTGCTTTCTATGATCCTTCCTTCAGATTCCATAGGTAAGATATGATTATAAATTTCAAGGAGAGGAGGTCACAGGAGAATTGTGTATATCTATTGTTTCATCAAATTTGACTGTACATGCTGTATGTTTCCATAAAAACATGCCACATAACAGGTACATTAAAAATATTTAGCCTCTTTCATTTCTAAAATTGTTCTTCAGGGCATAATAAGTCCACATTCCCGTGCTGAAGACTCCATATAGGAACATAAATACAGTCCAGTCTTGAGAAGTCTCCATGCTCTGTGCTGGTTTGAAGCTTGGTTTCTACAGAACTTTAGTCCAGCTTAAGCTGTGGAGTTCTCCAGAGTTCGTTTTACAACTACACATGCAGAAACGCCACAACTTCATCAGAGGTCTAATGTTACTGCAACAAATGGGTTTTAAATAGTGCAGGCACCAGGCTTAAAAGTACTCGTGTGCACTGATCTTCCCTGAAGACTAGTGAATGAATCATGATCTGTTAGAAAGACGTGATAACCAAAAATAAAACAGAAAATCCTGAACTCCTGTGTCTCGTGAAAATTATTTCCTTTCACAATAAATCATACATGCTAAATTTAAAAAGTTGATTAATCTATCTGCCTGCCTACCCACTTCAGTGTAAGTTATATATAAAAAAAATCTTGCTGGCTTTTATACACACAAATAAGACAAGCTATTTTCTTAGCCGTAGATAAGAAAACAAATGGGATGGGGAAAGTCATGGCCAAGGCAGTGTTAGTGAAATTGTCATGTGTATAAATAAATTTTATTTACTTTAATGACCTCTTTGTACATTTTACTTAGACTTCAGAATAATGCATTTGTGCTGACATGGAAAGGAGGAAGGTATCTGGGTCGTAGTGGTCATCCTCAATTTAAGTGATTACAAAAATTTGGTGTACCAGTCCTAGCTTTAAGCAGTAGTAAATTTTCTTTGGTCTCCAGCATTAACTTGTTCTATTGTGTTAAGCACTTTAATTATTATGTGATATCGCTTGCTGCTTCTATTGGTCTCACTCTAGCTTCTGCTTTTTTATTTGTATTTTTCTAAAGAACCTTTCCATGAGGGAATTAAGAAGACACCACCTGGAAACTGAAAAACTGTGTCTTGTACATTTGTATGACAAATCCTATGGCAGTAAAGGAAGGAGGAAATATTTTGGGGGAGGAAATATTGTAGTCTGATCATTAGATCAAGTGGTTTAAACTCAGATTTTGGGGGTGTGATGCTGGCTTTGTCATTGGTAGTCTTTGTAGTTAAAATTAAGTAAGCCAACATAGGCTAAATGTAGTAATTGTTGTAGCAGGGCTGTGAACTGTGGCAATAGTTGGAGTTTGACTGGACGACACCTAGAGCAAGTTGCTGTGTCCAGACCTGCTTGGGACAAGGACTAGAGACTTCCAGAGGCGCCTTCGAGCCTGAATCACTCCACAGTTAATGAAAAGCACAAGTGAGGGTTTAGTCATGTTCCTGGTTGATGGTGATCTTCAAATAAAATAGAATTTTATAGAAAGAAAAAATGTTGTTATAGCTTCTAAATGTTTAGGAGAGTTTTATTACAAGTTTTGTTCCATTTTGCTTCCAAGCTGAAAGGAAAGCTGCATGTGATGAGTGTTCAATCTGAATCACAAAAAGGCAGACAGGATACAGGATTAAGTTAGTTAACCACAGAGATGGTGACTTACAAACTTGTTAAGATACCTAATTGTGTAGTATATCTACTGCATGTATAGTTGTATTATGAACAAAACAAAGTGACATGTGGATCCCGTTGCCTTTTTGTTTAACTAACAGCATTGTGGTATTAGTTTCCCTTTGAAAAATACAGATATATAATATAGATAAAAGGTCTTGATAGTTATGGTTAGCTCTGTTTTAGGTACTACTTCTGGACAAAGTTGTTTCTAAGATTTCTTTTCATCTGCAAGGAGTTTTTGGTTACCAACTTTTGCCCAGGTGGAGGAATCTTTAAAAAACAGCTCTAACTTAGAGTTCAGAGATGTAATGTTCAAGCTAGTGAGCATGGGATAATGTCTTTTGTATTTTTCATACTCTGGCGAAAATAGCACAGGAAAATAATAATATTTTTTTTAAAAAAAGTTATTTACTGATCAAGCAGGAGGAAGCAAGGAAGCAGTTACCTGATGTTAGCTGCAAGCACCTTATCAGTCTGAGGGCGCTTAGGAATGCGTCTTGTTTGTCATTTTACCTGTCACAGATTCATTTCATTACTGAACAATATTCCAAAAGTTTGAGCTGTTATAGTCCTGTGACTAGTGCATAGATGATGTACAAAAAATCCTTGTAAGATGTCATATAGTAGATAAAAACAGCCATGTCAGCTCCAGCTATTGTTCCTCTGAGATCCAGGAGGTGGGGATGGAAGGAAGGGAAAGCTGTGGTTCAGAACAGAGCTACAGTTTTCCACTGGTCTGAAGCCAAGTGCTCCTTGCATATCCTAATTGCCCCAGTATGGTGGTTCCAAGTTCCAGAAGGCGTGATTCAAACTAGGATCTTGCTACTTCTAATTTGTGATGCACCTTTCTATATCAGCTCTAATCCATCTTGGTCAAACCCACACCTCTAACGTATTGGTCATTATATTTAAAATGACCTCCCTTAAACTAAGATTTACTTTTGTCCTTAGTTTCCAGGAATACTCCCTATCCTGTTTTCCTCGTGTCATGCAAAGACGATTACAATGCAGAGGGAGGATCATATCCAAATGATTTTCTTTCTCTCTTTCTAAGGGACAAGTGTGCTCTGTGTTGCCTGCTGGAATAGATACTGCAATAATTAATTTAAATAAGTTTAGATGCTGCTAATAATAGTGCTAATGCTTGCTCAGAGGAATGCTTTCTTCCCCCTAATGATCTGTGTGGGCTGGCTGAAAATCACTTAGCTGCCTCTAATTTTCTTGGCCCATTTCTATGACTTTTTTCCCATCATGAAATAGGCTGTATTGTGTGTGCAAAGATAATGTCCTTGTGTGTAGGAGAATGGGCAAACTGATTCTTTGATGTAGGCATGGTGGCCTAAGTTCCTGAGTATGGGCAACTATTCTGAATGCCTCCAGGTTGGGATGCAAGATTTAAGATGCTTTCAAGTAGTTCAGATAGTTCCACTACATTGTACAAAACCCATACTTTCCAATGTAGGTTTGTTATGGTGTACCAAAAATGAAGGAGCACAAAATTGCTATTCACAGACGACTAGTTTGCATTCACTGCTTGTTGCTGGATGTTCAGGAGTGTCCCAAGTACACTGAAAAGAAAGGTTTACATTACTGTGAAATGTGTAGCAACCCCAGGACAAATAGTGAAGAGTCGCTTTTAATTCAAGAGAGTTTTGGAGTATCAGAATTTAGATATGCTCTCTTTCTGTTCCTTTGCCTTTCTTTTACACTTAAAAAGAATCTCTAGATTTTTTTTATTATTATTATTAAAATCTTTTTAGGTTATGGAATAAAGAAAAAGGCATACTATGAGAAAGGCTTTACTTAATGGAAATTACCTTGAAAACTGTTTTTTATGTTTTTATTTCTATTTCTATAAATGCATTACATGTTTTTATTTGACTACTGGTATGTTCATGGAAAAGGTAATGTTTTATTAAAGAAAATTGTGGAGTGTGGAAGTACATATTTGATACACATTTCCATGTGTGAGTACATATTTGATTTTGATAGATATTTATTATAGGAAAAGCTTTCATAGAAGACATTAGCTCTTACCTGTGTAATTTCTGATGGTAAAATATTCTGGGTGATAATTTTTTTAGGGAGATTTTTGTCTCCTTATTAAGGAGGAACTTATTTTTTTTCTATATTGAAATGATTGTAAAAAAAAAAAATCATGAGTGCTGTGATGTGTCACAGATAGTCAAGTCAGAGGTTCCAGCTATAGAGCTGTCAAAATCATTAAAAAAACGGGGGGGTAGGGGAGGAAAGGGGGGAATCTTCTCTTGAGAAGTCTTTTTTTTCTAAAGGCTCTTTAGAGGATTTTTTCGAGGAACTTCTGTCACCTTCTTAGGTAATTCACACTTAGAGAAAGTACGTGGGAAATGAAAATCTCTTAGAAACCAACTTGGAAATACTGCCATATGTCTTAGTTTTCTTGAGATTCTTCAAGTTTAAAAAAGGAAGAGAAAAAAAAAAGCAATCCAGCCTCCAGTTTTCAACTGCCACATCCTTCAAGCAGACAGTTTTGGGATCTGTTAAATCAAATCTCCATACACCACACTTCCCAACTTGTGAATGATAGGTGATACAGCTTCCTGGGGTGGTATTCAAGTTTACCATGGGAACAGCTAAATCAACGACAGCAGCAATAATGAGGCACTGAATATATATATATATATATATATATATATATATATATTTAACTTACAGCCAGCTGACTTTCACATCCTTATTCAGCAACCTGATAAGGCTAAGTTAAAATGAATTATGGAGTGTCTGAATAGGAGCAAGGGTGCTTGGGAAACAAAAGACAGAAAGTGTTTGAGATTGTAGGCTGTGACCCTGAATTTCTTAAGGAAAGCTGTTTTAAAGTGTCTGCTATCTCTTCACGTGTTGATAACCGAAACAATAAATTGAACAACATTTTAGAGGTTAGTAATTTATAATTGCTAATACAGTCTGTATCCTTACAGTTCAGACTTGCACCATGCACAAGTTTCCAGATGAGATTGTGCTGTTGGTGGCTTCAGAGCTTCTTTGTCCTCTTAGGATAGCTGAAGGCAGTGCTATTGATGTAGGAGGCAAGTTCAATGCTGAATGGAAAACAGAGCACTGGAAGAATAAGAGAAACATTCAATCAGCAATAATTCCAAGAATTGCTTTGTCTCCATTTTCATTGTCTGATTTAGTTTCTGGACTAAATAGGGATAAAGCTGTTAGGATCTTGAAGTAGCATTTGATTTAATTTTTATTTTTTCTTTTTCTGAAGAAAAAAGCAAATGATTTCAGTATTTTTTCATGTGTTCCATTTTCTCTTTCAGTTACAGCATACAGATGCACTGCCCAGAGTTTAACAAATATTTTTCTTGGAAGATGTACAGTTTCAAGTAATGTTCAAAGTAGATTTTCTCCCACACAGATTGATTAATTCTTGTATAGAGACTTCACATATGTTTCAAAAGCCAACCTTCAGTCAGTGTTGTAGGGATTGTTATTACTGAACTGCCTTTGGTCCTAGAAAATAATATGATTTGCTGAAGTAGAAAAATTGGTTTAGAGTGATGTAATGAAATACAAAATGTAACTGTCTTAACTTGTTAAGCTGTTTTTCTGTATCTATTCTTGTCTGCATACACATAGTTTGAATTAGTGTTAATTATCATGTACCTGAAGAAAACAATAGCCGGTGTAAACCACTGTATAATTTTTTGAGCTGTTACAATAAACTTGATTAACTCACTATCTTTGAGAAAACCTTACTGAATCTAACATTTTCTTTAGGTGTAAGAATATTCGTTCTCTTAGAGCTGTGCAAGGCAGGTAGCTAGAACCCCGTGGGGAAAAAAAAAAAAAAAAAAAGATCTTCAATGCTTTTCTGTAGCTAATTCTTTATACATTTATATCTGCTGGTTCTTATGTATGACTTTTCCATAATAGGCTGAGTTAACTTTCCTTTATAGCAGATGAATAGACAGAAAATTAGTTTGCTGATTGACAAGAATCCTCAACTCAGACTGGTCTTGGAGTTTGAGCCACTGATTGATGTGGGCTGTGCTTCTCGCAGTTTCTCCCACAATGAGCAAAAAAAAAGTATTCTCTAATGTGTTCTCTTTCATCAGAGCTGGGGTTGCTTTCATTCCTTCCTCCCTTTTCTTTCATGTCTTATTTTTCTGAGTTCCTTTTTCCAAAATGAAAGGAATAAAACTCTCTGATTCCATTTTGGATGTCTTTTTTTTTTTTTTTTTTTCTCAATTCCCACAGTAAGGTACCTCATCGGCCAACATCCCACCCTTCCCACTTGCCAGCTGCTTCCATCAGTAAGTTCTTAAGAATTCTTGAGTATTACATCAATTTTACAGAACTATTGAAAACAAAATTTATCTCGATCAACACATATGTTGCCTCTTCAAAGGCATTTGTCAGTTCTTTTCCTCTGTGAGTATAATTTTTATTAGTGATATAATCTGCCATAGGTCAGGAAAAAATGGCTCAGGTCCTGTGAGATTACTTCAAGCAGCTGATATTTAAAATCTTTTCTGAAATTCTGACTCAGCTGGAAATTAAGTATTCAGTTAAGCATCTTCTTCATAAGCCAGGAGCACTTTTCATTTTATATGAAAGCTTGGATCACATGCTCACTGAATTGCTAAAAAATACAAAAGATGCTGTTATGTCTTTGTTTCCAAAGGTTGGAGAAAAGGGACTAAGTAAATATGTGAACACTAGAGGTAGAAACTTTGGAATATCAAGTAGATAGCAGAAGTTAGGAACAAATGAGGTTTTATAACCCATTTCAAACAGTTTTCTACCACTGTGTCTGGTCCACACAGTTGGACTAGACCCATAGTGATTTGAAATAATGTATCCAGTGCACAGAGAATTTTTTTTCCATGGTGAAGCTTGGGGTGTCCCACACTAGGGTGTGTTTTTTTTTTTTTTTGCTTTTCAGTCGTTAGATGTATTCATGTCACATATTTAAAGCTTTTCCGTGTAACATGAGGGCTGGATTTGTGCTGCTGTGTTTAAAAAGAGCCAAGGTTCTCATGTAATTTTGTATTTCAGCTAGCACACTTTTAGAACATCAAATGCTGCAAAACTGCTGGGAGTCATAAGAAGCAGGAGAGAGATCTCTTTACTGTTCTGTTGCTTGAGGACCCGAAAGAGGAAAAATCAACAGCATGTTTATAAGCAGTGGTCTAATATTAGAAATTAGGGTTGCTTAGCTGTTGGCAAATGCATGGTAGGCCCCAAATTCCTTCCTCAAAAGTAGGATAAGTTAAAATTGTTGTCTTACCTTATTACTCTGTTGGTTGTGTGTTTTTGTGTGTGTGTGTATTATCATTATGTATTGTTTGGACATTAAAATAACCTGTATTTTGAAATCCAAAACCAAATAAGAAGCCTTAGATCTTCTCTAATTTGATTGTGTTATTGAGAGATACTTGTTCTGGCAATGGTAGGTGATGAGGGTGGTCGTGTAGTCTGTCCCTCCCCTGGCTGCCATAAAAACCTATATAACACATTGAAGCTCTACTGACAAGATGCAAACTTACCATTTGCAGTTACCTCATGATGTTTTGCCCATAAGCCTGGGAAGGGAAAAGAACATACTGCTTAGCACAGTTGTCCATTTTTACCATGTTTAGACTTAGCATCTAGCAGGGTAGGTAAGAAACGCTTTGGAGATCGGAAGAGTTCCATTGAAATCCATGGCACCCTGAATATGCTCTTTCTTATAGCCATATTCAGAAATGCTTGGCTAAAATGGGGTTTTAAAGCAGTATGCTGATAATAAACCATTTGAGTACTTCAGGATTTACATAATATATCTATTATTGTTCTCTGAATGGAAATTAGTAATAATATATTTAGTGTTGAAAGACATAGATGGGAGAGTTGCTTTAATAGCACTGCTCATGAGTCAGTCTCTTTCTTAATTAAGCTTTTTTTTGGCGGGGGGGGGGGGAGTTATCAGAATGAGACAAATTCCTCCCACGTTTGCAAGAAAGATGATGAAAAGAGAGAATTAATTATTTCACTGATTTATTTATTTAAGTCTATTATAAGTGATTGCAAGAATTACCTGTTTAGGAAATTATTGGAAACGGACCAGATGAGGTTGCTGGTAGAGGGTGGCGGGTGTCAGAATCTGGCCCTTAGTAAAAGATGCAAACCAGAAAGAGCAACAACATGGTGACCAGTTGTTGGAAGTAAGCTGTGAGTTACGTGATAGGCCTAAAAGGGAAGAGTTGTGATAGATATTTACTGGTGGCTGCTGTCTTGAAGAACAGTCCTTCCTAAGGTGGTCACACTGATACCTTTCACTGGTTTTATTCAGTTCAACAATATAGTTTTGAGGAATGGAAAGTCCGAAGGTTGATTGCCGATAGACTCCTTCACCACTCCCTGCAAGAAAGGAAAAAATTATCCATGCAGTTCAAATGAGGACACGCTATTTTGCCTGTCAGGTGCAGATGTCACTGCAGAGCAAAGGTATTTGTTAGGACCATGTGGTTTTAGCATGCGGAACCAATCTATAAAAGATATAAGCGGTGAAATGAAAGAAGAAACATGTTTAACACTTCTTACAGTTATATTAGAAAGCTTGATCTTTGTGCCAGGCTGACTGGCAGTCAGCCATGGGTTACTGTGATGGGACTTTAATCAGAGAACATTACAGTGACACCCTGATCCCTGGCCATTCCACCAGACTATCCAGAGTTTTACCAGATTGGCTTCGTGGCTAGCTGAAGAACTGGCATAGAGAAGTTCAGATATCAGTGGTGACCAGGTAATTCTAACATGTGTCAAGGTATTATGGTGCAGTTTGTAACACTAAAATGACCAAGAACATGGCATAAGGACAAGAAATAATTTATCACTGGCTAGATACTGTTTCTGTGGACAATGCTGTTTCAACTTAATTCAAAGAACAGTTAAGTTATCCTAAAATAAAAATAATTTATTGCCTTGTTTTACTGTTAAAATATTTCTTTCCCCAGACCTAACAATTTGATTTTTTAATACTATTGTAAATTATTTGTCTAAGCAAAAAAGCTACTGTACGGTTACAGTGAGATAAAACAGGTATGTGGCATCCTGAACCCATTTGACAAACAGTGGCAATGAAATGATTGTCTCGCTGTTTTTTATAATAATGCATCCTACTGCTTGGGGTCAAATTTTATTCTTTTTATCAGAACCATTACTGTCTCATTAGTGGATTTGCCTACATAAAGGTACAGATACTTTGTGTCTTACTACTTTGAGTTGGAGGGAAGTAGCTCCCCAATCTTTACAGCCTCTATTCTATTTTGCTAAAGAATATCTAAAGGGGAACATTGACATTATGTGGAAGTATAAGAAAGAAATCTTTAAATAAAATATTAACATATCACTGTTATTCTGCCTGCCCTGGAAACTCGCTCTGGCCTTCCCTAGCACTTTTGAGCCAATGTATTCAGGATTTCATTCCCCTTCTCACCTTCAAATATTGTGGCTTTTCTGCAGCTATCTCATGACTAGGGTATCCACAGGGACCTGTTCATCTCAAAGCAGCTTCTGTCTTGCTGTGTCTTGAGAAGAGTGCACACTTTCTCCAGTGCTCTTTTCTGTGACATCTTGCTGTATCTGTAGCTGTGCCCAGCCCTGGTCTTTTGCATGCAATGTACAGCACGCTAATAGTCACCTTGCTAGAGATAATTCAGTAGTTTGTGTTGCAAGAAACTTCTTTTTTTCAGGCTGCCATTCACTTATACAGCATATCTGACTGCAAAAGGATTTAGGTTGGATATTACCAAAAGAGACTGCCTGGCAGAGTAGTGAAACAAGATACATGATTGTGAGGGAATTTCCCTCACTGGAGATTTTTAAGAATTGACAGTAAAATGCTTGCTGAGGATGCCTGAGTGCATGAGACCCTTCTCCACTGCAGGAGGCTGGGCTAGGGCATCTATTAGGTGCCTGCCACTTACGTTTTTGTTATTCTCGGGTGAATGAACAAGGCTGGCATTGAAAAAATATTTGTGAAACAACAATTTTCTCAAAGACTTAAACCCCCGGTCTTACAAGGTTCTGTTTCATCACTCACTATACAGCTTTTGCAACTATTCAAAAAAGATTGCTCTACTTTTCTGATCTATCAAAAGCACATGCTTAAAATACTGTCATTCAGGATCCGTCTGGTTTAATAGTTAGTAACCTCTGGGAAAAGGGCTTTGTCCCAAAATTCTCACAATACTTGTTTTCCTTCTTAGCATCACAGCAGTGTTTCCTTTCCAGCAGCTGACAAAGGCCAGCACTCAGGTGTTGGCCCTGCAGAGTTCAGCTGACCATGCAGATACTTCCATAGGCTGGGGCTCTGTTAAAATACATGCTCATATGTACACCACTTTGAAACGTTGTTTTCTACAGCAGCCTTGACCGTGATGTTTTGTCACGTTTTCCTTCTTTCCTTGAAGTCAGCTAAAGGTAACATATCTGAATAATGGTAATACCTGAAGACAGGTAACATAAGCCTGTGTCACCAGAGCGTTAACCATCACAAGTGGTTGAGCATGCTCTGATCAGCACTGTGCGTGCGTGTTGCACGTCATGTCTGCAGACTTGCAGCAATAAAGATAGGGAAATCTACTCCCAAGGATGGCTTTTGGCCTGGTCATAGTTATAATATAATAATAATAATAATAATGTAATGCATTATATATTTAGCTTGTTCATTCAAATATCTACTTCTTTTAGCATTAAGAAGTAGTTGATTAATAAGCGAGATTGTGCTTTGTTTGCCTAACAGGACATATCAGTACTAACACTACACTACTGATACTACTCACTGTATCAAGAACTGAATTTCCCTGTCACAAACTAAATTCCCGTTCTGCCCTGTATGTTTATCAGTTCAAGTTTTGGCACAAAAACTGTTCTGTAATGTTATTTAACATTACTGCTTACTGCAGGAGCAGACCCATAACATTCAGTGGAGTGAAGTTTGTCTCCTAAATAACAGCTTCAGAATTTACCATATGTAGAATACATTTCCACCTCTTTGATTTCAATTGCAGATTTACTGACATAAGGGCATTGTGTTTAGAGTGAGGCTGTTTGTTGCTCCTGAAAGATAACAGTGGAAGACTGAAATAACCCTAGCTAGCATTGACTTTTTTTTTTTTTTTTTTTTTTTGTCCTATTGTCTGTGATATTGTCTCCTTTAAAACTTAAAACACTCTAATTCCTGTTCTGCAGAAAATCTCTTGGAAGTTAAAATTTCATCTTAAAAACCTTGAGATGTGAAATGGACTTTTCAGAAAACCTGTCATACAGTGATAACTTCCCTGTGGTATTTCTTAAAATCATTTATGTTAAATACCACCAGGGAAAAAACTGGGAGGAAGCAGGAGAAATCTGTCACTGATCTGCTTTCTGTATGGATTATATAACTATTTATGTATAGGAATTTATACTTGTGCCTCTAGCATGAAGTCAAAAACCAATTATCTGTGTCTCTCAAAAAACTTCCCCTCGCCTGAATTAGGAGGGAACTAAAAACCAGATATAGCATCCAGTATTTATATCTACCTCCTACCAGTTGTCACATCAGCAGTTCCTTCAAAACAGAAGTCTGTTCACTAAATACTAGATTTATTAAAACACTGTGGGATCCTCTGAAGAAGACGATGAGTAACTCCATGTCATTAATACCTTAAGCTTGTAAGAGTCACTAATTTGTTGGGCATTGTGGAGATGGAGCGCAGAAGGATGTGAGGGCTCATCTCACACACTTTTTCTAAAGTCTACATGTCATTTGGAGGAGAAATGTTCTTGAGCAAGTATAGGAACTAATTCCCTCTCGCCCCCAACCTCTCCTGCAGCAGAGCATATGGGCCACAGCTGTGGTGGCTGCATCCCTTCAGGTACCAGGCTCCACATGACTGGTTTTGAATGCAAGCTCCACATTGTTTCCAGCCAACAAGGTTGGGAAATTTCTGAAAAGTAAATAAAACTTCTCCATATGCTGGAATTGCTATCATGCTTTCAGTTTCTTTGAGACTTCCGAGTACTTCACAACTTTGCTTTCCTTTACTAACTGAATCAAATGTGAAAGTATTTCCATTTGAAAGGATGCGGGCAATACTGCTCTCCCTTCAGTTTTGAGTAAGCTAATGAGTGTGTTCGAGATAATAATAAAGCATGTAGAGAAAGTATGAGCCACGAGTTAATAATCGTTCAGTACGAGGCAACTGAGGATAGCTTGAAAGCTGTTTTAAAAAGGCAAGTAAAACAGGCCCTGAAACAAAACATGCCCATCACACCTCAATCACTTTTTGTTTGTGTGTCAAGGGAAATTTTGAAATACATATAGGCAGAGTCCTTTAGATTCTCTTTTGGACAGAATTTGAGTGTTCAAAGAATGTTTTTTGAGTGTTCAAAGAATGTTTTCAAAGGTGTTCGTGTTTTTGAATACAAATAAATCTGAATCTCAGCATATGCTAGAAGATTACCCTGGGCTTGGTGTACTTTCAAATGCAATGTATTTGTCAATGCATTCAGTAACTGGCTGATGTTAATAGATGTGACTTGTCAATACACCAATCTCTTCTAGAACTCACACATTCTGTAAGTATTTTTTCATTTCTTTTGTGAGAGCCATCATCTTTGTTTTCTTTAACAACAAATTAGTTACCTACGGATCTGATTCTTCTATTAAACAAGACATCCCTTGTCAGCTTTCCAAAAGAAGGCAGATTCAAGACATAGTAAGCAAAACCTTTGTGTTTATTCTTTGTTAATAGACTAGAAATTTTATACTTTTAGAAAAAAGAAAAATTGTGTGCTCTTTCTATACTTGTGTTAAACTATCCAGTCCATGTTTATCAGTAACACCTTTATGAAATTATATTGTAGCATTTACCTTACTATTTTTCATCTCAAAGCTATGAGATCAGTTTATTGCATGTGTTACTACTAAGCAAGGCTTTTAAAAGAAAGGAGAGGGAAATGTAAATATATGGGGTTAGCCTTTTTTTCTTTTTTTCTTTTTTCTTTTTTTTTTTTCTCTTTTAAGATGAAAGCCATAAAGGCAAAATCCTCTACCAATTTGCCTGAAGACATCTTGATGACAGTATATGTTTCCTCTGTATAGGCCAAAGCAGAGTTTGGCAATGATCCTTTGAGACTTAAGTTTGATGCGAAAAGAGCTGGTTACACTCAGTCCTGAAACCTGAGGGGTCCTGGATATTGTTCCTGCCCTCCTCACTTTCCAACATAACTTCAAGCAAATGACCTCTCATGCCTTAATATCCTTCCTCATCTGTAAAATGTCAATAGCACTGCAGTCTTACTTGAACAGGATGTTTATAAAGGTCTGTTTAGACATTATATGGTGTTAGACCAAAACCTCTTTATCACTGCATACATGCGGCTTGAAGAGAAAAGGGTTTAAATATTGTGATACAAAAGCTCTTAATTTTAATCATCACCAATAAAGCATCAGTAGGATCATTGTTCCTTCTCAGTCTTTGTTTTGTTATGCTCTGTTGTAACTGTTAAGGATTGGCCACTGTTAAAGGTTAAACAGGCTCGTTTTTGTGGCCTGCTGGTGGTAGCTATGGGTGGCAGTGCAGTAATGGGAGATGCACAGGGTGAAAAGTGCTTTGGAAATGGCAGTGCTCTGTTGAATGGGGTTATGTTAGCTACTCCAGTTCCTATTAGAATTACCATTATACATGGCCTATAGTTTGGCTTTGTTGTTCTTCCCCAAACAGTGTAACCCCTCTCCAGATGAAGGGAGGTGCCCAGTGCACTCCCTGTTAGAAGTCAGCATTTGGAGCAACAGCAAAAGCTGGGAAACTTCTCTGTGCATGTCATCTGTCTCTCATTTTCTGCAATATTTTTCCATGGTTTTGTTTGTTTTCAGAATTCTGTATAAGTACTTGAAACTTACAGGACAGAGAGCTGAAACAGCCCACTTCGCTACACAGGGTAATTACATCTGTTGCACTTGGTGCTCCACACTAGATCTTTCTCCTTTGTGCTCAGACAATGTTAGTATGAAAAGAGACCTAACATGTCACAAACCTTCATTATTTACTGTTCAGGGTCTTTAGCCACCGTCTTGCCCCCTTTGAAGGTTATGGAGTACGCTGTGCTACTTGCTTGTCTTTTAAGCTAAGACTTATAAAATGTACTTAACAGATACGATGTGATTAACGGTGTCAAATGAAGATCCAGACAGTTCATTTAAACATCCATTTTGCAAGTATTTATGAATTCTGTGGAATTTTGCATTCCAAATACTTCTGTTGACTTTATAATGTTTCTCCAAGTGCTTGGAGTTAAGCCTGCAAGTCTTTTTAGGACTGTGAACTTTGTAGGCAATATATTTGTATATATGTGAGTATATAAAAGCAATTATGTGCTATTGTTTTCCAAATAACTGAGAGTTAATCTTGGCTGCAGTGAAAAGCAGCAATGGCATTATTGGGTAGAGTTTTAAGGCAAAATTAGTTCTAAATCTGGCAGTGCTCAAGTACCATTAAATAAAGCCTAAATTCAATATGCTGTATTGACAGTATTCTCCATGAACAATTTGAATGATCATGAGCCTTTCTCACTCCTTCTTTTGAAAATGAAATCTAAATAGGATAAACTGAGTAATACAAAGAGTTGAAGGGCTCCAAATCTAAACAGGGAACAGAATGTATTTTATATAAAGAACAGCTTTTCTGAGGAAATGATAACTCTCTGTGACTATTTAGTAGAAATGCTGTGAGAAGAAGTTTCTGTTTATCTTGGAACTTGCTTATAGACTGACTATGATAAATTCACTTAATTTTAATTTGATCTCCTCTGCTAAGATTATAAATGTCACAGTTGGGCACTATGCTATATCTTAATAGTATTTTCTAGAATTTTTATGTACCAGTGTAAGAATTTTTCCTTTAAAAATAGTTTTAAAAGGTCAGTTTTGTTTGTGATGACAGTATTTTCCAAAATAAGCCTTGAAAATACTAATTGGCTCTATCACCAAAATGTTTCTTTTTTTTTCTTTTTTTTTTCTTTTTTTCTTTTTTTTTTTTCCCAAACTACTCACTGTTTTCTGACATCTTCTAATCTTTATTTTCCTGCTCATGAAAAAATAATAAAACTTTGGAGCTCACTTTCTGAGTAGATGGCTTGAGACAGCTGAAGGAATATCTCCAGTGTGACTGTTCAGCATGAGATAAATGGATTTTAATTTAAACATAAGAGTATTGTTAGTGCTGGTGGGGAGGAGTAGTGCACAGCCCTGGGTGTGAGGCAGTGGGTGCTTCATCCCATCCCGAGCCACGTGGAAATTAGCTGCCTTGTTTTGGGGCTCTGCTCCAGAACATTGCTGTCAATCGTGCAAGAAATAGCTTGAATACTCTGTAGGAAAGCATTGCTTAGGTGTTCTCGCTGAGTAACAGTGACCAAGCTAGCTGAACTTTATGTAAACACAGCATACAGCTACTGAACCGAGTGTAACGCTCATGGGTGGATTCATTGCTCTTGTGGTGTCACCTGTTTGGTGAAGGGCTCATGTCCAGCTGCGGGCAGTAACACGGGATATGATACCACTGCAAAGCCCCCCAGATGACTGTGCTACCATGTTTACGTGTCAGTTCATTTCTGAAGAGGACACTGTTCTGTTACTTTAACTATAAACATTTTAAGTGAAAAATGGAGTTTCATTTAAAGCATAGAACTGAAAGTAATAAAACTATTTTTCCAGAACTTGTTGTTAAAAAAAATACCTAGTATTGTGGTATGCAGTTTATCTAGTCAAAAGGGTTTTCATCTGTTCTGTAAAATTACATGTGCTTTATTGCTGAAGTGTTACACTTGAGACAAAAAAAAAAAAAAAGACGAAAAGGTGGAAAGTGGCATTGTAGACTGATTATCATATCAACCATGAACTGCGTACTGTCAGAACACCTTGTTCTTTTCATATAAGCAGATAACTTTTTGTGAAACCTTTCCAGGAGAGTGGTGTTTTAACTTTATCACATCCAGGCTACATACTTCAGCAAATTCTAAAATCTGTGTGATAACCGAAAGAACTGTTCTGTATTACATAGAGAATTATTTCTTATACTTTTCAAATAAAATTTTAAAAAATACTTCCAGCAACATTGCAAAGTCAGTAATTCATTGAAAAGCTGGAAATAGGAGTCTTTGGTAGGATCTCCAGCTACTTGCTATACTTTCTCTACGAAAGACAGTCCCAAGGGGCTGTGGTATTTATTAGAAGTTGCAATTTTATTTAACACAAAAATAAGCATAATTGCTAATATTTGTTACTACACATCTCTTTCTTGAAGGGAAGTTAGAGCCATTACTTTTGATTACTCTCTGATATAAATAGAAGGGGTAACTTTATGTGTAAGCCAACCTTTATTTACTGAGGACTTACTTGGAATATGAAAGCCAAGCTGGTCTGGCCATCCCACAGATGCGTCTTGGTAGGTCATGTTTTTTTGCCATTGCTATGCAGTGAAAGATACTGATCTTGATTCTGGTTCTCTGCTCTGCGTTTTCACAGGGTTAGCTGTCCATCAGCTTAATTTAATATCATTTTCTAAGGTTTCCTAAATAATTAACTTTCAATTTCACAAAAATATGGACTATTTTGAGGGATTAATCCCTCAAAAATAGGGATTCTTTAAATATGTATGAAAGAATGAGGTTATTATAGACTTGAGTTGTTCTTGGATGATTTATTTACTTTGCATTATTGTTAAATACTGTATTATTGCTGAAGGTGAACTCACTTGTGTAAAGGAAAGCTTACAACAAACTAAAGTAGTCATTTTTATGCCATCATAATGTTCAGGGGAGCTGAAATTCAGACAATAACAAGTATTAATGCATTTCAAAATGTTACATACACTGAAGTGCATAGATTCAGTGGATGGCTGGATTTGGGCCTCTCCAAATCCAATATTCTATTCTCAAGAGATATGAGTAGCTCAAGGAAAGCTTGTAAAACCTTTCTTTTATTAATGACTACGCACTACTCTTCATTTCTAATTTATCCTGAGTATTTGCTTAGTGCTTAATAATACTACGGAGGTGTTAGTGACACTTTTCAAAATAATCCATCAGGAAAAAAGACCCAAAGTATTCTGAAGGAATTCTCAAAAGTTTTCATTCTGAGAAATATTAACTTCAATTTTCACTTCCTCTACCATCAAGTCTCATTTACAATTCAACAGGAATTGGTTAAGAGGAACTACTTCCTTCCCTTTAACATTTTGTGGAAAGTGTATGAGTATCAAAGTGGATTATTAGAGACTGAAGCTCAGATCTTAACCACAGATTCTACAAAGTACTGTTCTGGATGGATTTTTTGTTCTGCTTGATAATGTGTGTCTATATTCAGTTTCCCTTCACTTGTGTCTGCATTTTCTGAGGGGGAGAGAAGTTGCGGCATTTGGGTGGATTTTTGATTTATTGTCCATGAAGGTCAAATGAGGTGGGAGTCTGAGCTGTTTGGTCAATCTAACTATGTAATTATTGTTGAAGAGTTTGTTGGGGTGCTTCATAGTGATTAAGTACAGTAGACTCCTTCCCAGTTTAACGTGGATTTACAGATAAAAGTTTGGAACTAGTAGAATTTCCTATACTTGACAAAGAAAACACTGGCCCTTTAGTAAATGATGCTAAAAAATAATAAAAATAAATAAAATTAAATAAAATTACCCACAACTTAGGAAAGTTATCTTCCACTGCTAGCTAAAGAGGATTTTTTTTTATTTATTTATGGAGAATATCTTTTTTTTTTTTTTTTAAATTTGCGTTTTTTTCTGTATTTCTATCTGTTACAACCAGTGCTTATTGTTTTTTCTATTCTGTTTCAGCACCCAAAGACAATGAAGAACGTGTATTTCGGGAACGAATGCGCCCCAGAAAGCGGCAGGGTGCTGTCCGACGCAGAGTACATCAGGTTAATGGACACAAGTTTATGGCCACCTATCTTAGACAACCAACATATTGTTCACACTGCAGAGATTTTATATGGTATGAAGCAACTCTTACTTGTTTTTCTTTGCAACCTTGAGCTGAAGAATTAAGGTGCCATCCTGTTTTGCTGAAGCACAAATGACAAATGGTAGCTTTTTTTTTTTTTAATCTTAATTTTAATATTAAGTTAACAATAATAAAAGACTGTCAAATGTCCATCATAAATGTTAGAATTTCTTGTTTGGGTTGGTTTTTTTTCTTCTCTTAGCTGCAAAGTTCAGCCTTTTCCTACCTAGTACACACCATGAATTCTAGGTAGACAGACACTAGCGTTCTCTGGATGCCTAAGGGTAGGTTTAGACCTAATATTGGACCTTTACAATGTGCCAAGAAGACTGAACTCTTTGTTAGATACTTGTGTATCTCCATCTTTGTCCTAGGGAATGCCAAGCTCCTATAAATCTTACTGAAGATAATGGAAGATGGGAATATTAGACTTTTAATGTTCCAGATTTTTGGGTTCTTAGTTTACAGAGTTTTTGTTATTACAGTGTATGTCAAGAACTCCCTTTTAGAATTTTTTTACGTTAATGTTGAGTACTCACAATTTTCAGGTAGGGAAAAAAAGATGGAGACATTCAGTTTTCAGTTATTTTTCAGCAACTCTACTGATGTTTTCCAAAGTTACTTAGATATACTGATTTCCGCATTAATACATATAAAATCTGACATGTTCCATAATTAGTATTTCATAAGAGTATGTAATGAATCAGTCTTCCTTAATGTGAAACGTTGTAATGGCATTATTGTATGTGAACTCAACTACATTCCTCTAAGAAAAGTCTGCCGGTTAGCCCTTAGGTTAGCAAAGATGATTTCAAGTAATAATACTGATAAGCACAATCTTCTATTTAGAGACCTTCTTAATGACTATTTTACCTGCTTATGGCTTGGCATCTCTCTCTGTGTCCTTTGGCTTTGTCTATTTTATTAAAGTAAATGTGTCTTCTGAACCCCTTCGTGGCCTATCTTCCTATATGTTATTTCTTTGCAACTGAAATGGAGTACCTAGTTTGAACTGATCTCAGTCCAGAAATGCAGTTATGAGATTATTATAAAAGAAGCTATTCTTTTAAACTTGTACATGTTCAATAAAAAGGGGGAAAATATTTTTAATTTTTATAAATATATATTCAATATTTTCTAAAACATTGTTTTATTTTCAGGGGTGTAATAGGAAAACAGGGATACCAATGTCAAGGTAAGAGACAGTCTCTGGGGGAGCAGTTTGAATAAATGTGTTATATCAATAATAAGATAATTTCATCAGGCAATTTATAAGTGGCGCAGTTAACTTCTTTAAGAAGCAGATCCTAGCGCTCTCTCTGCACATCCAAATAGGGTGGCATACCTGGTGATGTTGGTTTCTTTTTTTTTCACCTCATGCGTTTTAAAATTGTGAAGTCTTTATTCTGCTTAAGATTAATTGTTTAAAAATGCCAGGTAACTGCAAAGACTGTAATTAAATAGATGAGATAATTATAGAGGTCATCATTAGAGAAGGTTATAGCAAAGACTGAAGAAGTTCATTTTGAACTCCATTTTTTCGTCTCAGTTTCTTGTACTCTTAATTTTTTTATGCAGTCACTTCTTGGGATGATATTTTTCTACCTAATTCTCATCTGTCAAGTAGAAATTATGAAGTTACTGATGATTTTTTGGTTACAAAAGGTTTGATGAAATTTCATTGTAAATAAATGCAAATAACCATTTTATATGATATAATAAGAAATGCTTCATTAGCATACAGCAGACATTCCTAGAATTCTGATTTTTTTTTCTCTCAACAATGACCAATGCTAGAGGAAAATAAAACTCACTGTTACAACTAAGAGTAAATTATTTTCTTGAAATAATGACCTTGAATTCTGCAGTATTACCATCCTTGTAATTTCTAATCTTATCTGTCATATCTATAAATGTTATTTGTTGCTTAAGTAATCAGTATTAATATTGGCAAAGCATTTTTGCCCTCTGAAGCAATTTTGCTGTTATCAATTTATAATAACATGTTGCAGAAGGAAAGTTTAATTTTTTTTTGTCGTCTTTGAATTTTACAATGAATAACCTTTGTGTATTTTTCCACTGGAGTCTCTTGAGACAATAATTGTTTTTACCTTTGTGTCTTGTATAATGTGGAAATCCTGGACTTTATCAAATAAATCAAATGTTATGTAAAAAATGTGTTTATTATTGTAAAAGGTAATTTGTAGATTTGACATACTTAGATTTTGGCAGATATGTTTTAATTCTCTTAAAATGGAAAGGTGACTCCACCAAAGGTGGGGGAGGAGTGGGAATTAAATTATCTTTAAGGTCCCTTCCAACCCAAACCAGTCTGTGATTCTATCAAAATTCATTGGTCTCAAAAGTCCATTACCTTCTGACTTTGTAAGGCTGGCTTATTTAATAGTCTTCACCAAGTGACAGTCACTTGCAACCTGTCTTTCAGGTCCCAGGATTTCTAGTCTTTAAAATCAATCTTCATGAAATCTCTTTCATATCTTTTTTTTTTTTTCTTACAGTTTGTACTTGCGTCGTCCACAAGAGATGCCATGAACTTATAATAACGAAGTGTGCTGGCTTAAAAAAACAGGAAACTCATGATGAGGTAGATGTTTATAAAATAAATTTTCTAGATAAATCTCTCTCTTTCATCTGTTCAAATTTATGTCATCTCCCGTGTTTGATCAATAAGTGTTAAGACTTTTCTGTGCCCTTCTGGTCCTGTTAAGATACAACATTTACTTTGGAATGACAGAATATCGTAATAGTTTCATTTAAGTGGAAATTATTGTAAAGCAATTTATTTTTAATTAGTAACCTTTTGTAACATCTGCATGCTTAATTTCAGTAAACTCTTTATTTTTTTTTTCCATTTTTAACATTCTCCATTTCAGAGTTAATACCAGTTTTTTCATTTTAACTGGAAAGAAGGAGGCTCAGGCCCTTTATCATAATCTTCCCTGTATTTCATGTGGCTGAGTCATTAGCAGCAGATAGGGTAGGCAGTAAGCTTGGGTATCCTACATCAACATAAAAGACTGCCCAGATGTTTTTCACAAAACCTCAGCAAAGACTGCATCCAAGCTGCCAAAATGTAGAACAAAACCCATCTATGTAATGAAGAAGGCCCCTGGGTATTATATACAATGGCAGTGGTAAAACAAGGTACAGACTGCATGGCTAACAGGTTTTCCAGCATAAGTACTCTCTACCTTTAGCAAGCTTTTCCTTTTGCATAAAGGGAATTAACAAAATATGTGCTTTATGTTATCATGCATTTCAACAAATGAGGCCATCACGTGAAAATGAAATGAGCTACCTTCAGAGCTGTCCTGTTAGGGGAGTAAATTTATCTGCCAACAGCATGTTCAGCTCTGGATCACAGCAGGGCATAAAGTGATACTTTCATTTGGATGAAAGGTCTATCTCAGCTAAAATGGTATTAAGGCTTGCCTAGTAAATTACTGTTAATTTCAGTGGAAAGTCATACACCAGGGAGTGGTATGACTGCTGTTGTGTTCAGGTTCTTTAGACTCCTCAGCTTTGAAGCATCCTTTTGTGGCTGAGTTGACAGGGGACAGTTGAGGAGGGGACTGGGTTTTATGTCTTCTGTTGTTTGTTTGTTTGCTTTTTATTCTTTTAAACAATTGTAGCCCTCAGCGGTAGCATATGATTGCTTTATTTTACACAGAAGTGTTTTCCTTGTGTTTCAACCAAAAAGCTATTAAATGCTCACTATCCTGTTTTGGACAACAAAAGCCTACTATTTTTCACTACAGGATCAGGTGAAATGGTGAATCAGGGGAAATCTCCTGTGGTTGATCCCAGTTCATTGGCCATGCAGAAAAAGTACATTTTTGTTTCTAATTGTTAAAAGCCAAAATTTATATATCAGAAAAAGCATAGCTTTAAATTAGAAATTAGAGTTATATGTAGCTATGGATTTAAGCCACTCTTGCAACTTTGAACATGATTGAAACACTAGCTCATCTCATTCTTCCATGTGCGGATGACCATCATTGTTCAAACTAGAAGTGTTCTTTAATATCTGGTTCACAACCTGTATTTTACATTCAAAACTTGATCTCTTGTGACAAAGAACTGTGTCTAATGCTGTTGTTGCATAGTGCCCACAGGAAGATAGGAAATCTTGTGTGGATTTATATTCCCAGGCTCCAGACTAGTGGGGACTTGTATGCTTTGCTGATATAATGCTTTCATTGTTTGGAAGAGGTACTAGATCACTGGAGAGAAGCCAGCAGTAATAGGAAAGGGAAGGAAAAACACTGAAATAAATCTCTTGCTATACAGTGGCAGCTATAAAAACTTATCAGTGACATCCTTTAATTAGTAAGTTATCATACCTTGGAATCCTCAAGCACAACAATTTATTGTTGTTGTTTTCATAATGTTTTCATAAGGAACAGTGGGATATGAGAACATAAGTGGGTTGTGGTATATTTCTCTTTCTTAGTCCTGTATTAAACCTGCCTCCTGCTCCTAAAACAATTGGGAGTGACTTCCTTGCCTTCCACATTAAGAGATCTTTCCTGATAGCTATGTATTTGTTGTTTCCAGAAGTACTAGGAAGTAGGCTTTAGTCTTTGTCTCTTGGACAACAGCAGCCCTTCCCCCTCTTTTCCCCCAGATAAAACAGTGAGAAGAAATCTGGAGCATACCTAATGGAAAGATCATTTGAGCACAGACCTATTTCATCTTGTTTGAATTCTGTGTGATTTCAAAACATAAAAGGCCTCAGTGTACACTGAATATAAAAAGAATAATTAGAATGAAATGTGCTGTGCTTTCCTTTTTCAGCAAGTGGGATCCCAGCGTTTCAGTGTCAACATGCCTCACAAGTTCAGCATTCACAATTACAAAGTGCCCACTTTCTGTGATCACTGTGGTTCATTGCTCTGGGGTCTTTTGAGACAAGGTTTACAATGCAAAGGTAAGGATTATCACTTCAGATCTTTTTCTTTTCTTTTCTTTTCTTTTTTTTTTTTTTTCCTTGTAAGTGCAGTAGATTTGGAAAGACCTCTGTTGTAATTAAAAAATATATATGCTACTGCTTCCAAGTTGCTCTGTCTATTCCAGCACATACAGGGATTAATAGAAACTGAATAGTGGAATGCTGTAGGGATTGTCATTACCTTTAGGAAGTGTCCTTTCCACTGTCTGCAACACCAACCAGTAACAGATCCAGAAGATGAAGGTGAAGAAACAAATTTTACACGGGCTGCCATGCAGGATTGTTGCCACACAGGAGATTAGAAGTTGGCAGAAAATTAGGGACGTTAGAATTTACATCCCTTCATCTTATGTGCCTTCCGTGTTTTCAGGTTTGTGGTTGTTAAACTTTATAAACAGTAGTATTCTGGCAACTTTTTCCTTTAATATCAGCTTCAAAAATGACTGTTATGTATTGAATGCTAGGCAAAGCATTTCTTGGGCCCATGTCCAGAAGATGAGGTATTTTGATATCTAGATGAATTATGCTTTGTGATGATCTGCCTAGCCCATCTATTCAGAAAGCAAAAGATTCATTATGTTCTGCAGCTTAAGGACTGTACAAACTGGACTGTGTATGAAGCTACTGTTGGAAGGTATGTTCATGTCATTTTAACCGACTAACAGAAATGGTTGGTTCCATATCTCCGTGTTTAAAACAGAGTGTGTTCTAAAAGGGGGAAAACGTGGTACAACCTCTTGCAAAGGAAAATAATATTTTAGAAATAGTGAAAAAAATACTGAAATGAATGAGTTGATGTGAATGATGTCATGAAGATAATGTCAGATCCTTAGAAAGTAGTACCTAATGAAATCACATGCAATTTCATTTTCTTACACCTTTATAAATAGGTAGGTCATCTTCATAAGTAGAGAAATCACATTAAGTGCACTTCTCAAAGGTAGAAACATGGAGTCATATATATGTGTGTAAATGTATGATCTATGAAATGCTATCTTTGCCAGTTATTTAAGATAAGGTATAATTATAGGTGAAAGTCAGACCTAATGCTTTCTGTCACGTATTGCTGACCAGCAAGGGAAAGAAGAAATTTCTTTCATGGCTAAGTGAAACACAGTCAGAGCGTTCTGAAGTTTAAGCCTTGCCTTGTGATTCTAGATAGTGCTTAGTGATAAAATGTTAGACTTGAAATACTGTTACTTTACTATTATTAAAGATAGTATTCAAATGCTATCTTAATTATAGTGGAGATATGTTCAAGATTTTTCAGTTAAACCTGATTGTTTTGTTCCTTAATTTTAAATCAGAGCTATAATATCTTTCCCCTTAATCTGTAAATTTATTACTTCACTGGCATATTCTCTCTCAAGTACCATATTGCCATATTTGTTCATTTCTTCTTAACTATATACAAGTGTTATGGCTCATATATGTGAGTAGCAGATGTATACAAACAATATTTCAGAGAGCCTGTATTGCTTTCTAAGTGTTCATCAAATTAATACCTGAAAAAATGCAGTACTGCCTGCACAAAATCTAGTATTCATCCAAGCTGGAAACGTATTTTTTTTCCATGCTTTGTTTCCTCTCTTAACAAATGCCGAACAATGTTCCCTTCTTCAGAGATGTACTTGTTTGCCCAATGTAATTATTAATGCCATGAAAAGTGTATTCCAGGGTTTTATTCTTCTGTGTTTTTTTGTTGGTGGTGGTGGTGATTGGTTGGTTGTTTTCTCCACTGGTTATTCCTGTGCTTCATTTTACAATGTTGGAGCACACACAAGTGTGCTGCTTTCATTTCCTCAGTGTCCACTGTTACGTATCCCAGGTCTAGAATTTTACTTGCCACTTAGCTTGTCATTGAATATACATATAGTGAAAGTACGACATATAGCAGCTTCTTTTTCCTCTTCTTGTGAGCTGAAACATACTTGGAAATGAAAGGCACCTGCTTTCTGAAGTGCATGATTACTGCCAAAGATATAGTACTTACCTGCACAGGTCTGAGACACATGTGGTTTCTTTAGGGCTTATACTGTTAAACCGTTGTTGATCAACAATATATTGAAGTGCTAATGAAGTGAGGAATATTTATCTAGTATTTAACTACACTTGCACTTTTGTTTGGTTTATGCCTTGCTCCACGAGAGGGCAGTGAAGTCTAAGACAAAATATGTCATCTGGCTCCTAGCAAACCCACTCCATGCTATTTTTAATGTTCTTCTGGCTACCACGTAACCTGGAAGCTTTATTTTTTTATTTTATTTTATTTTTTTTTTTTTTAGCTCATACTATTATGCTGTTTTCAGGAGATGGTATGTAAGAGAAAGAGTTTAATAAATGGATGATCTGAAGGAAAAGAGTGTTTGACGGTGCCAAAGACTTCTAATAAAACTTAAAGTACTGTATTTTAGGCCTGCCTACACTAGGAATTAATATACTTGAGTAAAATAGAGCAAGAAGCAACAATGCATGAAGTATTATAGCTGAGCCCTCCGAATGAGAGCAAACTAGACTGCTAAAATTCAAGCTCTGAAAAATCTTTATTTTCTAATTCAAATTCTAATTAAGATTTATATTATCATTAAATGTTTTCATTTGTTCCTATGTCTGTTTGGGGGCTGTATAAAAACACTGTTCTGTAGTGCCATAGAAGAAGAATGATAACCGGGTTAGTCTTTTTATATTAGCATTCAAGTGTCATTGTGAATTCAGCTAAGTATTTTTCTACTGAAATTATATTTATTTGAAAAAGATATTGGTAGGTCCAATAAGGTCTGATTTAAGTAAGACAAAAAGCATGGCAAGATAGTATTTATTCTACTTTATTTCTTTACATTTCCTTGCAGTTTGCAAGATGAATGTACATCGACGCTGTGAAACAAATGTGGCACCAAACTGTGGAGTGGATGCTAGAGGCATAGCTAAAGTTCTTGCAGATCTTGGAGTCACTCCAGATAAGATAACTAATAGTGGGCAGAGGAGAAAAAAGGTAATTTTGCTATAAAAAATGAGATTACTATGGTTGCATTCTAATTTCACAAATCCAAGCTCAATCCCACTCACATGATTTGCACAAGAGATTTTTTTATTTTATTTTTTTAAGTCAGTACAGATTTAAGACTTTGGCTTTTGATTTATAAGTGCAAATTATCTTTTCTGAAATTCAGAACGAGATTTTGATCTGCTACAATTCTGTAAACCTGGAGACTGTATAGTCTGAGAGTGTTTTTCCCCTTTTTAATTTTGAGGAGGGAGATTTGACAGAGAAACAATATCTGACAAAGCAGTTCATAAAAACATAAATGTGTCTCTGGCTTAGAATTGCCATTGGATAATTGATTGGTTGAAGCACTGCACTACTCCATAACAGTGTTTGTAAGTGCTGATAAATGAGCAATGTGGTGATTCACATAAAGAGGAACTGTTCATCAGATAAGTGATGGTTTCAGAGTTGTCATTACTGTTACAAGAAGAACAAGGCTGTTCTTGAAATAGAGTAGGTCATCCCAACTGCATCCAAAGTCTATGGAGATACCATGGATTTATAGTATGTATCCTGGATCAGAATTTGGCCACACTTTCTATCTCAGTTTGCATGGCTGTGACAAAAGACCCTTTGTTCTCACCTGCAGGAATAGGTAAATTTTAGGCATAATTTCATAAAATATTGTAAAATTTGGCCGCTAGTCTGACTTATTGTTGAAGTTTTGGATGTGTCATTCTCTTAGATTCATTTCAAAAGGCCACCCTTCCTGTTACTGCAGGTTTTTGGCTGATTACTCTAAGGTCTGAGAAGCAGTTTGCTAAATGAATGATTCCATTCATTTTCCCAGTTATAGCACATTTGTATCCCATGTACACCATTTTAAAATGTTACAGAAACATAGCACATTCAGGTATAAAGTAACTGATTTGTGACTCCTGGAAAAAGATGGTGTCATGCTACTACTGCATGAATGAGTTTGCAGTGCTTTTGAATATGTATGTAGTTATATATTTACTGGATGGATTTCTACACAGGTTCAAGTTGGTTATACAGAACTTTCCCTCTCACTGGGTATGATTATTAAATTTATTTCATCAAAAGAACCTATTTTCTTTTAAACTGATGATTCTTTCTCTGTTTATATTCTGATCTCTATTTGATGTGGTGCCATCTATTGTATAACTGAGGTTCTGTCAGTGTGAGTAAGTAGGGCTAGAGTATCTTTCTTTTTTTTCATACTTCTACTTGTGCATTTAAAGTTGTTAAATTTCCTCTTGGCAGCCTGCACTGGAGGATTCATAGCTGAGTAGCCCTTTTGGAAATGTTTTTAGCTAATTGCAGGTGCAGAGACTCAACAACCGGTTCCTGGAAGCACATCATCGGAAGAAGATAGGTCAAAGTCAGCACCAACTTCTCCATGTGATCAAGGTTGAACCTTTTATTTCCTAACTAATACATATTGTGATTTAATGTCCTTCTTTACGAGAAATAAAAAAGCTATCAGCCCCAGGCTTTGTAGAACCAAATCAACCAGGTAGTTACAACCACAAAATGAAGCATCTACTGAGAAAGTTACGAACTGTAAAAGCTTTTTTAAAAGGCTCTCATTTCCTTTAAATCTCTGAAATTAAGTGGCTTGCAAAGGTAAAATTATAAAGCAGTCATCTTAAAATATTTTTAAGTTTACCAGACAAGTCCTTGCTTAACTATGTGCCCTTACGGATGGGGAGTGTGCTATGGTAAGAGCGATAACATTTTAAATAGTACAACTGAACTTGGGATTGCTTTTATCTGTCTGGAAAGCCTCCATCTTTTAATAAGTTTCTGAGATAAAACTGCAATTCCACAATGAACATTTGTGATAATAAAAGTTTCCATCCAATTAGGGTATGCTAGAGTTTCTGCATCTTCTCCAGAGGATCTGGAGACAAATATTGTAATTGTCACTGATATGGCTTAAATTTCTTGAGCTGAACAGCCTGATGGAGAGAACATGTATGTCAGCAGCACTTCTAGAATCTGATCTGGCTGGTGTTTTTAAAAATTAGATGTCTGTGAAGGCATCTTCTGTATCATCATGTGTGTAAACTGGTGAATGACAAATCTTTACACCAATGCAAAGGAAGATGGATGCTTTTGTGTTACATTCTTTGGAAATTATTTATAGTCGAGAAATTACTCACCCTTAGTTTGAGGAAAAAAGCTTCCAAAGCTCCGTGGTAGTAAGTAGTGTGAGTTTCTGAGCTCAGAACTTATTTGAATTTCTCAACCTTTTGGTTTTACAGAAAACATTTTGTTAAATAATATTTTTGAAATATCTGATATTTTGGTTAAAATAAAAGCTAATAATTTGTCCAAATTCTCCTTTAAATTTCACTTTTTTATTTGTCATGAAAGTATTTGCTTCCAAGGCCATCAGGCAGAAGTACTACGTAAAAGTTTGAGGCAGACTCTGACATCCCTTAACCACCAGGATTCACTGTGTTTTAAGATTTAGAAGCCTTGAGAGACACAATTGCTATTTGAAGTGGCTCTAGAAAGTATTCAAATACTTCATTAGCAGCTATCTGATAAGAACTGGAGCTGAGTAAGATTTTTCATTCATGTTGACTTCCAAGGACTGGGACACCCAAGTGTCCTTTGAACTTTTGAAGAAATGACTAAAATACTTAAGCAGGAAGATGAGTAAGTGCTGCAGGAAGATGGGGGGATTCAAAACAAAGTGCTACTCTGTGATACAGGAACACCCAAAAATCACTAAAACAACTATTTGGCCGCTAGTCTGACTTATCATTGAAGTTTTGGATGCGTCATTCTCTTAGGTTCATTTCAAAAGGCCACCCTTCCTGTTAATGCAGGTTTTTGGCTGATTACTCTAAGGTCCGAGAAGCAGTTTGCTAAATATGTATTCTTAGCCGCAGAATGCTTTACACAGTATTCAAGGATGATGAATGTCTTTGCCCCAAACTTACACAGACTGACACAGATTGTTTTTATGGTGTTTAGTTAAAACTTTCTCACGTTTCCACAGAAATTAAAGAGCTGGAAAACAACATTAGGAAAGCATTATCATTTGACAACCGAGGAGAGGAACACAGGGCAACAGCTACAACGTCAGCAGACAACCAGCTTAACAAACCTGGGGAAAATGGTGAAAATGGGGAGGTCAAGCAAGCCCAAACCAAGCGAATAGGCCTTGAAGAGTTCAACTTCATCAAAGTATTAGGGAAAGGCAGCTTTGGCAAGGTAAGTAGCCTTCCTCCTCCTCTCCCCCTCCCAATGTGCAGGCTATTTTTGACTGTGCTGCTTGGAAAATACTCATACTGATATTCAGAAAGTGCTTCCACCCTAGCAGTTTCCTTACATTCTTTACATATTGGGTAAAAGCTGCCTTTACTCTGGTGATCATGAGTATGAACCTGCTCGTCAGCTGGAATTTTCTGTGCTCTAACACACTACAGTAAAAGGTCAAACCTTTTGAAATAAAATGTCAGTGCTTCACTGTTTCAAGATATTGGTAATGAAGTAAAGATGTACATACAGTTGCATATGTACTGTTCAACAAGGCAAATAGCTGTAGTCAAACAGGAAAATTCAGACAAGGAATAATGCTGTGGAGTTCTGAGTTCATTCCCTCTCTAGATAATATCCAGTTCAACTACTTCAAATTTACCTATTTCACTGAACCGTTTATGTGTCTTTGTTCTTCTTTGGTAGATATGTTCAGTGCTGGAGGAAAAGGAACTCAAGCATTTCTACTCAGATACGATGAGTGCAGGAGGGTTAAAAAGTTGCTGAAAATACTACATATGCAGCCAAGACATAATTCACCAGATAGGTGAATTATCCTACATAGGGAACTGATGATGGTGGAAAGGGAATTGCTTTATTTACAGTGCTTACAGATCTCCTCTTCACCATGAAATCTAAGAGGAGGACTTAAATGTGAATCTGTTTCACAAGTACACTCTTCCCTCCTGACAGGGCTGAAGCAGTTCTTTTGAGTTTCCCTGTTTTCTCATCTGTCCTCTGAAGCCTACTCAGTCTCCAAACTAGAACTGACCTTAAGAGGGTGTAGGACTTAAACCTTATATAACAAAGCAATTAAAATCAAGAATTCTGAAGTGGCCAGGATAGTAAGTGGGATTGTATGTTGGGCTCATCACACACAAGTCTCAGTAACAAAAATGGGAGAAAAAAGGAAGAAGTAAATTTATGTTCCTTCTTTTTTTAGTTTTTGAGAACTCATTAAGATATGTAAATAAAGGGCTAAAAACTTCTTATCCTCTGCATTCTTGACTAACAAACAAAATATGTGTGATCTGTTTCAAATTTAAAGAATACCATATGTATCTTTCTCTAAAATTGCACTGATTTACTTTTTATTTCATAAACATGCAATTTCATATAGGCAAGTAGGTAACTGTCATTGCATCATTGCATTAGTTTCAAATCTCTCTTTATTTTCAGTGCATTCAAACTTCTATGCAGCCCTGCGTATGTTCATGCACTGTAATGTGTGTTCGTGTCCAAATAGATTTTTTGTTTGTTTTAGGTAATGTTAGCTGAACTAAAAGGAAAAGATGAAGTGTATGCAGTGAAAGTCTTGAAAAAAGATGTCATACTTCAAGATGATGACGTAGACTGCACAATGACAGAAAAGAGAATTCTGGCATTAGCACGGAAACATCCATACCTAACACAACTTTACTGCTGCTTCCAGACAAAGGTAAGCTACATAAACCTTTTACAAGTTTATGCCCAAGGAACAGAATTTGCTATCTCCAGAATAGCAACATAAAAAGTACAGCAATATTGCAAAAACATTTCTGAGAAGATTTTGCCTTTTCAATAGTGCTGAATGGGAGAGTATTGGCTGCTGTTAAATAGCAGAAATACTATTACCTTGTAAGTACCAGGAGATGGCAGTAAATGAGTTAAAAATAAATAAGTAAATAACTCAATCACAAAAAAAAACTACTGAGGTGCCATTTTCTGTGTTTCTTGTGTACACCAATAGGGTATATCATTTGCTGAATTAAGTACAAATGTTTTTAACATCCAGTTTTCAGAGTAAAAACGCGAAAATGATTTTGTCAGAAGTAAGATTGTGGCAGAACATTTGTCTTTTCAATTTTCTTGTGCTCTGTAGTACACAGTTACTATTGCCTTTGTTTTTGAATATTATGCTGCTTATCAAATAAGTTCTTATAATGCTAATACTACCCATGTACTTGAACAGGGAGAAGGAAGGTGAAAAAGAACTGATAATGAGAGCCTTTTCTCTTGGTGTGTTTACTGGGACATTTTTTTTTTTTTTCTTATAGATTTCTTCTTTCTAGCACATGTTTTGGATTTGCTTCTTAAGTGTAAGCAAATATTTGGATGGCGTGGCTGACTCTCTAGTATCTCTGAATCCTGTCAAAGTGCTTGAGACCCATCATATTCATAGACTACTTCTGTTTTTAATTCCTTATTTCTCTCTTTGTCATTCACCTGATTGGACAGCTACCTGATTGTCCAGATAGCTTTGCGTACAATAAATACACAAGGTGAATCTGTCTTGCAGCTAGAATATCAATTGTATGTAATTGAATTTACAGAGGAATCCTGTATTTTTGAAAAGCCTGATAAAATGTTCACTATTTCAAAGCACCAAGGCTTGAACTTTCGTCAATCTAACTAAATATGCCATTTATTTCTACAGGATCAGTTTTTGACCTGTAGGGAATAAGTTTAGATTTCAATATATATGCATATATTAAATAACATATACATCAATTTCCTTCACTTACCAGTCATCATATAGACTCAACATTCTGGTATTTTTTCTTTTATTAAGATGTTACATTTGAGTAGTTGAGTCAATTTCATAGAAACAGAAGTTTGTCAGATTAAATGAATTACTAAATTTGTATCTTGAACAAAAATAAGCATTACTAATTGTGCATATGAGCATATGCATGCACTTAGAAAAATACCTACATTGCCAGCCATTCTCACGGTATAATCAAAAATATGTATGACACAAATGAACAAGTGCAGTAGTTGTGTAGAATTACAGAAGAGCTGCAATTAGAATATCTCCAAGCAAAGTTGTCAGGAAAGATAAATAGGGCAGTGAGAAAGCCAGAGGAAAATGGCTAGTAGGATCAAGATTATACTGTGTTCAAATATTCTTATAACAAATACTTAATATGGTTTAACAGTTCCTAAAATACTGAAATTCCATTGGTGTTTTATATGCTTTGAAGTTAACACAGAAAACAGCCCAGGAATGTGTGTGTAATTCCACCTACATTTTGTCTATGGAAGGATGTTTCACTTATTGAGACTTTTATTTCATTTGAATATATCTGTGAACATACAAATGTTTTAACATTATTTTAAACTGTACTACTATCACTGAGCATGATGAAGGTTTTAGATAAAAGAAAGTAATAGAAAGATTGTACTAGTGTTGAGCGATAAACCTTGAATAGAGGGGCATCTTTAGGACTAAAGCAGACCATGCTCTCTGAAATGCAAATAAAAGTATCGCTTGCCAGATGTAAATCGTGTAACATCAGTAAAGATGATACATTAAACAAATTATGCCAGAAGTTTCTCCTGCTACTCCTCTGGTTTCTTGGAGATTTCTTCCCATTTGTATTTCTCATCTGTTGTTCTCTTTTTTGTCATGTTTTTTCGTCTTCCTTCTCACTCTCTGAAGTCATTCATCATAGGAAAATATCCAGAAATTCTTCTCATCATGTTCTCTCTTCCCAGATCTTTTACCCAGGGAAACTGAGATGGTTCACTCTTGCAATGAATATAACAAGACTATAGTTTGTGGTTTTGCTTGAACTCAGAGGAACTGATAGTTAGGTAGTTATAAATCATTGGCTAGTGACTCTTATCAAAAAACTAAAAGTACAGATAGTGACACTCAATCAAATTAAAAGTCCACAGTTGAAAAATCAAAGGTTTTTCTGAACATGGCCTGTGAGCAATTTGTAAAGAACTCTTTATAAAGAAGCAAAAAAACAAAATGTATTTAAAAGCAAAAATTAATGCATCTATTAAATCTGTAAATTATTTACGAATGACAACAAATGAAACTGTACCAAGTCAACTAGTCACCGAGCAACTTGCTTGGCTTTGGTGGAAAAACAGGTAGAAAAACTTACTTCAACAACCATGGTCTATGGTTAAAATAGCTTTACCGAGAGAAAGGCTATTGTACAATAGAGTTTATAATGTGTTTAACAGTAGTATCTAGTTACTTACACTGCAGTTGTATGCTGTACTGTGGCTGCTGTGTTTTACAGAACTGGTCCCTGAAGTGATCGTGCTGGAATTAAATTTTACATTTCAAGTAGAGCTTATTTGTTATATATACCCTGACTTAATGGGGAGGTTGACTCAGTAGTATTCATTGCTAAAGCACTCAGAGGTTTGCTTTGTGTAATAATGTTACTTGCTTTGTTCCTCTTCCACAAAAATGTAAATGTATGAGTTCAATTTTATTTATTGCAGTATCTTCCTTTGTAATAAGGTGAAGACACTACAGAAAAGTTGCCTATAATGCTTTGTACAGTAAGTGAGCTTCAGTATTAGCCGCATTTGCTAAATGATGATATTGTCATCACAGTAAATAAGAATTACCTTGGAATTCAGAAATCATGCTGAATAATGGCTAGTAACAAGCATACCTTATATACCAGTGTGTTTTTTGCTCTACATATCTGAATTTACTTTTCTCAGTCCCATACAGCTTCTTATTAATGCAGATGAAAATACTGCAAATAACAACTGTGATCAAAACTGGCTTCTACACATCACTACTTTAAATACAATAATAATTTCACTTAAATCTGGATTAGTACCATAATCTTACTGTGGCTTCAATTCATCAGAATATTCCTATTCAACTATAAGCATATACTTTCACTCAAATAATCTCAAAGCTATGCACATGTTAATATTTTCCAGAGAATTAAGTGTGCTTTTCAGAAATTGAGCCTTCAGTTGAAAGACTAATAAAGTTCAACAAATTTATTTATATAGATAAAGTTCAATTTCTGTCTCCTGTTCACTTAGCTCAGTAAGATGAGGTATATAGATATGGGGAAATAACTTATCATTTCACAATGGTCTTTTAATTAAATTTATAACTCATTATTTTATTTTAAAGGAATATTCTTGGGACTGATATTTTTCATTTTCCTTCTTAATCCGAAAGATAACTTTGATCAAATCAGTTTGCTTTAAGCCCATCACATCAACATTATATATTTAAATTATATTTATACAAATGTTGTACTTTAGGTATTTTGTTTTGGTCTTCTGCAGTGACCATACCATACAGCTAAATAAAAACATCATACAATGGCTGAGCAATTGGCTAACGGGCAGGGCCCAAAGGGTTATGGTAAATGGGGCTGCGTCAGGCTGGCGGGCGGTCACTAGTGGGGTCCCTCAAGGCTCCATTTTAGGGCCGGTACTTTTCAATATTTTTATAAACGATCTGGATGTAGGAATAGAAGGTATTTTGAGCAAGTTTGCTGATGACACCAAACTTGGAGGAGTCGTGGACTCGAATGAGGGTGGAAAGGCCTTGCAGAGGGATCTGGATAGGTTGGAGAGCTGGGCGATCACCAACCGTATGAAGTTCAATAAGAGCAAGTGCCAGGTCCTCCACCTGGGACGGGGAAACCCTGGCTGCACGTACAGACTGGGCGATGAGACGCTGGAGAGCAGCCTAGAAGAGAGGGATCTGGGGGTCGTGGTAGACAGCAAGTTGAATATGAGCCAGCAGTGTGCCCTGGCAGCCAGGAGGGCCAACCATGTCCTGGGGTGCATCAAGCACGGCATCGCTAGTAGGTCAAGGGAGGTGATTGTCCCGCTCTACTCTGCGCTGGTGCGGCCTCACCTCGAGTACTGTGTGCAGTTCTGGGCACCACAGTATAAAAAGGACATGAAACTGTTGGAGAGTGTCCAGAGGAGGGCTACGAAGATGGTGATAGGCCTGGAGGGGAAGACGTACGAAGAACGGCTGAGGTTACTGGGCCTGTTCAGCCTGGAATAGAGGAGGCTGAGAGGAGACCTCATCACAGTCTACAACTTCCTCGTAAGGGGGTGTCGAGAGGCAGGAGACCTTTTCTCCATTAACACCAGTGACAGGACCCGCGGGAACGGGGTTAAGCTGAGGCAGGGGAAATTTAGGCTTGACATCAGGAGGGGGTTCTTCACAGAGAGGGTGGTTGCACACTGGAACAGGCTCCCCAGGGAAGTTGTCACTGCACCGAGCCTGTCTGAATTTAAGAAGAGATTGGACTGTGCACTTAGTCACATGGTCTGAACTTTTGGGTAGACCTGTGCGGTGTCAAGAGTTGGACTTGATGATCCTTAAGGGTCCCTTCCAACTCAGGATATTCTATCATTCTATGACCTGAAAGTCAAGAGAGCTGGGTTCTGTTCCAAAACTTGGGATAGCGTGTGTGAAGCTGTTATATGTTTTGTCTGCAGTAGTTGAGATATGAACTCAGTGACCCAGTCCTGCACATTAAAAAGAATGAAACAATATAAGATCTACTGGCACAACCTCAACTGATCCGTGATTCTATGTGTAAGGAGCTTCCATATTTTAATGAAGCTTATCTTAAAAATCCGTATCACAGTTGAATAGTATTTTTCAGTATGGCAGCATATCCTTTCTCTTTTGGCCAGAATATGGTCAATGCATCTATCAGTGTTTTCAGAGGCCTAATTTATAAACATGAATTTATAGACATTGCTTGTGGTCTGTCTGCTGGGATGTAAATGACGAATGCTGCATTCTATATATGACTCTTGCAGAGTAAAACTTGCATAAAACTCAGTATACGGGGTGTAACATTTTTGTAAGGACTGCCCATTGCTTATCATCATCTTTGAATTATTCAGGACTTCGTGTCCTTTACTGAGAAAACATCAGAGATGGGGTTGGGAACAGTTCAAGACTACTCTTGTTTAATAGATATTTGTATACGATGGTATTTGTATATGTTGATAAGATCCCCTCTCAGTGTTCTCTTCTCCAAATTCATTATAATAAACTCTCCAATTCATTATAATTTTAGAAGACTATAGTGCTACTGCTTCTAACATCTACCATTTGCTTTTTTATCCAACTTAATGAAATGAATTAAGTTTGGACTAGTACTCACCTGTTCTATTGAGACTATCTTCAACAAAGTTGTATACGTAGTACAGAGTACTACAGTGTACTGCAAGAACAGAGCAGTGTTCATAATGAATGATAGAGTTGCATAACTAAGCATCCTTAATCAGCATTACAGCTATTTCTATCAGAGACAACAATTGAATAAAGGTTAGAATAAGTCAGAAAGGTTTCTACAGATAAATCGTTAGACTTATCCCACCCCTAAAATCATTTTTCCCCATACAATTGGCTGCATGTTAATTGCAGCCTGTCTATTCATGGTGCATAGTTCCTGAGCAGACCTGCGAAACCATTTGTTTTTTTCCTGTGTTCCAGTGCTATAAATTAGAGATTAGCTATGTGATGGTGGCAGAACTGAAAGACATCTACAAATAGGCTGCAAAGAGCCTCTTACCGCTATGTTGATCTCTTAACTGTTATGTTCTACCTAGTGGCTTATTACTGCTTTATCCTGGATTGTAGGTACTGTGGTTCAGGTACTGCTTCTCTTTGTATGTTTTCAGGGTGTCTAGCACACTTTGGGTAGTGTTAGATGGCTGACGTTTTTAAAGCTAAGATTTAGGAGATTTTGTTTCAGTTTCAGTAGTCACGCTCTTACTTTCTGTTTTTGCCATAACTCTGAGCCTCTCTCTGAATCAGACCCCTCTTGGTTAAAAAAAAAAAAAAAAAAAAAAAAAAAAAAGGTAATGAGTTCTTTAATATGAGTACATTATTATAGTGTACAAGGATCAAATGGAACAGTGCAATGTTGCAAAAGGTATGAAATGAAGTTTCATTTTTAAAGTGATGTGTGTTTTTTGGTTGGTTGGTTTGGTTTTTGTTTGTTTTGGTGTAAGAAAATGTAAAACGTTAAAGGAAACATTAAAGGAAAATGAATCGTATGTTTATGATGTCCTTTGGTCATGTTTTCTAAATCAATTTGAGAAGAATCACTGTACTATTTAACCAAAACTGTCTTTGGTAATGTAAAAGCATGTCTTATTTCTCTTACATGTATTTATACAGAAAAGTAAATGTCATCTGTAGTAATAGCTCAGAGGGGTGTCATTTATGATATACAGTGCAAATTAACCTAACTGACTGGCCACTGTAACATTCATCTGGGACTAATCAGAGTTCATAATCCATTTTATCTGGTATTCTTGTACTTTCGTTGCTAAGCAGCTAAAGCCATTATACAGATATTGCTATATGGGTGTAATCAGTTTAGCACAAGTTTGCATTGCCTTTTATTACTGATTAATGTCAAATTAGAACATTTTAGGGCCCAATTCTGTTCATTATTATCCCTGCTTCACTGGATTTGTACATGTGTGAGACAAAAGACTATATTAGCCCCTGAATTTTTAGCTACTTGAATACCAAAATATTTTAATAGTCTTTTTTTTTTTTTTTTTTTTTTTTTTAAATAGATTTCTTAATGGAAGTGTTAAGTATGGGGAAAACGTAGAATAAAATCGTAAGCCAGCATGTATATGTTATGGTACCTTTTTATATCCATTTATATTTATATTCAAATTTAATTTGAATATTTTAATTGTATTATATATGCATATACAGATAATATGTACAATAATACGGATCTTTTTATTCCCAGCTAGTTTCTACAGTCAGTCCACATCATAAAAAATTACAACGAACAGATACTCATTCTTTGGAGTATGTCATGAAGCACTAGAAGTTAGTGATATCTGGTGATGACTCATACCATCAAGAAGTCATGTAAATACATGAAATTTTGGCAGAATAAGGTTTTTCAAAAATTTGGTACCACACATGTTAAATTTAGATTTCTGATTGACTGCCACACAGCACAAATTCATTGACCACGATCAGTGTATTGTCTAAAAGTAGACACTGTGGTCAAGAATAGTTGGAACGGTGAAGCTGATGATTAAATACTGTAATCACTGTCTCTCACACACACAAGCCCCTGTTTCCAGCATGATGACCCGCTTTTGGGAAACTTGCTATTATGCTGCTCAGTTATTGCTAGCTGTTCTTGAAGGATTATTAAAGCCTGGTTAGCTCACTGAAGACTCATTGTTCGCATTAGTCCTTTTAGTGTTAAACTTCAAGTCAGGCTATCAGTGCCGCCAGACTCATCAAGGGCATGTAGGAGAAATTACTCCTCCAGCATAGAGAAGGCATCAGTCGGAAGAGTCTAAATGCTTCTCTTTCAGACAGGAAAGACTTTTATTTTGTGATGTAGCACCCAAACTGAACGGGACTCTTTCACACCCTCTCAAAGCTAGGGCTTGTTCCTAGTTTGCATGTATAAAAGTGAGTGCTGCAGCTGCGGCTCCACGGGTTGCTTTGCTGTAACCAACTGAGGCCTCAACAACGCTGGGAAGAGCCCCGATTCAGCATCTGTGGCCAGAATTCAGTGTAAATGCTGTCATATAATAGGTGAGGGCAAGCTGGAGTTTGTACTGATTTTATTTACCCTGATCCTCATGCCTGCATATTCGGGTTTTAGAATTGGCACTGCCAGTAGTTGGCTGTGTTAGATATTTCTTAGAGCAGCCAAGTGTAAAATTCAACTTCATGATTTTAATCCTGATGTGATCATGTGCAGACAGGAGGTTTTTAGGAAAACAGGTGGAGCTAAGGGCCTTTTTCAGTACTGTTTTCATATCTCTTGGACAGAGTAGCTGAAACTACATACTGCACACTTTTCCTCTTAAGAAGAAAAAAAATCTCCAGTTGAGGCATGTTTGAGGGAAAGAGTTTTCAGAGTATCTACCATAAGCTTTGCCAGTAACTTCCCTGGCAAGTCTGTCGGTCTTGTACACTGTGCTTTAGAAGAGATCAGAGGAACTGGGAATATTGTCATCCAAACAAGGCAAAGGTAGTAGCTGACTTTGCAAGGTACTGGAAAATACCCATCACTTACTGGGTCTTCAGAATCCTCATATAAGCATTGTCTTACGGCTGTGTTAACATCATACTAGTTGGTTCCTTAATTGATGTTCTTAATCTAATAACTTTGGGGGGATTGAGTACCTATCCTCATCCAGCAGGATAACTGAGCAGTGTTGCTGCAAATAAAATTGTGCAGGTTAAGGCTGGATTGTGGCTTTTACTTTGGTTTTGTCTTCGGAGAAAAGAGTGGGAAAGACAAGGGTAATCCATGTTGTGGCAGTAGCCCTTGAAAGAAATGTGCTTGATGGGCTTGTAGCACAATCTCTCTCTGCAGCCATGTGCTAGGACCCTCCATTTTGCCCCTCCTCTTCTCCTAGGTCTTGAGACCATCTTTAGACCTGATGCAGGATACCTGACTCCCCTCCCCAGTTTGTTCAATAGAGAGACCTAAGTATATAACCTATGAGAACCTACTACTGGTCCTTTATCTGGGCACCCTTTGGGCTTTTTCTTGTATTTTACAGCCATAAAGCACTATCAACAACTTGTTTCTAATGGGCTAAATACAACAATGAATTCATGATAATAAAAACCTATCTTTAGGTGCTGCTCCTACAAGTAAACACCTAGCTCATCCCAGAAGGAGAATCAGGAAAAAGAAAACTGTATATAAAATTTCATTCTTCTTCAGCTTATTTTCTAAAGGGAGGAAATTGTTCTCATTGAGATTCATTTGGGCACTTAAATGCAAGTTGTTTAGTTGTTTGTTCTGTAGTTTTTTTTGTTTTTGTTTTTTTTTTTTGCAACAACAGTAGGCTTAGTAAATGATGATTGTACACAAGAGAATTTCACCATGGGAAAGAAGTGGAATTTACAAAACATTTTTGTGTGCAATTCTATTAAAAATTTATTGCTTTTTTTAAACATGTATGCAGAGTGAGAATTTTAATTTCAAACTTATCTCATGTTTTAATTGTAGTTGTGAGATATACACTGAATAATCTTACTGTTGGCATGGGACATCTTCTACACCATGTGCGAAGCAGGCCAGACTTGAGTGGGGTATAATAGACTTCTAATATATGCTTCTCAAAACAACACCATAACCAAGCTTACTTTTACACTTTTTTTAAGGAAATTGAGTGTCTGCCATTTTATGTAAGTTTTGGAACTGGGTGAGTACTTTAGCAGCAATACACACACGTGCACTTTTTTGATCGCAGAGGGGTTTGCTCTTGTTTAATTACAGTGGGCTAAGAGTAGTGGTGCTTAGCCTTGTGTTTATGTGTAGTGACATGTGTAAAGGGCTTCTTTGTGTTCCCAGTAGGGTGGGTCCAAGGCCATTCTGTAAGCTCAGAAATATTCAGTGCATTGTTTATCTCCTTTAAAAGATGACAAGGAAGTTGATCCATAATGACAATTTAGCAGTTAAGAGAAATGACTCTCTGGAGAAGAGCAAGTGATGTGTCACTTGCTCAACTGTGATTCCACAGCGTCTCTAAGCCAGGGCTGAAGTGCTGTATAAGGAACATATACAATTTCCACTAATAGTAAGAAATATCATCTGTAAAACATGTGCATTAACATTTTCTGTTCTGTTGTCCTAATAAACTAATCAGTCGTTAAAAAGTAATTGTTCAGGACTGAGGAAAGCTGATAATACTGCAGTGATTCTACAAAGACTATGTCCAAGCTCCTGGTGTGCTGATAACAGGGTAGTTCATAGGAATGTAAAGATTGCTTAGCAATTGATAGACCATGACAGTGAAAGTTAGGATGCTTAGATTTTGCTATTTCATCTTATACCAAATGGCTATGAACTGCTGTGAAACACTTTCCATTCTCCACTTTCTATGTGTAAAAATGTGTACAGTCACCTTTAAATGTGTACAGTCATCTTTAAAAAGTCCCTCCCACTGCCAGTGAAGATCAGGTTTGAGACCACCTTGTGAACCTGAACATCTGTAAGTCTATGGGACCTGATGACACGCATCCCAGTGTCCTGAGGGAACTGGCTGACGTAGTTGCCTAGGCATTCTCCATTGTATCTGAAAAGTCATGGCAGTCAGGTGGAGTCCCAGTGACTTGAAAAATGGAAACATCACTCCCATTTTTAAAAAGGGTAGAAAAGAAGACCCTGGGAACTACAAACCAGTCATTCCAAAGAAGGACTTAGGGGTACTGGTGGATGAAAAATTGGACGTGAACTGGCAGTGCACGCTTGCAGCTCCAAAAGCCAATTGTATCCTGATCTACATCAAAAGCAGCATGGCCTCAAGGGAGGTGATTGTCCCCCTCTACTCCACCCTTGTGAGACCCACCTGGAGTCTGCTTTCAGCTCTGGGCCCCTAGCACAAGAAGGACATGGACCTCTCCCATGAAGACAGGCTGAGGGAGCTGAGGTTGTTCGGCCTGGAGAAGAAAAGGCTCTGGAGATACCTTATATTGCAGCCATTCAATACCTAAAAGAGGGTTCATAAGACTGATAGGGACTTTTTATAAGGGCATGTGATGAGACAAGGGGTAATGTTTTTCTACTGAAAAGGGGTAGATTTAGATTAGATATTCAGAAGAAATTCTTTACTTAGAGAGTAGTGAGGCACTGGCACAGGTTGCCCAGAGAAGCTGTGGATGCCCCATCCCTGGAGGTGTTCAAGGCCAGGCTGGATGGGGCTGTGGGCAACCTGGTCTGGTGGGAGGTGTCCTGCCCATGGCAGGGGGGTTGGAACTGAGTGGTCTTTAAGGTCCCTTCCAGCTCAAACGATTCTATGACAAATGGGAATGGAAAGAGGTAGAGAGTTGTGAATTCCATTTAATGTTCCTTTTCATAATAAATATGCTCTCATTCTTACTTAAAGATGAATTACGTATATTGTGATCTCAGAATATATTCCACTATCATGTTTGTTACGTTAGAAAATTAGTATCAAATAGTGTTTTAATGTATTTTTTCCAAAGGGAAATCCTCTACTTAATTTGCTCACGGTCTTTCTCTTCCTACACAGCGTAGCATAAATATTTTACTTTTCCTGCATCATGCCTACTAATCCATCTTTTCCTGCATCCCGCAGTGTATTTAATAACTTTAAGTCTTTTTCCCATGCCCAGAAACTCTTTTTATTTTTGGAAGTTTAGCTTTGTTACAATCAGATTAATGAGGTTTTGAAGGAAAGGTATGACTCTTAAAATAATAATAATAATCCAATCACACCATTTAAAATAGTTTAAATAATAGCAGTAGTTTTACTAGGGAAAAAAAAAATAAAAAAAACTTTCTACTTTAAAGGTAGTCTATTACAAGGGCACTGAATGTTGATGGAAGGCATTCTGAAGGTTAACTTACAAACTTAACTACTTTAAATGTGTATGGAATAGTATCAGCTGGTAGTAAGTCTGCATATTTCTGTAGGTTAATTTCTGAATTGTGACCTAGAAAGTCCACCACATTTTACTCTTAATACATCCAAGACAGACTTTGTTATAATTCTTCCTATGCATACCTTGCCAAGAGCACGAGAAGGAAAATTGGGCTATTAGGTACTTAACTTTCTATTCATCCAATTGAAGGATGAAGAGAATCCATTTTTAAGCTTCTATAAATAAGTTTTCTTTAAAAACTTTGCAGAATTACACATGATAAGTAATTTCAAATACTCCAATTGATAAGTGGTTTCTTCAAAAATCTATGGCATTTCTTAGTTTCTGTTTTCAGAAACCCAGTATTAAAATAATCACACAAAATTCTGCCCCTTAAAACTGCATCCTGAATTGAAAAAAAAAATATGTGTCTCAAGGTTAAGAGGTGCTGTTCTCTTCTGTTCTGCTTTACTCATTTCAGGTGATGGCTAAAATGATGGCAGAATTTTGGGCAGAATTTCCTGTTGTCTGATTAATTCACACTTGTGAATTACCAGGGTTTACAGGTCTGTGAAGCATATGCTTTGCCAAAAATTAAACATGTTCTGGAAACAGGGAAGTATGGAAAATAAAGTAGACACAATTAATGCTTTTAAAGGTCACTGATGCATTTATAGAACTACAGAAATCCAGACAGTGAAGAGAGCTGTATGAATAATGACTTTCAATAGTTATTGGAAAAGCCTGGCTCAGGTAACTCATGTTTATCATATAGAACAAATAAATAAATAAATAAATCAGTGTGTGATGCTTACACAGATCAATGGATAAGTATAAAGAGCTTCATTTTCAGGAAGAAAATGCATAGAGCAGTGTCCTGGTTTCAGTTAGGACAGTTATTTTTCCTCCTAGTAGCTGGTAGGGTGCTATGTTTTGGATTAGGATGAGAAGAGTGCTGATAACATGCTGATGTTTTAATTGCTGGAGAGCAATGCTTACACTATGCCAAGGACTTTTCAGCTCCTCGCTCTGTCCTGCCAGCGGGCAGGCTGGGGGTGCAGCAAAAGCTGGGAGGGGACAAACCCAGGACAGCTGACCCAAACTGGCCAAAGGGGTATTCCATACCATCTGACGTCATGCTAAACAATATCTAGGGGTGGCTAGCCGGGCTGGGGGGGCCGGCTGCTCGGGGTTGGGCTGGGCATCGGTCAGCGGGTGGTGAGCAATTGCATTGTGCATCACTTGTTTGTACATATTATTATTATTATTATTATTTTCTATCTTAATAAACTGTCTCTATCTCAACTCACAGGCTTCACTTTCCCGTTTCTCTCCCCCATCCCAGAGAGGGAGGGGGGAGGGTGAGCGAACGGCTGTGTGGTGTTTAGCTGCCAGCCAGGTTAAACCACAACAAGCAGATAATGTTATATGTTGACTAAGGTGTTCACATGTATTTATCAGTTTTCATTAATTCTGTGTGCTCATGCAATTTTTCTCTTGAAATTTGAATTTTAACCTCTTGCTAGATTTTTCATCCACTTTTGGAAAGCTAATTTGTACAGAAGGCCACACAGAAGGCAATATCAGGCTCTGATCTTGTGAAGGACTGAACAAAACATAGTCATGTAAGAACAACCAAAGGCTTATTTGGCCAGCATCCTGGCTCTAGCAGTACCAAAGATGATGTCCAGGGAGAAACCAGGCAGAGGGTAAAGCATGTCATGACATTTTTTGAGAATACTATCGCAGTATCAGGAGATATACTTCTGTGAGCTAATGATGGTGTTCTTGCATGTAATGAGATGGCATCTTTGCATGCAATATGGATTGTGGGAAGTGTTAAAATAGAAAACCTATACAGAATAGTGAAAAAAATATATTAAAAAATATAAATGTTAGAGAGAGCTGTGTTTTGTTCTCTAATTTTTTGGTGGGAAAGTCCTCTTATTACCACAGCTGCAAACAGATGATTCTATAGTGCAGAATTAATATTTATATAATTTCTTTATGATATGTCTGAAAGTATTTTTTAAGGCGTTAAAATTCTCCAAACTGCTGTAGCTGCATTATTTCTCCGTATTCTTTTACAGTAATGAAATACTCTATCTGACCACCTTAGTAGCAACTAATCATATTGAGGTTTCTCAGAGAAAGCCAGGATTCCCAACAAATGGATTGATATGTTTTCCATAATGAATTTTCAAGTATACAGTAGATACTAAAAATATTGTACTCTATAATACAGGTAAATGATACATAATGCATCTGACAGTACAGTCCTAAAGTTATATTTTCCAGCACTGAGAGCTAAGGCACTGTAAGAAAGAGGTAAATGCTACAGTGTCTTGTGGATTCCCATCAAGAACATAGTCAGCAAAACACAGGGGGCAGTGTCATGCCAGAATCAAAAGGCATCATGCATATAATGCATTAGACTTAACTAAGAAGCATGCCAAAGAGTGATGACATCCACTTCTACATTTTCAGTATGCAGTGTTCTTTTGTTTGAGGTAGAAATGAAGTTGTTTTTTTGTTTCTTTGTTTTGTTTTGTTGTTGTTGTTGTTGGCTTTTGGTGTTTGTTTTTGTTGTTGTTGTTTTTAATTTATTTCAGTGACTGTTTAACACTTTTATCTGAACATTTCTTAACATAAAGGTTGGGTGTTGACAACTCTTTCATAAATACTAGTAGCTTTGTTGGATACATTGATGAGTAAAACCCATAGATTCTTTTGTGGACCCATACAGTAGGGAGGACATGTTCTAAAAAAGCTGTTACGTAGCTACTTTGGACATTCAAGAAATCTCACTTGTATTTTTAAACAATTGAAGAGTAAGAATGAAATAAACTTTGGGCAGGAAAAGGGTCTTTCTTCAGGAGGTTAAAACTCTGTATACCCCATGGTGTATTTAATTGCTGGTTCTCTTCGGTTGCATTCAGATGTGAGAAACTTGAGGGTCTTATTACTGAGTTTTCATTCGTATAGGCTTGTGCCACATGTTCACTTTATGCATTGTATATACAAACGTCCAATCCATGCTTGCAGTATTCAAGAGCAAGTCCTATAATGGTAACTGCTGTGCTGCAGCAGTATAGGAAAGGAAGTTTGCAGAGCTTTTCTAGCATAACAAGAAATGGGAAGATTACATCTAGTGAGATTTCTGAATCAGAATTGACAGAGTTTTAGATAGGAATCTGAATTTAGAGAGGCTTAAACTCACAAAACCTCTGAACTTTTGGAAATTTGCCATGAATCTGTGGGAAAACTTAAGAAAGAATTGTTGCTGGGTGATATGCCCAAAGAGATTAACTGCTTTCCACAGTGCAGTTCAATGTTGTATTATTATATAAAACACTCTATGTGGTTCAAATATCCCTTAGGCTAACATATAATCTCAGCCACATGTGTAACTCAATATCTGAGTATTGTTTCACTTTGCTTTTTAACTGGATTTAGACTGATGACTCGGGTTTAAGAAGCCACAGGCAGCTCCCTAGAACCTAAAAGATCACGATGTTCAGGTTTTGATACACAATACAAGCTTCATTAAAATCTGTTAACTATTATTTTGTTGCACAGTTAACATCATTATGCAAATAGCATTGACAGAAAGGAGGTTTATTTACTGGCCTTGTCCAGAGAAAAGTAATGTTTTATCCATTACTAGTGTGCTGTTTTTAAAGTTGTTTACATTCTTTGAGGAAATGCGGAAGCTACTGCTTGAAGAGGCTACAGGACATAGGATCTTATGGGTTCTTTCTGAAAGTATTCTTGAAGCAAATGCTAAATTCCATTATTTGAGTTATTTCCCAGACAGCAGAGAGAACATTGCGTCTTGGCAAACTGAATTTACTGTGTTATATTTGAATAATGAAAACTAAACTATGAAAAAAGTTCCCAGATCTTATCATGATGCAATGAAGAAGTATATATTTTTTTTTTGTCCTGCCCACAAGTTTTGCTTGCAAGTTAATACCTTTGTCAAATTGCTGATGGCTTCAGAAAGACATACAGACTATAAATAAAATTACTTGAGGATTTAAGTAAAATGCTTAGAAAGTTAAAAACATGACAATGTTAATGTTAATGTTAATGAAAAAATCTCATTTTTAAAATTATTTTTTCTTCTACTTCTTTTTTATTTTTTCCTCTAAGTATAGGCCTCTGTTAACTTAACAGAGGGAAGTTTATGGTCTTTCCTTAAAGCTCACCTTTGAGTTATGTAAATTGTTGTACTATAGAAACCTTTGGTTATAAACTTCAAAGGAGTTTCATGAAGCCTCAAGATGAATGTGGGGGAAAATTTCAGAAAGAATTTCTCTCTCCTATGGAACTGAAGACATGGGAAATTCTGTAAGTTCAACTAAGTTTGCTTTGAAATGCTAGGCTAATATGACTACAAAGTACCAAATAGGAAGCTTCAAATCACTGCTAGTGTACTTACTGAATCACAAAAGACTAAATTCATGCAAATTTTTACCACTGCTCTTTTGTTCCTAATTCCAAAAAACGTTTTTAAATGATTAATATACTTTTTCTTAGAATGAAAAATTGCATGAGGCCAAGGTTACGGCATGTTATATTCCCTGGACGCATTTTAGTCCAGGAATAGTGCTAGAAAATGCAACATGAAACCACTGGGACAGCACAGGCTACAAGTCCAATATTTTGCAATCTTACAGAGCTAGAAATATATCACATGGAGCATGTTCATTTTCCAGTAAAATATGAAATTTCTTTCTAATTCTTGCTAGCTAACTGACAGCGATTGCATCATTCTGCTGTAGCAGTTTGCTGCATTTGTCTGTCATTTTGATTCTCATGGCCTGCCTGTAGTTTTTAATCCTTCATGAACTGAAAAAGGTAAAAACTTTTCCTTCTCCTTGCCTTGCTTCATGTAACGCCACAACTGCTATAAAATAAAAATAAGGTAAATATATCGGGAGATACAGCACATATTACTTTTTGCATTTATTTTAAAAATTAGTTATGTGAAGCTTTGACATCAGTCTTGAAATACACAACTCACCAATTGTTGATTTCAGGATATTGATCACTGTGAACAAGAAGATGGTCGTATACTATGTTCTTCAATATGCTGAAGACTTTTCCTAGTTTAGGGACAGAACAATCCCCATCTAAAAGTTTAAATCCTAAAATAAGTCAAATTTAAAAAATAAATACATACATTCTTCTCTGTGATACACAGAATGAAATCAAGTAGTTTATAATGAGAAGATAGCACTTTTTTTTTTTTTAATGCATGCTCAAACTTAAGTACATTTATGTACCAGAGAGTAGAGAGAGATTGTGTCACATGGCTACTCATTAAAATAAGAATAAGAATAAAAACCAAATATATATTAGGGTTGATATTTTTAAAAAATGTAGTTGCAATCCTGTTTGCGTTATCCAAATAGAATGCTTTATCCATGCATTATTTAAGGAAAGGCAGTTTGTCTCAACTTTGCATATGCAATGAAACAAAATTGCTTAAAGGAATTTTCCCTATCTTCTCAAACACTTATGAAGTTTCCATCGGTCAGCTGTTCATAAATACCAATGACATTTTCATAGCTGATAGTCTCACCAAGCCACTAGCTTTTTCTTCTTGTTTTCTTAATAGAAAAAAAAATGTTGGACCTACTTTAAAACTTTTCAGTCTTGTACACATAGGATGAGATTTTTGACCCGTAAGCAGTTACAACTAAGTCTATAAACATTTTTCATTTTTACTTACTGCTTATCAAAACCTGTACGTATAGTTGCATGTTTTGAACACTTACATGTTCTTCGTAGTCAGCCTGGGGGAAAAAAAAAAAAAAAAAAAAAAAAAAAAGCTATCAAAAGCTCTGCCTGTAAAACCATGTCTTAAAAAATGAAGTTTGTGTTCTTATGTTATCACTGTTCGCCTGAAACAATTAAGTGAAGGTACGTAAGTTATAGCTGCAATTGTGATTTGATCCAGAACTCATAAAAGGTTTTTAGCTTGTAATCAGGCTTATAATGATCAAAGCAAGATACCATGTGATGGCACCATATAGTTTTTCACAATGTTGTATAATGTTTTACTGCAGCAGCCTGTCATCTAATGAGCATGTTTATGGAGAGAATACAGAAAATCTGAATTCTGCTTGGTCCGTGTCTGACAGTCATATATAAGTCAATGAAAACTTTTTTCAGGATATTTCCCAACTTTTGCGTGGTGGGATGTGTTTTTTGTTTTTGTTTTTAATCATTTGTTTGTTTGTTGTAAAAACGACTATGTTTAATTAAATGAATCTGAAAAAAAATAACCATTAGAGGGAAAAAATGGAATCTTTGGTCTGAACGCTGAACAATTAATAGTGTGGCTTCGTGGTGGGTGTGGTCACTGATCTGAGCCCATACAGTTGCTGCAGAACAAGGGTCTCCCCCTCTGTTCCCCCTTGCTGGAGTACCCAGTCTTTCTATTGCATCCATTCCAGTAAGCCCTTGTGTGGATGAATTGGATCCATTTGCTGACAGAGCTGAAAACTAAAGTTGCAAAAAAATAAAAACAAAACAAAACAAATCTGTGTATCAGTAAGCAGCTCTAACCTACCTGACCCTTGTGGGTGCCAGAGAGGCAGCAAGTGGGAAAGAGACTGTTGCTCTGCTCAGTAACGGTTCACTATCTGGACAGCAAGCCAGCTGTAAAATTGCAGGTAACCCTGCCTCACTAGACAGAAATGGATTTTCGCCTCAAAAGAGTAATAAGAAAATACGAAATGCAGTTTATTAATGTTGGTGTTTTGTGGCTATAATCACCTTAGATGTGATCCTAAACTCTTTATTCTTGTGATTACTATTAAGTTGCTCAGGAGAATGGAAAACGAGATTTGTGGGTCAATTTTAATCCTTTTGAAGATAATGGTTGTATTCCCACTGACTTGAGAAGGATCAGAAATATCGGCCTTTTTTTTTTTTTTTTTTTTTTTGCTATTACCAGAAGTGTGCTTTGCAGATGAGATCTTTTGTCATATGTTAGAAATTCACCTTTGACAGTGCAGATAACTGAGCAGCATATGCAATTGTTCTTTTGATTTTCATTTTTTATTTGTTATTTCCAGTCTTTACAGGCAATGAAGCCTCAGTTGTAATTCTTGTACATAAATCAGTTATACTGTCAAGGTGATGCACCATACTTTTCCATGGCCATCTTTGGAAGTAATTAGTTCACTTCTGTACAGTATTAGACTATGTGGATTAGTTGGTATGTTACCTATGCAGTAGAGCATTTATAACTGTTGATCCCAAATGGAATGTAAAATATCTGAATGTGGATTTCTAAAGGCCAGAAAAAGAAATGGCCAGTAGATTTCTGTCTATCAAATGCAGGAGTAAATTTGGAAAACAGCTAGAGATTGCAGAGAAGTTTTATAATAATAATACACTGATGTTGGCACTCCCCAGACAAGCTGATCTTTCAGGAACTTGCATGTCCCTGTATATTTTTCTTTCTTCAGGCAATTCTGTCTGAATTTTTTCAGATATCCTCTGTGACTGCCTGTCACTATCTTCTCGCAGGACTGTGAGCTCTCCAGGCAGGATCAGCTCTGCTCCCAGACCGCTGCTCTGCTTAGCATCACTGCCAAGCACATGGCTGCATTTTGCAGTCTGCAGTCTTGACATTCTGTGTTTGAACAAGGCTTGACTCAGATAGACAGATACAAGTCTTAACCTGCTGGCTACATTCACTTTGTGCCTTACCTACTGTTAGGCTAGTTTGGGATTAAATGGCTAAAATAGGAAAGCCGAATAGATGAAATGAAAGGCATGCATGTGTGAGTTTTCCATTGCGATTTTAACTGTGTATCATGAGGTGGTTTTCTGTAAATCTTGCAACCCAACTGAATTCATAGTTGCTCATATTTTTAACTGTCATTTTGGTACAGTTTCTGCTTCCTATTCTAAACCAGAAAAGAGGAGGCAGGACAGCGTGCTTCAAGAGAATGAAAGAGGTTTGACTGTTGCTGTTTTTCTGACCAAACCACACAAAGAAAACATTTGCAGGAATGTGTTTGTATATGTATATCCATGTGCTCAAAGCACATATTTCTTTCCTGGTAGTTTAGTGTCCAGCTTCCACTGCGCACAGGTTAGGTATTTTCATAACCTTTCCCTTAATATGTCTGCTATAATATTAAAACTTTTGGAGCTGTTTAAAAATGTTGGCTTTCTTAATTTTGTCATCACTCTCCAAAAAATCTTGGCTTCCTTCTTGAGATGATTTGAATTTTCATATATATCTTTGTGCTTAAAAACCCTATTACAGATCAAAGGTATATTTGCTGAAGTGATTTTAAACGTGGGTTCTACTTAAATTCATTAATTGAACTAATAGAAGATGTTATTTTACATTTTTATATGACTCAGTACTGAGAAACAATTCGAGTACCTCATAAAAAAACGCTTCGGACTACAAAAAATACATTGAAACTCATTGGCATTGAGAAGAAGAAATCTTGGTGTTGAAAGTTTATGATAATGATACATGAAAATGATACCTGCCAAAAATCATCCAGTAAGAGGAGGGTCACAGCAGAAATCTGTGTAGAACCTCAGAAGAGAATGGAAGAGAAATACAGAGCAGTGCATTACATTGGTAAGCTTCATAGATTTTTTTCAATGGAAAGAGTCCTCACTGAAAACCAACACTATACATGCCGGAGGCTAGGTGACTTCATTTTTCTTCCAGTTTTCGAACCACAGTTTTTTAGCTTTCTATTTCTACCACTTCAGTATGCAAAACTAAATAATTAAGCTCTGTCTTCCAACAACTTTCCAGAGCTATAAAACTGGTGATTTGCCAGAATGCAGAGATTCTGTGTACATCCAAGTTACCGCTGTAAGGAGTTCTTAGAAGTATTTTTCCTTAAGAATTAGTGTAAATTTCTTACAGCCATAACTAGGTATGTCCTTTCACTTAATTACTTTCCATCTTAATAGATACAGCACAGAAGTTTTGAGTCAGGCTTGCTAGTAGAATTTTGGGGGTTTTCTCTTTTTTGTTTGACTTATGCACCAGTACCCTTGCTGACCTTCAATAAAGGTGTTTGTTAAGTGCAAAATTTTATGTCCTAGATGTTGAACTGCGTGTGGTTTAACAACAACAACAAAAAAATCTAGGTCTGCACTTTTAATGACCCAAACTTTCATTCATCATAGAATTTTGCTCTTAATCTGTTCTAGGATCTCTGCCATAATCTTATCGCTTTAATTATAGTACCCAAAAATGCAAAAAATGTTATATAACTCTTTCTGAACTTGTTTGGGCTTCTTATAGACATGCTTGTGTGGAAGGAAAAACATCATGTAGTCCAACAGTGGCACAGGGGAAAAGTCATGCATGCAACGAATTAAGATCTGATTTTATAAAAAGAAACTTTTTTAAGCAATATTTTTTTAACATTAGACATTAAATCTCAAAGACTATTTCATTATAAAACTCTGAAAAATGTTGACTTCATAATCCAAAACTGCCATTGTGTACATTCAAATTTGTGAAATCAAAGCTATAACAGACTTTGTTTTGTTTTTATGAAGTCAGGTTCTAACAGATTGAAAGTTACTGTGCCTTAAAATTACTTGCACCATCTTATATCGGTAATTTAGAAAACTATCATCATTGTTTTCAACAAGAAATGAAAACCATTTGGAATATGCACATATTGTAAATATCTATGCCTGTAGAGGTTACCCAGCTAGAATCTTAATGACTTTCTATCTTTTCACATTGTGAAGTGTCTGCATTTCCTTTAGTGGAGTCCCTGAGAGAAGAACCTTTTACAACAGTGGAAAAATTAAACCATTCCTACGCATTCTTGCAATGCTGTGGAAAGTAGTTTCATGTTCATCATTAATGTCAGCATAATTATAATGCTGGAGGTGAGAAGAAAAAAAAAAAAAGGAGGAAATGTTTTTTTAAAAAATTTTATTTTATTTTCAGTTAATAAATCCTTTTCTTCTGTGTTTTGTGTAGATGAAAGGTTTTTAATGGCATTTTTATAATATCTACTGACCTTTTGAATTGTTTGTTAAATCTATTTCTAACTTCCCTTGTTTATTTGCACATACTTTTTCTGTGTCTTCAGAATCAATTTTATTTTAAATCAGTCATATTTTAATACTATGGGTTTTTTTAAATGTCAAATAACACACCATAGAATCACAGTAAAATTTAGGCTTGGAGGGGACCACACACACATATACATGTGCAGTGAATGCAGGGTGAGCTTGAGCAGTCTGCCCAGAGCCACAAGGATTCTCACCTTGATATTGCAAGCAAATTTTAATGTGATGGTAATAAGAGCCATTAGAAGAGAACTCTGAAATTAATTCATTGTGAGCATATTGAACAAAATTTCTGCAGGATTAGGCTCATGAATAGTCTACTGTGTGTTAAGGTGTTACAATAAATTCCATGATGTGTCAGAAGCACATTGGTTGTCAAATAATTTCATAAAAATGGTATGTAGTTGTACACGTTTGTGGGTACAGACGAGAGGAGCAAAATGGATGTATTGCTTAAACACTTTTACTGGTGTTCAGGCCATCAGAATTATTGGAAAATCTGTCATGTATTTTGGACCACAATGATAATTCCTGGTAAATAACACACACGTTTAATAACCTGACACACGCATGTTTAATAACCTGACAGATTGTCCAGGTTCAAAAAATCTGAATGCCAGAGCTGCTGCTAAGCCAGCCACTATTATCTTACTGTGTCATGTTAGCTTGTAACTCTTGTAAAATTCATTATATGAACTCCACAGCTGTAACGTACAGGACGCAAAAGTTGTTGACATTTAGGAACAGCCTGATAGAATGGGTATATTGTTTTGTGTGTTTTTTTTTTTTTTTTCCTTTTTCTTTTCCTTTTTTATTTTTTATTTTTTTTTGTAGATATCCAGACTTCCACTTCTTGTGTGTTTTGTCTTTGAAGTTTCTGGATTACAGTCGAGAATAATCTGGGCATTTTGAGGGGTACATCCCATTTGCGTTTTGATACATGGGGGATTGCTTGCATAACATCTTGGCTTTGGTGTTTGCCACATTAGAGTTTTTACTTGAAGATCACAGCAGCACAGAAAATCATTTTTTTATTTTCCCTTTGTTAGAGCTTTAAAAGTCACCACATGTAAGTGGTGATAACAAATGTTTGCAGTCTGATCACTCCCAAAGTCTTCCAAAAGAGCCTGTGGGCTTCCACAGTCCCTCTCCCTGGAGCAGGGGATTTTCCTGGCTGGAAGTTCTCCATCTGCACTTCGGTTTGTAATCCCTTTTCTGTTACTGGTTGTTGTCCATCCCAGAAAGAAGCTCAATTCAAAGATTAAAACTCTGTGTGTGTAGTTGGCAATCTCTTCTGATGTGGATCTTCAAGAACTTGGACAGTACTTGGACAAGGACTGTCAGGAATTCAGCTGCTACTTTCAGGCTGCAAAGATCATCTTCATTTATTTTTAGAATGTATGTACATTTTACTTTCTTATATCAGGACTATTTCTTACCAGGCCATCTCTAACTAAATGCTTAACTAAATGTATTAACTAAATGTTTAATCTGGTTTTGCTTGGAATGTGTCAGAGTAACATGTAGTAGCAATATTTGGGAAGACGATTTAGGTGATTTGTAGCTGAAACCCCACATCTGAATTACTGCTTCTGATTGGGGATGGTGAATTGTGAGCTCTCCAAAGCTGTTAAGCATTCGTTTTGGTTCCTTCCACGCCTGCTTTTTTTTTTTTTTTTTTCTTTTCTATTTTTGATTGACCTAAAATAAATATTGCTGTGGTATCCAAGAATCTGGGGGAGGGGAGGCAGCTTCTCTGAGTCTCTCCTTACATGGCACTTATCACAATACACTCCTGCTAAATATTCCAATTCTATAAAGCAGTGTAATGATTTTTAGTTGATATTTATTTATTGATTTATTCAAAAACACTGTTAGCCACACTTTGAAATTGTTTGAGCCCTCAGTTTTTCTGCAGCAATGAGTTTAGTGGAGAAGAGAGAATTCCAACAATGCATAGGTCTGAGAAACTATGCCGGCATAAAAAGGGTCTTATATAACAGGCAGATTTTCTTCTTCCTCCCTTTTCTGCCCAGCCCCTTTTCTGTGCTAGTCAAGGCCTTTGTTACAGTAATAGCCCAGCTGGATGCTACTTCCTCTGCTTAAGTGAAGTTCAAGAAACCAGCTGCTGCTTAAAAGAAAACTGCTTATTGTTAAGTTCCCCTTCTTCCCCCCACCAAGGTTAAACATGTCCCTTTGCTGTCAGCACCCCCAATGTAATGTGTCCCTAGATATTGTGGGGCACGCCTTCAAAGACATAAACCTAGTCTTTTACCAGGTTACCTGCTGACAAGGCAAAAAGATAGACAACAATTTCTAAAGTTGACTTAATGTTAGCCAGCCACACCAAGACTGGTTTCCCCTCCTTTAGGGGACTTTTTTTATCCACAAATGTAGTACAAGGTGAAATTCTGTCTCTGTGGGAAGTCAGCGAGGGCTTTTAGGCAGATGATCATTTTAATTTTCTTACTCTTGCCTCATTCTTCATCACTGCTGCAAGGAGAAATATTTTTTTCCTCCTCCTTATAAACTTCTTCAGGTTCTGTATAGTCTTGTACTTTGATGGAATTTTAAATACAAGAGTTGTATTAATTGTAATTGTGATTGCTCCCCAGAATCTGTTAGGCAAATGATTCACCCACACTTATGTACAGTAGGAAGGGACTGGAAAAGAATGCATTAATGCCTTCCTCTTGTATGCAAATAGCCACTTTTAGATCACCTAAGCTTTTCAATATTTAGCTTAAAAACAAGAACTCTATAATCTCTCTTCAAAAGCATGTCACTGAACACTGTGGTAAAACCATATAGCAAAATACTCACAAGTTTAGGAAAATTCATTACTGTACTTTAAAGATTTTCTGTGTCTTCTGAGTATTCAGTATGATGCCATCCTTAATTGCACGACTGTGTACACTTTTACCCCAGACCATTGCTATAGTACAAGAGGAGTTGTCATTTTCTCTATCTGTGATGATCAGTGTGATGTCTTACATACGCACCAGGTGCAGACCTTATGCTAATCAATTTCCCAGTGTGTGTATGTGTGGTTCTTTTACCAGGCTGCCTGAATATTTCAGAAAACAAGAGTACACTGTGAGAGTAGGTGAAGCTGCTATGGCCATTTTACAACTGGAGACCTTAGGTATGGAGGGATCGCAGGCATTATTTCCAACAGTTTTGTTTGCATAATAGACATCTGTACCTAGATTCATTCTGCCTAACGGTAGCTCTAATGTAGGGGATAAACAGGGAGCTGGCTGAGGTTAGCAAGACTCAGAAACTAAGCATCTTTGTGAGCTATCTTTAAGCTAAATGGGATAGAACTGTGCCCAGACCATATTAGTAGATTTTCAGTGTTAGTATTTTATGCTGTATAAAAAAACACTTTTCATCTGATTTCAGATGTCCCTATTAATGTCTTGGGTTTTGTGTCTTTAACTGATTCTGGAATGGTCTTTTGTGTGTTTGTGTATTTTTTTAGGTTTGTTTATTTACAGAATGCATAGGAATTTTTGTTTGCATGCATACATTCACAGAGTGTTGGGAAATCAAGCTTAGTCCTTTAGTCCTGCATCTAGATTTTACCTTTATGAGCAATTTTGGTTACGTCAGTGGTGTACATGTTTTGGCCTTAGTTTTAACTACTCCTTGTCTTTAAGTAGTTTCAGGTATATCATTTATTTTTTTTAAGGAAGTCTGTTCTTTGGCTTACCTTGACTGCATTTGCCAAATTTGTTGCAAGTCTCCAGTAAAGCGAAGTCTACATTGATGTGTCTGAAGCTTAAAATAAATTCCTTTATCAGAGTCATTTCAGTAACATATGTGCTGTTGTCTGATTAATGGAAAGCCTTATCTTTGATGACAGAAGAGTATGTGTTATTGTCACCTCCTCATTTGTCACTTCATCACATCTATTCAGAGTCAAGTGACCTGAAAGGTAAAATTGAGGGCTCTTACTAGATCTTTCAATACCTTGTTTCCAAAGTAGGAAAGGATGTTATATATAATGTTGGTGTGGTATTTCATTGTATACCTCCTGTGTTCTGTGCATTTTCAGGGCTACATGATTAATAGCATGCAACATGGGAGGCTTGTGTTGAACAAGGACTGCTGTAACTCTGTAGCACACATCTACGGTAGTGTATTATTTGCACTACTGGCATTTTTCTTGACTGTGTATCTTACGAGAACATTGTTTTTCTGCATTCAGATTTCTCCTAGAGACTTCAGACAGGCAAGCCTTTCTCTTTCCAATGGAATCCTGAGAATGCTATCTGAAATGTTAGTATAAGTTTATCTGTAGGAGACAAAAAAAGGAAAAGTAACTGCACTGAATTGGCATTTTCTAAACTTCTGTCTGGTCTTTCCACCTGGACAGTGTGAGAAACTGTAGTGGACTTCCATTTAATATGCATCTGCATGTTGCACACAGTGAATTTACCATGCATGTTCATTGAAGTGAGAGGGGGCTAAAGCTATGTTCATTGAATAATCCTCAAAGTCAAAAAAAAAAAAACAAAAAAAAAACCCTACCCGTCCAACAATAAGTTGATTTTGAAACTACTGTGTTTAATTTTAGTTGTTCTGTTTTTCCTAAAACCAGTTTCCTAAAAGATAGCTAAACAAATGGGCAAGTTGTTGAAATTTTGTTATTAATGTTCTGGTGTCTGAATGCAGTGTGAGACATAAATGTATGTATTATTTTAAAATTACTGACAGTCATATTTTTTTAATCTACAGACGGTTTTCACGGGTTGATTTTGCACCATAACCATGTTCATTTCAAATCGATTGTCCATTTAAAACAATGTTTGATGTTGTAAATCCATCAATACTTACCATCTCACTGCTGACTGCTGTTCTCAGTGGCAAAATATATGGATGGTAAAAGTGTTGGTGTTATTTTATAGGTATTCCTCAGAATATTTTGGAGGGGAGGGAGAGGAGAAAATATATCTAGGAAGACCAGAGCTGTGGAACTCAGTAATCAAAGTACTAGATTAAATAAACAAACAAATAAATAAATAATCTTGCTATTCTGCATTATGTCAGAAATAGTTCAGAAGAATTGTGAACTCTCCCAGAACCAGTACAGCAAGTGATGTAGTTCACCAAATACTGTATAAGGAACACCTTCCAAAAAAAAAAAAAAAAAAAAAAAAGACCCTGTTGTACAATTACACCCAAAACCACACTTGAAATAGAATCAGCTCAGTTAAGCACTGGGCATCTGTTCATAAATAGAAGTTATTAACTTAATAGTTTTCCAGTTGCCAGATTGCCATTTTACAGTATGCATTAGAAATATTGAAATATAGTCCAAATATTTCTTATTAATGTGCTGACTGCAAGAGAATGGAAATGAAATTGTGAGCTCCTGTCTCTCCTCTGTGAGGTAATCTGCAGATAGAAATGAATGACATCATCTGTTAAGAAAAAAACATACCTGATTTTCCCTGTGGAAGAAACAGCGATCCTCACCAGGATGGCTCAGAGCAGCTGATGCCTTAGGGAGAACTGCTAAGGAGTGTGTAACATTTAAGGTTTGGATCCACAAAACTTGATTTATGGAGCCTACTGACAAAACTGAACAGGACAACATTACATTTTGTAGAGTTCTTAATTCCGCAGTTTGAACTGATGCCATGGTAATGAGACATCCATAGTCTTATCAAATATCTGTTATATCTGTTTAACCATATAGACTAGTTTTCCTCTGCTACACAGAAGCAAGTTACTTTCTGGTCAAGGAGAAATCAATAGTGCAGAGTCTGACTGTATAATTAGTGAAACTCTTTTTTTTTTTTTTTTTTTTTTTTTTTTTTGAAAACCCTGTTCAGTAAATTTATTCCTTTTCTAAAATCCTCAGCTGCTTCTTTCCTCCACCCCCTCCCTCATTCCAGGGCATTCTGGTGGGTAAGTGGGTAAGTCTGCCTAAAAATGTAGATCTGCTTAGGGAGTAAACTCTTTACTGCCTTCAACAGCTCTCCACAGACAAATAAAATCACAAGTGATGTTGTTATCATTCCTCCAACAACTGAACTCTACCAGGTAAAAGAGTATGGGTAGAAGAATCATCCAGCATTCTTGTACTTGCACAAGTATTTAGTAGATATACAAAAAATGCAACTGCTTTATGATTGATCATATAAATATCAATAAAGTGTCATAAAATTTAATTATGTGCCACCAGAAAAAGTTTAAAAGAGGCGTGGTGTCCCTGGAATGGTTATTTCCAAATTACTGTTTCTAGTCATATTAGGTCTTGTGTAATTTAGTGCTTTGTGTGGTTTTAATGTGTCTGGAACAAAGGTTTTCTTCCTATTCTGAATTCAGCAAGAGTGAAGGCTTTTAGAACTTTCTAAAGTTTTAAACAGGTTACAAATGATGAGTGATTGAGTGAGCGTAGTCTAGAAAATTTATTGTTCTGCATACCAACTAAGAATCATGCTGGAGCATTTTCTCTGTCTAGCTGGGGTAGAAAAAAGTTCTTTATCCTATCCAACAGTTTTACTTCCAGTCCTCATCAAACATAAGATTGTAACCATTTGTGAAAACAGGAAAGAAAAAAAATAATCTCTTGATCTTAAGAGAGTCTCAATTTCTGTGTAGTATAAAGTCTTGAATTGGTTTTTATTTTGTCTTACACAACTGCATGTTTGTACATAGTACTGATACTAGATAGTATTTTCTATAAAAGTTTACTTGGTCAATATCAAATAGTGTTAAGCATAGTACATCATTTTCATAGCTGGTCTAAGAAGGCATAGGTCCATTGATTTCAGTGAGCTTTGTCCTGCTTGTAACTGGTGATTTTTTATTTTTATTTTTATTTTTTTTTCATATGAGATCATATTACCAAAACCTTGCCAGGATCTTAATTCCATGCTGGAGTTAGATTTGTAGAAGCTTGCTACATCTTGTGACCTCAATTTACTTTAACTTGCATGTTGTCTGCTCTGGTAAGACATAAATAAACCAGCTTGGAACACTACACAAGCAACAGAGAGCACAGTGCAGCTCAGGACACTTCCATGGCCACTCCTTTCTGAAGGATGAGTGCCTTGGCCCTCCATAAGCTAAGATCACTATGGCAGAGGTCCAGTACCTCATTGTGTTGTGATGGAAAGAAGCATTTGGAAGCAAGCAATTCACTGTCCGGGACGTTAAATATTTATTCACTAAACCAGGACTACATTTAAATATGGTGAAAGCTAAGTTTTAAGCCTCAGCAGGGAAAAAGTGTTCAGGCTCCTTGTGCTGGCTAACACAGTTTAGTGAAGATAAAGGGCAGAGAATATTTAAACCAAGCTCTCTCTCTATTTTAACCACCACAACCTCTAGTTTTAGCATAATTAAACTTAAGTGGATTTTTTTTCATAATTTCCTAACAGTAAGCCTGAACAGGCATCTTCCTGGGTTTTATTTCGATGCTCTAGTAATCTCATGCAATGGTCCTGGGAACGCCTGAGATCCTTCTTTTGCTTGCCCTAAAGGGGCTGCATTAAGGCCGTAGAAGGAGTAGGTTGAAGTATAATGTGCTCCTGCAGTCAGTAGGTGGTGGTGAATGGACCTTTACTGACAGTTGCCAGACTGCCTTCAGGGCTCACTGGAAAACCTTTGATATTACGCTGGGTCTCTTTTGGTGGGGGGGTGGATTTAACAAAAGTTTGGTGGCTGGAGAAGGGCATCTGCTTTCAGTCAGCTGTGGAGCGTTATATCATTGACATAGGGTCAAAATAAATTATTTTGTATTTTAGAGTTTATTGAGGGGTAGATTGCTGAATTTCAAATTTGAAATGTTCAATAAGAGCAATTATTTTGTCACTGCTTGATGTAGTTTTGTCACAGTCTTGATAGGAGTGAGACTGTTGTGTCACTTGCAAATAGGGAGAATATAGCAGCAAAATAAACTGAAGATTATGCTGGCCCCGATCCCTCCGTAACATGAACTAAAGTGGAAATTCACCCCAGTGCTGCACTGATTACAAAAGCAGAAAGAATTTATAAGGCAAAAGGAATGAAATGGTAACACAATAGTAGTACATTGCTCATGGTGTCAAAATGCTAGCTAGGCAGCGCATGAGAATGGTGCTCTAAATAATACTTAAGGAAAGGATTTCCTGCCTTGAGAGAAGGAACGTTCCTCATTCTTATGGCAGTTTTGCTGCAAAAGGTGTCTTACAATTGAACTTTCTGGACTGAAGATCTTCCCTTCTGCTCTGCTCTTGAAGGAATTTTAAAATCTCTTCATATCTGTAGAATTTCAACAATAATGCAATGTGTAAACTGCTGTGCATACCCACAGAAAATGCGTATCACTTAATATGTAGTTAGTGTGCTTGCTGACATGCTGACTAACACTAGAACCTGATCTGAATGCTTTGACTAGAAAGCACTTTGAAGTTAGCAAACCAGTATCATCCTAAAAAAATAACCTCTTAAATATGGGTGAAAGTCTATGTCTAGCATAGTAATTACATAGCAGCAGGTTAATAAGTGTAGAAAGAGAAATAGGAAACAGAAAGTTAAGAGTTTTGTTTCTTTCTCACTCCAGCATCATGTTTTTATTTCCTGAGCTGCAGCAGCTGAAATAATTTTATTATTCCTGCTCACTACAGACATAGAAACATGTTTTGATTGGCTTTGAAGTTAAAATGCAAAAAAGCCCACCTGATGGGGGAATTGAAACAACTTTTTCTAAAAGGCATTTGAGGTTCTGTGTCAGTGTTAAGTTTTAATTTTTCCTATGCGCGCTAAGTGAAACAAAAAGTGTTCCCATGTTACAAAAGAAAAAGACGTTACGTTTTGAAAAAGATTTCATAAACAAAGGAGGTTATGCACTGATGTAAAATTACATTATATACATTACACTATTACTCTTTATCACTGCCAATTTCAAATATTCTCTTAGGAGGATTATATTGTACAACCATAATGTTCCAATATGTTGTCTGAATCTGTGCATAGAACTTGAGTTGGTGTAAATATGAGTACTTTGAAGAAAAAAAAAAAAAAAAGAAAAAAAAAGGCTCATATTCTGGGTTTTTATTTGGTTTCTTTTTGTAGATTTATTTTTTAATATGCAGTTTGAGATTAATTCATCCATGTAAGTATAAATCCCTGTTTGTTTTTTTTCAGTATTTCAAGGTGATAGGTGCACATGTACAGGTAAAAGACCTAGTAAAAAACTACATCCGATTCTGTGGTCAAATCTTTTCAAATTGACCTTTCAATTGATGCAGACAGTCTGTACATTCTTCTGACTGGAGGCTTGGAACCATAATGAGCTTTACTCATAACAGGATTTTGTAAAGTTGGGAGAGGGGAGGGTTGGTTTTTTGTTTTTTAATACTACACTACATTCTTGAAAGAATGGGCTTTTAATGAAAGTGTGTGGTTCATAATGGATTTATTTAACTACATTTTTACATTTTATCTGCTTTGCTGCACATTAGATAATGTCATAATCCATTGATAGATGCAGAGGAAAAGGCTTTGAAATTTTCCTTCAGAGTTGAAAAGCTTAATACACACAAGTTACATGACTCCTGTTCATTCTTGTTTTATTTTCCAAACATAGTTGTTTAAATATTTTCACATATTAATGTTATTTTGTGAGTACTAAATGAAAATTTTTCAGTGCCAAGAATGAACTGAAAGCCTGAAACAAGGTAAAGTTCAGTTTCTTTTCCAAAACATGACCTTTATATTTTATGCTTTCAGTCATCTTTCGAATTGCTGCATTTATAATTGCAGTCTTTGTCCTGGTGATGCCTATATCACCTCCTTCATTGCTCTTTTAAAGGATTACTATAATAATGCAATAATTCTTTATATATGTTGCCATCTTCACTAGGATATTGATATTTTTAAAAATCCATTTTGTGTATGTCTTCATATGTACGTGGAATGTGTTTGTGTAAATACGTACTGTAAGGATTTGGTGGTAAACTGAAATCAAGAACTGTCCTACCAGGTCAGATCAGTGGACTATAATGTGTTAAGTTGCTGCTGACACCATGTGTCAGCATGCAAAAGACACTATTTAGAGAGAGCATGTAAGTGCCATTTTCTGCAATCTGTTCCCTTCCTACTCCACCAGCATCCAAAATTGTACAAGGATGTTCAAAGGGGCTTTTCTGCTCTATTCCTTTTACTACTTACTGTGCTATTGTCCATCACTTTTTCTAATCCCTATTTGAAGTAGCTGATGCAGTCTGCTTCCACAACTACAGCAGCAAATTCCTGAAGTTGGCTAATCACTGTGAAGTTTTTGTTCCTTCGTTTTTACTCCCTGTTTAACTGCATTCATGAAGTGTCCAAGTTCTAGTATTGCAGGATTTGTGTGCAGCAGTCCCATATTCAGTTTATTCACCATCTTTGCAATTATGTTATTTCACTTGTATTCTTCCTCAGCCCACAAATTTTAGTCACCTATTGTAAGGCAGCTGTTTCATCCCTGTGATCATTTCAGTTACTCTTCTCTGCACTCTTTTTACCTCCACTGCATCTTTTTTATTTTTGAGTTATGAGGGCCAGAACTGCATATAATACTCAAGATGTGGGAACACTGAAATTTAATGCAGCAGTACCCTCAGTCTTTCTTTCTGTCCTTACCAATTGTACCCACCATTTTGTTGTCTTTTTTGAGTGCTGCTGTACCTTGAGGCAGTGATTCAAAGAGCTGTCAACAAAAACGCAATTTGATTCTACAAAGATTTAACTTTCAGTTCGAAGGTCAGCATCGTGTAGATGTGGTTTCAGATATTTTCCCACAAAGGAAAATATTTCACTTTACACTTGTCTATAGTGAAGGTCCTCACCACCTTTTTTTGACCACACAGTTTGAATGGTCCTTTTCATGTTTCCTTTAACCATTAGCACAGCATCTGACTACCTGAAAGAGTTTAGTGTGAGCTGCAGATTTCACTGTTCCCTCCCTTCTCCAAGCCGTTGATCAAGATGTTGAATAAAACTGTGGTCAGAAGTGAATGTTTCTGGGACCCTGTCATAAAATGAAATTGTTCTGCCAGTAGTGCAATACTAACTCGTTAAGGATTTGTCAGATGAAATACCTGTACTCATGTATCAAGTAATTTTTATGCAAATTTCTTTATTTGTAAAGAACTTCCATCAAGAAAATTTCAGTCTCCTTTCCTTATTCTTGCCTTGCTTTCCATAGATCTTATGCCACACTGACTTGTGCACTCTTCCTTCTTCACCTGCATTTCCTCAGCTAATTCTTTCAGATGTTAAGAATATTTATTTTTCTAAGTCACCTGCTTCAAATGAAAACTACCATATGAGGCATAGTCTTAAATATAGTGTTTCCTTTAACAGAGAGTTTATTGCCCTCTGTTGTGCTTGTCAGTGTGTTGGACTACCTCCCAAGCATTCCTGAGTTTTGGTTCAGACTAGGAATGATGCTATCCTTATTATTTTACAGATGTAGAAATGGAGTGCAAAAAAAGTCAAGAGGCGATTCAAGTGATTTATTATTATTATTATTATTATTATTATTATTATTTTCACTTTGGTATTACATGCAAACTCACTGTGGGAGACAAGAAAGTTGTCCTCGCTGTTGTTCCTGTTGAAATCTATCTTTTACATTAATTAGTATTGGGGTATGGTAAGCGTAATGGGTAGAGGTAGTTCAGGATTAGGCTGAACCAGTGTGCTATTGTCCTGCTAATGCCCCATTCATGCCGTTTGTCTTGAGGCCCTTATTCTGGGTAAGGGAGAAGTTGCAGTCCATTGAGCAGTGGAATTTCCACTCTAGGTGTCCTGTACTCTTACTATTGCAAATAGGAGTTGGTTTGAACTTGAGTTGACATTAGCCCCTCATTTTTACAAGATGAATAAATAAAAAGTAGTTTTAAGGGGATTTTAAATCAAAGATTTGCTGGAATTGTTGAGCACACAGCATTTACCAAACTTCCTGAACCATGGCCAGGTTTTCATTTCTGAGGTTAATTCATTCTGTTTGGTTGCAGTATCTGCTTGTAAGGTCACCAGATGGCTGAAAGTTTTGTGGCAGTAATAATACCAAGGATTTAATGTAAATTGGATGTCTCCACCTTGTAATTTCTCTCTCCTGGGCTTTGAATTGCATTACACTTTCTATTCAACCTGAAACTCAACTTTTCTGACCTGGATACATTCTGTCATCTCCCAGAGTATTTTTCAGAAACATCTTTCTTTTTGTACTTACTAGAAAGAAGTACAACTTAAGTTACTTCATTAACTGTCAAAGTAGGAACTTTACTGTATTCATGCACATACGCATTCCTTTTTCAGTTTATCTTATAGTGAAACACATTCTGCAAATTCCTGATGCACACATCTTTGTTTTTTATGGTCATCCTCCAGAGAAGTAAACTGCCAGGCTATTCTGTAATCAACTTTGATGTTGCAATAAATGCTGTGATCTCTAAAGTTTTTTAACCTTTAACCAGTTAAAGAACAAATCAAAGAAGCAGATTTCCAGATAATTTAGAAAGAACATAGACATGGTAGATAAGTTGAAGTCTGTTTTCTGTGCATCAAAACACTTTCCTGCCACAGGAAGATAGAATTTCATTGAGCAGCTAGCAGGCAAACTTGACTGGATTTGGGGATCTTATCAAAAAAAAAAAAAAAAAAAAAAGAAATGCAAATTCAAAATGTGCAGACATTTGCACATACAAGCATGTACTCACAGGACTGTGGTTTTAAATCTGCCATGTTTCAGTATGCCCTGAAATTGTCCAGGGAATGTACACAAGCTAAAGACTCGTGACTCCAGGCAGCAGGTGCAAGTCTGACTGCACAAAAGCTTTGCCCAAGTCAGAGGTCACTGGCTGCTGGTAATGTCCCAATAGCGTCACCTGATGTGTGTGTCCCCATTCTTTGTTTCAAGAGGAGGGAAACTTGCTGGTCCAGATTTAAAACCTGCTAGCATTTTACTGGGTCTTAGAGTGAGTTCAACCTTACTAAATCCAGAGCAAAGTCTTCATCGATAACCTGGAAGGCACTCGCCATCTACTATCAGCTGAGGCATCTCGCCCTCCACTTTTTTCCCCATAGCAGCTTGGCTAGTGGTTAAGTCATGCGGGGGACAACCTGTGCTTCAGGCAGATAATCTTCCTGTACCAACATTCCTGGGGATCACAGTGTACCAAACTCTGCCTTCCTTTGATGGGTATAAAGTTAATCACCATTCATTCAAATTTGTCTAAACCATTGGAAGTAGATGTTATTTGTCAGCATCAGGCACTGAGGGTGACCCAGTGCAGAGGCAGTGTTGTTAATGGGGTCCATCATCAGCCTCTGACAGGCAAAGGGATGAACCAGTCCCAGGGTCCACCTGGCAGCCGGGCCCAAGGCACACACCTTTGGGCACAAGTGAAATGGGCTGAAATGGAGCTCCTGAACCCATGGGCAGGGCTGGAGGATTCTCCCTCCCCGAGGAGGCTGGGCAGGGACATTAGGGGCTGTAAGTGCCTGCAGGGTCCTATCACTAGCAATTTTAAAATTGCAAAGGGGATTAAATGCTAAATTTGGTGCTACAGAGGATGAGTGCTCAGTTCAGGAGACGGTCCTGTACTGAAGTAGTCCATCAAGGTTCTCATCTCCGTTTATCAGTTCATGCAGTTGCTCTGTATGTGTGCTGCTCTCCCAGCATTCAGTGTATAGGAAAACCTGTGCACACTTTAGTTATTCTAAAGTGGATGTATTTATTTTAATTTATGTTAACTGTTAAATGTAAACTTTTTTTAGTCTTTAGTTATATGGTTGCAATTTCACTCTCCCCTTTTTTGTTGTTTTTTTTGTTTTGTTTTGTTTCAAGATTTTTTGCTGCATGAGACCAAAGCAAAGCATGGAACATTGTGTGTGTAATAGTGGTGTGTACAAGAAACATGAGAGAGCATGTGAAGGTTGAGTTTCCCTCTCTGGCAGCTGCTCTATAGCAGAGCAGGTTATCTGGTTTCTGCTTAGCAACAGAGGCTCCACAGGGATTTGTTCAGAATATTTACCCAGGGTGGATGATCTGCCCATAAGCTGCTCTTCATGCTGACCTCCATCTCCAGATGACCAGGGAATTTTGATGATGATGTGTTTCTGCAGAGAAGGTTAAGGAAAAGCACTGAAAATCTTTAGAAATTCTCTGTATTATTATATATTATCAGCATGTAATTAAACTGTTACCAAGGACAGTATAGCAGTGGGAAAGGTGACATGATGAGATGAGGAGAGGACACAATTTTGTGTTTGGTCTTGCACCAAGCATAAGGTTAGCAAAAGGTCTTTTAGTCTGTCTCTTCCTAAGTAGCCTGATTCAATGCTAATTTTGTGTTGATCTCTCAGAATGAAGAATACACTTTCCGAAGTGTAGATGAGCATCCCTTTCTTTGCTGTAGTCAACGCATTGAAGCTTGCTCTGAGGGAAATAGGCTGTGATCACATAAAACTGGGGCTTCATACGTGCAATCCCTGCAGCTCAGTGGTGTGAGGTGGTTCCCAAGGCTCCAGCAGCAGCATTGCACCAGCCCTCAGCAAACACTGCAGTGCACTGAGGTTGGACAGCAGATACCCTGCAAACACTTTTCCAAGCATTGTTTCGAGTAGTTGTCTCACTGTTTCTCCCTGTCCATCCTATCTCTGCCCCTTCTCAGAATATACTGACTCCCTGTGCAGAGGAGCTTTCGGTCTGTATTGCTATGTACGGCATCAGTGCAAATTTGCTCTGTTATCAGGTCTTGTTATGGTACTTTACAACTAATAGTAGTATACATTTGCGCTCCACATGCTTCTTTGTATATGTGCAGTCTGAAGGATTGAATTGGAATATGAAGAAATGTGGATCAACATGTTATCGTGCATATCACTATTACAGTAAAATGAATTAATAGCTGCAAGAAAAAAAGGATCCTGAAAGAAAAGCTGGAATTAGATATTTCTGAATAGAAACATTTCTTAATTTACTTTAGAGCTGCAACATATCTATTTTTGCAGTCATAATTATTTTGTTCTGGCTCAGCTGAGTTCCAAAAAGAAAGTCTCTTTGGTAAAACTGCAAAATAATATGCTGTTTTTCTTTCATGTGATTGGAGACACAGTTACTCATAATACTGTCTCATTTTAAGGAACTTGAAATCCTTGGCAACTTTCTGTTAGTACAAATGCAACTATTTTTTACTATTCAGAACATCATGTTCAAGTAAACTGTAGAATATAAGTTATTTCTGGCATCTAGGGCATAGTTTGTGAACTGATATGACAGTATCTCATATAAATTTTCCATCTGGATGATCACAGTGCAGTAGAAGTTTTTTTGTTGTGTTGTCAAGCTAGAATCAACTGTTGTCACTGGCTGACCTTTGTTTTTGAGTACGTGGGAACATTACTGAAACGTTTCACATCATAGAGAAGAGCTGTTTCTCTGGTAGTGAGTATCTTTATGTTGCCAAAGAATTCATTCATCTACTTCTTTTGAATGGAGCACAGGATTCCCTGTCCCCCGCTGCAAACTTTCGAAAAGTACAAATGAGCCAATTCCTTACCACTTGATCTCACAAAATGTTCTATAGGACATAGTCAGTGGCCTGGTCTAACGAACCAAAAGTTAGAACATCAGGTCCTAAAACAAGGCCAGAGAACACTGTAAAATTGTTGAATACAAAACACTATGCACTAGTAGGTGAGTCATCTTACATTTTTTTGCTTAGTGCAAAATGATTGAGTTGGTTATAATAGTAAAGAAGTGTTAAAAAATGAAAAGGAATGATCTGATGGAACATTAATTATGAATGACTTGTTGATGAATGCAAGGGACTTGCTAGCCAGCTAGAGACTGGAAAATTATCAACGCTAAAGAACAAAAACCTTGTACTGAGGAAATGATAGAAGACCTATATTTAATGCTCGTATTTTGCTTCATGAGTTTCATTCAGTGATTCCTCTCCAGAAAACAAAAAAAAAATAGCCGAGGACAGTACCAGTCTTTTTACTCTCCCCCCTTTATTGCTGAGGCAGAAATAATATTTAAATATTTAAAACAAGTAAAGAATATCTGGTAGTGAATGTTTCTGTAACACAGCAGAGCAACATAAACGTAATATATAATCAGTACATACACGGGCTGGCGCTACTGCAGTACGATTTTCCAAAGCCCATTCCCACATTACAGGTAAAGAGGTTTAAAAGCTTTCAGAGAACTCTGAAATTTCTTAATAAATGCATTAATGTTCATGTCAAGCTTCTATCAGCCAAGCTAATTTGTGACAAAATATATCAAATAGATTGTGTGAACTAATTTTGAGTAACCTTTTGTACTCTTCTGCATTGTTTTCTTTTCTTTCACAGTGTCTCCTACCTTGACCAGAGCCAAGGGCAAGTACAATTTTGAGCTAGAAAAAGAGATGTATTTTTCCACTGCCAGATTCTGTAGTGCAGGACAACTCTCCTTGCACTGAGTGGTGCAAAGGCAAAAAAAATATTGTTGCATAAGGAGAGAGGAAAATTCTATACATCTGTGCTTTCTTTTCTTACAAAGTTTTTATCTTTTTAGTGGTTTCCTAGGTGAAATTCTAATTCTGAAAGTGTATACAGGTAATGAAATTTAAATCTGAGATATGGTTAAGTATTCCTGCTGTAATGCCCACTTTAGTTCAGCATGCCTGGTCCTGATATACTTGAATGGAAATCTTACCCAACACTTGTCAGGGTAGCTTTAATAGAAGTAACTCATTGCTAAAGGCATAGTAGTGTCCACCTATATGATGAATGATGGGTTCGATAACTTCTGCATTTCAGTCAGCTGGCTGAAGCCCTAGAAACAAAATGTTCTGCTGCCATATACCATCACTGTGATATAAGGACTTGTCCACTCAGCTAATTACTTCATTATTATTTTTTTCCCAGCAGTAATGGATAATTTCTCAGAAAATGGTTGCTGGATGAGTATTTTGTCCCATCATTTTCATTATCTTCCTTAACTGGGCTCCTTTTCCTTGTGATACCGTTGCTGCTAGGCCAACTGGCTGCATTCCCCAGAGAGCTCTCTATTATTTGTGTAGCGTCTGATGAATGTACTCGAAGACATAAACTAGATTCCCAGGTGACACAGAAAAGCAGAAGTTATAAATACAAGAAATCTTACAGAAGCAGACCGGGGTCTAAGGAGAGACCTAGGACATGTGCCACCTCTCTCTAAGCTCCTTGGTGAAATATCAACAGGTCAAAAGTTGTTCTAGAAGTTCTTAAGTGCCTTCAGAAACCACATAGTTAGTTCTAATTGGAAGACAGTGTTTATATTTTTCCTATAAGATTCAGAACAAAGGAATATCAATAGCTGCCTACACATTGTAACATTTTCCACATAATGACATTTTGTGGGCTTGATATAATTTTCTGCAATATGCATCAGGCCATTAAATGAGAGGTCTTTAAAATTATCTCACCAGAACTATTCTTCTTTCCAAACATCACTGAAAGAAAATAAGATCAAAGAATTTCATAAAAGGCTCTTCTTGCAGCTTATCTGTCATCAAATGAAGGTATTAAGGAAATGGCCTGAGAAGCTTTTCCTACTTGATACCCCTTTTGAAGTGACTAGAACTACAAAACTCGACATTTCTGCAGAGGATTCCAGTTGTGTTTCTCCCTTTTGTAGGAGGAAGGGCACAAAAAAAATCCCATACTGCACCAGCTGGCACAATTCTGGGGTCTCTGCACTCACCCCAGCTTGTACCCAGCCTTTCAGGGAGTGAGAAGGGGTCAGCCCTTCCCCTCAGCTTGCCTTGGAGCTCGTGGCTCCCAGCACTGCATCTTGGGCAGAGAATGGAAGATTGGCATCGGTTCCCAGAAAAGTTCAGTGAGTAGGGAACAAATATTTTTCCTGGATAATTTGGGGTTAGAGATTTTCCCAAAGATGTAAGTCTTTTATATCAGTTATTTTCTGAAGTTAAATGGTAGGGGACAGAGCAGATGAAATGGCAATGCACATAACTTGTTCTGCACCTTCATTGCAAGCCTTTGGCTAACAAATTCCACATTTAATCCTGAACTAAGCCCCATCTGAGTTAAAGACAGTCTCGCCATTAAACCCTGTAGATACTGTGTCAGAACATTAGGTATTGTATTACATATGTCACAGAAAACATTCACATAGGCAGAATGCTTAATATCCATCAGTGACAGGGAGAAGAAAAGGAATTATTGTTTAAACCAGAAAGTAACTATAAAAATGAAAATGTTTATGCTCACATGATAATATTTTAGAGTTACATTATAAAATTTTGGTCAATTCAAGAAACTCATGTAGAGTAAGAATTTTATGTCATTCCCACTGAATAAAATGAAAGTTATAAGGGGAAGAGGCTGGCAACCCTCCAATCAATGTTTTGTGCTACAATGAATTACATTTTTATCATTTTAATAACAAGATTAATGAAATCTTGAACCATGTTTTCTTTTTACTTGACTCTGTATGAGTCTGGCACGCCAACTAATATACATAGTAAATTCTGTCAAGATAGTAATCTGAAGAATTAGCTATTTGGGAAAAAAAAGTAGGAAGACTGTTTTCAAACATAGGGTATTTGTAGTTTACACGGGAAAAGTCGTTGTGTTAAGGGACATAACTGTCATCGGTTGTTCTACTGTACATGATTGTCAGTTGCAGGTTCCAAGGGTATAGGTCTTATTCATATCCATACCTTATCATACTCCAAAACCTATAGTACAGATGAGGACTTGTACATTTTGAGACTGATGCTGAAGTCAGTGGATCTTGTTGGTCACAATAACATAGGATTATTGTTTGAATAACTGAAATAGCCAAATAAACTTTTATAAAGTATGAATGCTAAGAGAATAACCAAATGGTGCATTTTTTCACTGCAAATTTGAGACAGGCAGGCTTCTCTTCATTTTGGACAGCTTTAGAATATTATTGGTTTGTCTTTGGAAAAATCATTAAACAATACTTCCTTTATGAATGACAGTCCAGGTAAAACCTAATCATCCCTTGATATTTTTTAAAGAGAATAGGTGATACCTACATGTCCTGGCTATTTTTTCCTGCTTTGAATTGTAAGCTGTAATTTCCATAGTACTGTGGCTTATTGCCTGGGCATAGCAGTTCCCCTGTACACCATCCAGCCAGTTTATCTCAACATATATAGATTAGCTGTATTTTCTTTTTTGAGTAGTGCTATGGGATGCATTAGGAGCATGAAAAACATGCTAAAACCCACATTCTGTTCTAGGATCAATTGATACTCCGCAGGGAGGCAATATAAATCTTCCATGACAAGAGCAACATACCAGGTCTGCTTTATTAAGATTAGAGATCTCAGACAAACATCTTGCTTAAAAACCCTTTTCGAATGACTCACGTTATAGGTCAGCAAATGCTGCAATGCAAGTTTTTATAGTAATACAGTGTAAAGGTTTTGAGAACCTCTGTACTGATTCTGCAAGCACTGTTTGGAAACTAGTCATTATATTCAATTTGTAGCTTTTTCTGGCCCTTTACATGTTTTTACATGATAGGGTGGAGAGTGTTTCAGGAGAATTATTTCACTGTCTCAAGGAGGGCCAGCCATCCTTGAAACTATTTTCCAAACTTCAAAACTTTTTGCTAGTTAGTTTTTTATCCCACAGGCTCGTCACTGACATGGTATCTGAGGTCTGTATAGAGTAGAAATATTTAGTGATCAGTTTATAAAATCAGAAAAAAAGTATCCGTTCTTTGCATGAGAAAGGAAGGTGGAGAGCACTGAAGGGTTTTTCTGAAGGCAGTATATAACTTGCATCACAGCTAGGAACTGAGATTTTGACTAAGGTAAGCACAAGAGGTAATGCAAGTAAGTTGCAGCAGTGAAAAGTTTCCAGTGGTATTTTCTCAAGCGTTGAAGCAGCCTGCCAATGGAGATTGAGGAATCCTATCAGTGGTGATTTTTAAGAGCTGGTCAGAGTAATTTCGGGAATTGATGCAATTTCTAGGTGACTGTGTGTTTTTCTGGCTTGTGTGGCAGAATAGGTTCAAGGAACACCTTTCACTGTTGATGTCTCCTGCTGATGGGGAACTGAGAAGAGAATAGGACATGTCTGGCACAGCAGGAGATCCTTCTGCAATGCAATGTGGACAAACCTACTTCTCCTCCAGCAGACCAGACTAGTGAAGACTCGCAGCTTCTACTTCTAAGTCTTTCTGGGCCAAGTGGAGTCCAGTCAGCAGTGCCATTCAGCTTTGCAGCTTGATTGCTGGGCCACAGCACCCAGAGACAGCCTTGCAGCACTGAGGTTACTCCCCCTTAGCTTAGGTACAGCTGAATCTGCCTGCCAGCTATAGGATAAGCTAGCATAACCTCGCAAGACTTCTCTATCCAAGTTTGTGTGGTTCTCTGACCCTCCAGTCTATGTCTTGGGGGGGGCATCCTTTTGCAGCTTGGGCATCCTTTTTTTCAAGGGAAAAAAAAAAAAAAAAAGTATTCAAAATTGAATGCTGAGAAAAGTGAGTGAAACTGAGCAATTATCCCTATCTATAATGGTGTGCACCAACCTGAGAAAAATTTGAATTGTCCAGTTGACAAAAAATACCTTTCTTTTTTTTTTAAGAGGAAGATGCAAATATCCCAGATTTGTAGTCCTTGTGAAGTTTAAGATAGCAGTTCCTGTGTACGGGCCATTTATTCCACAAAATGTGGGATTCACAGAATTTGTTCCCATCTTATTTGGAACCCCATGAAAGCACTGCTACAAAACAGGAAAAACATCACAACTAGCCCTGAGAATAAACACTGAAGTCGGAGACAGATAACGTATCATAGTGTCTTGTTGAAGATTGTTACTGTAAACTTCAAAAGGGAATTAAATGGAGAGAGCTTTTTGTTGTTTTCTGTAATGTTATAGCAGGTATTTCTCTTGTTTTTGTGTTTGTCCTTCCTACTGCTGGGATTGTGGAAGATGAATCTACCATTCTAGTTAGTCTTCTGCTCAGGGTGTTGAAGGTTTTCATTTAGTTTTGCATACAGTGTGCTGTGCAATTTCCATCAGAAGCAGGAAATGTTTATCCAAGTTCTGAGGGGCGGGACAGTTGCTGCAGTTTTAGGTAATTTTAAACAAACTGTTTGAGCATCCTGTTTAAATAGAGTTAAGTAATCACAGTTTTGTACTAGTTAGAAAAGAATTCTATACATGCATGATATGAATAAAATATCGTCTTACACAGCATACCAAAGATGTGATGTATTTATCAGACTTCTTGTGCAATAAAAGTTATGTCTTTGACTTTTGTTTTGGTAACAAGTTTACTGGCAAAACATATTCCATTACGCAACAGTACTCTATTAGAAAATAAACTATTTTGTATTTTAATTCACCTGTTTTTAATACAAATAAAATTTCCCTGATATTGCCAGTGGCCTTTGGAGAAATCTAATTCAAATATGACTCTCAATCTTTTCCTTCCCAGTTTAAATTGAGAAGGAAAAAGTGTATTCAGTATTCACACAAACAACTTAGTTTAGGGATCTACTGAAAATCAGGAAGAAGTTATTCATACCCAATTGTATGAGAAACATAAAAGAAAGAAAAAATGGTATTTGGAGTAGGCTGATAAGGTTTATCAAGTGCGAATTTTACTCAAGATGTACATTTGATGCCTTTTCTAAATTCTGTACTTTTAAGTGTTGTGAGGGTTGAACTGAGAGACAAAAAACTGTAGTGAGAAGATTTATTCTCAGACTTGTAGTGTGGATGTACATCTCCCATTTGAAACTGGAAGACAGATTTTGTGTGTGTGTTTTTTGTTGGTGGTGTGGAGTTTTTTCTTTGTGTTTTTGTTTTGTTTTTCTATTGGGTCCCCCAGCTGATAGGACTTGTTTGAAAGAAAAAAAGGAGTTTGTACTGTTGAGATTGTGAAAAATCATTGTACTTGGCCTTATGTCTACCAATGCATTGTCTTTAAGCTACATTCTAATGTTAATGGGATTTTAATTGAAAAACAAACAAAGGACAGACAGGTTAATGGATAACAATTTTAAAAATCTTTAAAGGGCTACACAATAATTTATGTAAACACTACATCAAAGTCCTTCCATGTCTAAGCTTTCATATGGAGTTTACATAGAAGCCAGTTCCTCAACAATGGTATTATTCTACATCTGAACAACTAATAGACTGTATAGTGTCATCTGTTAAATCAGAATTGATTGGCAAGATTATCTGTTCTTACTAGTAGGAAGATCTTAGTCATTAATCACAGCTCCACAGAAAGGAGCTGAATTGAGTCTGTTATGTCCTGAGAGTTTATTATTTTTGATGTTTCTGGAAATCATCCAATTTTTCCCAAGTAAGAACTTACACATTATTCCAAAATATATAAAAGGTAGAAGCTCTACCCAATGGAACTCATAACATCTAAAACCAAGTAAATGTACAGTGGTGGCAGCAGGAGGATGGCACATAATATATAGGCTAATATTAACAAGATGTGTATAAATACAACTAAAAATCAGAGAAAGCAGTTCTGAAGTGTAACTGGGTAATAATCAGAATAAAGAGTAATGTGTTAGAAACATTTGCTGTAGAGCTGAAGGATGGCTGTTTTGGAATCCAAGGAGGATGAAAAACAAAATTAGGGCACAAATGCATTAGTAGATTGAGAGAGAATATGAAATAAAATTTCTAGTTTAGGTGACAAATGGGCTTCTTCTCCAGAGTGATTGCAAGACTAGAGATAGGGTTTCTTTTGGAGCCCGTTTCTGACAACATAAAGCATGCAGAAGGATATCTCAATTAAGAAAGTCAAGAGGTGAGACTTGAATAATAGAGGTGTTAAGACAAGCAATTATATACTTCAATTTGGTAGTTGAAGCCACAGTCAGAAAATACTGCAAAAATATAGAGTAAGGTTGAACTTTTTTTTACTTGACTTCTAGCCTATTTACCCCAAATCCACTTTTAAAATCTCTTACCCATGCTCTCTGCTCTGTTTTTCTTTCCATTTATTATTTTAAGTATTCTCATTCAACCATACCTTTTGAGAAACTCAAGGAGAAGCAGGTATGATTAAGGACTAAAACTCTGTGAAAGAATCTGATTTCTTCAGACAACATATTGGCTTACTTTGCAGTACTTTTGTGCTTTATAGATGCCAAGAGAGGATTAATCTATAATGCTTTTGTTTGTGATTTTTCCTTTTATTTCAGTTTATATAATTAAATAGTTCCCAGGACTCCTTTATGTTTATTTTGTTCAACAAAACATGCTTTTCAAGTGTTATGAAAATTAAGTCCAGAAATAATGCAGTCCAAACTGAACCCATTCCTTTTTTTTCTTGGAACAGAGTCAAAAATATAGTCATAACTTGTATCTAATTTTTAACTGAGTAAACATTGTGTTGTTCCTTAATAATGCATAATTCTTCAGGGTGTTCACACTATATTCTCCCACTTAAATAGCTGAATTTATCCTGGTGATACATGTAGCAAGATGTATATAACATATATAATAAGGCATAATTCAATTGCTTCACAACTACTATTAGAGGATGAAATCCCATCTTCATTGCACTCATAAAGGTCTTGGATCGCACTGTGTGCATGCATACATTATGGCAGAAAGGATATATTCAGGGTGATAGTAACCTGTATTTTGATCATTACCTTCTGATGAAAGATGAGGGAAAAATTTAAGTATCAGAAATGAAAATTGTGTTTTTGTTGTAGTAGTTGTGAGAATCAGAAAAAAAAAATGAATTTACCAATCTCAGCTAACATTCATAAAATAGAGTAGGTTTAGGAAAGCAGCTTTTTATAAGGACTGGGTATATTTCGTTCAAAAAGATGTTATCTTCTAGCACTGAAACGCTGGCATGTTGTGCAAGTGCATGTTGTACATCTCTTTTATTTACCCCATGTTACTGCTTGAGAATTTGTATTTTTCTCCTCTAAAAATCAAACCCTTTCCCAGACTCATTGCAGACAATAGAACCATCAAAGTTGTTTTGTTTTTGGTTCCTGTGTTTGTTGGTTGGTTATGTGTTGTGTTGTTGTTGTTGTTGTTTCTTTGTTTGTTTGCTTTTCTTGTGAATTCTGATTAGGAAGCTGAAATGCGTACCCAGGAAAGCTAGAGAAATAACCTGAAATAAGAATGTGTAGCAGAAAAAAAATGCAACAGCATTGTCATATCAATCATAGAGCTATTAATTGCAGTTTTACTAGGTATACTTTTGAAGATGGTCAACTAAGCTGCAGAATCCGACAGAATAAGATCCCCTCACATGAGAGTGATATATGCATAGTAAGAAAGATGGGAAAAAGGAGAATAGCACTGACCAGCTCTGGTAATGGAGCTGCTATTAAATATTTGCTTAGACTGTCTAATGACAAGATATTCTGCTAAACAGTCCAGGTGTAATTTTCAGTTGGCTAAACTGGAAATTTCCTACAAAGGACTGAACCAAAATAAAGGAAGTTGAAGTTTGAACTAATATCTAAATTCGGATATTTAGAATCAGCAGTTAGGTATTTGGCGAATGTCACTAAAAAAAGTTGGCTTTGCCTGGCTAAAACATTGAAATATTAATTTAAAAATGATTAAATGTGTGTTCTGATATGTTAGGAAATGGCCCTGATCTAAGAAGTTGTGCAAGCCAGCCTTTATTTTTGTGCGCTATCACTGGCAGTTGGAAGAGTGGTGGTATCATCACTGGTAGCAGCAGCTCCCAGCTTAGTGGCAAATTGAATACCACCATTTGGGAGTCGCAGCTGTAAAACACAGCACAATCTCTTTGCATCAGCATTGTTTTATACTTACGATATAAATGCAGAAAAAGGGTAGCTACACAAGCCATGAGTATGGATGCTCAGGGGAATGTGAATTGCAGCTTCCTTTTCCTGTTGTGCCCACTCACATAGACTGTTGACTTTGGAAAAGTTAAAAAAGCAGTGTAAGAAGGTCCAATTCCAGCAAGTGTTAGAAGTTACTTTAGCCAAATGTTAGTCAGACTCTCCCCAGCCGTCAGTCCAAATAGTTTTTGTGCTTGAAACAGTACACTGTATCTTTCCATGTAAAACTGCAATGTGTTGTAAAGGGACTCTTGTACCAGAAGTACTCATTGGAGATGCTCTCTCACTAGTGCACTGATGAGGACCCTAAGGAAGGCCAATCCCTGCATCTTCTTCTTAGGGATACTGTATACTCTTATGTTAGACTGAAATACCAATATAGCTAAAGTTTTGACTTACTCTACTGCAAAACTGGCTGCATTTTGTGTTATCCTTCAGTTCCAGCTTCTGAAATCATAAAACCATCTGAAAGCTATCAGATTTTCTTTTAAAAGCAAACCTGTAATTCTCTCACGAGTTCCAGAGAGGAATCAGACATCACACAAGGACCTGTATTTTTGCTTAAAGAGAGCAAAGAAGGTGATCGTCACACCCTACAAAAATGTCAAGAGATCCGCACTATGATTTTGAAAGTTTCATATCAGTAATAAAGAGTGTTGCAAAAAGAATAAAGACATGGCTCAAAAGCCATGCTCTTTCGAGTTTATGATACAAACAGAAGCTTTGATGCTATTCTTTAGTAGGTTTTTCTTAGTACAGAATGGCAAGAAAAATGTTGGAAAATGTGCCAATATTGTTAGCAATGTTTTACCAAGAACACCAGTCCACCTGGATTCTGAATTTGACCCAGTCTGCCACTTGTTGTGTTCCCAAGACAAATGGATAAAGGCACAAGTTTTTTTTTTTTTTTTTTTTTTTTTTCTGCATCCTCTTTCTGTAATCAGCAAAATGTCACATATCTAGCCTCCTCCAGGAAGCAACCCCGATAAGTATAGCATAGCATCTAGGCACTTAATGAGCAGGATTAATGCATGTGCTTAAGTTTAAGCGTATTTTTAAGTGCTATGCTTTGAATCTGAGCCCTAGAGTAGATGATTAAAGAGAAACAGCAAACATTTATGATTTCTGGGCTCCTATCTATAAACTGCGTAATCTGCAGGCTTGGATTCACTGGTGGGAGGCTAATTAACTTCCGTCTTGTTGGTTTTGTCTCTCCAAAGCAATGCTGCATCTTGTCTCCTTTTCTTCAACCCTGAACACCAGACACCATGAGCCAAAGCCAAACTGCAGTGTTACACGGAAGCTGGAGAGGGACTCCATTACCTGAAGTCCCATGTTGGCAGGCCTGTGTACTGTGTGGCTGGAGAAGGACGTGTTTGTTTCCCATGAGCTAATGCAGAGCAAGCAGTGTGTGCTCAAATCCCTTCCCACATCACATCAGAATTACCTCCACCTCTGTCTAAACTCTTGTGCATGGATATAGATATTTAACAGTACAAAAATAAAGAATCTGGAAGTAGGCTTACAAACCAAGGGCCAATGGGCAAAGAGCTGAGGATTTAGGCTGTTAGTACAGATTAGGAAATCTGTGCAAATGAGTAAGAAACAGTTACAAAAAATAGGACCTAAGTTATACCAAGTGGATGCATATAGTTTCCTTGCTTATGCGTTCATCTATGTTGTCAGTTTAAATCCTAAAAGTTTTAAGATGCCGAGCACGTATTTGATATACTAGTATTCTCATTTCTGACTATTTTGCTTAATGCTTGAATTTTCGATTATTATTTTTTTTCTGAAATATGACAAAAGGGGGTGGTTACCTGAGAATCTCAGTTACTGTTTGCAAATAAATTTTTGGTTCTCCATGGAGTAAGGCTTGAAAACTTGAACTTCAAGATGATAAAGATCAGAAGCAAATAAAGCAAACTCAATGTATATTGTAGTAGTGTAATTATACTGCAGTGTCTTATGAGATTATGAGGCAATTTAAAGTTATGAGTGTTTGGGATTGGCAGCACTGGTTTCTGTAGCTTAACCATTCTATTTCATTTCTGCATAATTTGGGAAAGATACTTTGGAGACAAAGTAGCTGATAGGAGAAGTAACAAGGAACCTGAAATTTCCCCAGCAGCTCTTCATCAGTTGACAGAAATGGCTCTCTCTTTATTAGTATGGCTGAATTTAAAAAGAAGCAGCAGCATATAAGGGTCTCCGTTATTATGTGAAATTGCTTATAATTCCATGTCTGTATATTGATGCACGGAGAGGTGTGTGTGTGTGTGTTGCTTATTTGGATGACTACATTTGGACTCTGTTCCCTTTTTCTCATTTCTCTTTGAGACGTCTGTCACATTTTCTTTAGGTTTGGGGGTTTTTGGTTGTCAGCTTTTCCTTTTTCAGAATTGCAGTGTCTGTTTCTTTCATTTCTTGACGCAAATGCTGCAGTCGCCTGAAGTGTAGCTTCAAGCAGTCCTTTGTGTGACTAAAAGAAATTAGCTAAATAGCACTGTTTAATTAATTTCAGGACCGCCTCTTTTTCGTCATGGAATATGTAAATGGAGGAGACCTAATGTTTCAAATCCAGCGCTCACGCAAATTTGACGAACCTCGATCCCGCTTTTATGCAGCAGAGGTCACATCAGCACTCATGTTTCTTCACCAACATGGCGTCATCTACAGGTACTTTTTTGATCAAAAATAAAGTATTCCTGAGGCTTGGGGCTGGTTTTGGCTATAATCCTCTGTCTCTTAGCAACCAGATTTAGATTAGTTGTTTGTTCCAATTTGCTTACATAGAACTTTTTTGGCTGTTTATCATGGAGAATGTTAACATTTGAATAGCCTCTGCAGCAGTAGCCAGCTGTGTGTGCCAGTTTTGTATTATAGTACAAATAAAGCGTTTTTGAAAAAGCTTGGCACATTGTGACCCAGAGGTGACCTTTCTGCAGATCAGCGCAATCTTTTCACTTTCCTCTCTGTGCCACAGATTTCCTCTCGTTTTCTAACTCCCTGCCACTTCCTGAGTTTGTTTGTCCTAGTTGTCTCCACTCTGATACAATCAGGATAGTAGTTTGCAGTGCTGTACTTATGCCCCTTCCTCTTGACTGTTTGGGAGAAGTCTTACTCACCTGCAGGAAGTGGCTCTTTGCAGACAATTTTGATTTGCTTGCCAGTTACCCACAACTATTTGAGCCCCCGCCCCTGCAAATCTCAAATTTTGAACACACATGCACAAACACAAAAAAGTTCATATTGTTGCCATGTTATGTAGAATGTGCTTAGGGATAGGCGTTTATTATTAAAAATAAGGAATCACTTTGAAAATTTTCACCCTGTTGTCAATGCCTTTAGTAAGTCCTTTATCTTGACGTTTTGCCCTTCTGTTTTATTTTGTTTGCTTTTAGCAACCTGTCATTGCTTGCGATAAATTCAGGCTTTCACAAGCAGAGTGGTTTATAGGTTTTGCGATAGAGGTCTGTCCTGTCTAGTACATAAATTCTCAGTTCTAACTGTTTTCGTGTTCTTACCCTTTTCCAGATTATCAGTTTTGATTTGAGGTAGGACAGGCAGTCTCAGATCTCTTAAGCAGAAATGTCAAGATGAGGATGTTGAATTTGTCACATCCCTAAATTCATTTTAAGAATGTTCTCAATAGTATTAGAAATTGAAAGAAGTGAATTTTAAATGTTTAGTAAACAGGACTGAGCAGCAACTTCCATTAGAGGCCATTGGCTTTCCCACCAATTGGGATGAAACTTCCCAGAAAATGGATCTTTCCAGAGACATCACAAACAGCAGGAGACTGCATCTTCTGAGGAAAATAGGTATCACTGTCAAAACAGGCTCAGTCAAAAACCCAGTTTTCTTTAGAAAACTTTTTGCTAGCTCTTCTTTGCCACCTGTTATTAACACTACTATGATGTTTGCATACTGGGTGGAATTTCTCTTTCACCACTTTGCCTAGGTTTATTTAAAGTGCTGAAGATCCAACGCATTTCTTTCTTTTGCTGCCCATAGCATGTTTCCTGCTCCATCTCTGAATTTATTTTCAAAGCAATATATTTGTACATTAGGAAAGTAGCAATTTCAAAATTATGTAAGTATCCATTACAAGGGAACAGACAAGTTTGATGCTGTGAAGGATTTTGAGGATTTGTTTCCATACAAAGACTTGAGTTTATTTCCTCTTCCTGAAAGCTGGAATTTAAACTCTTTGTAAACAGCAGTCAGTTTAGTGATTTCTCTGAAGCATCAAGAAAGAAAATCCAAATTGGTAAAATTACCTTCCAATGTCCTTATATGAAAATACATTAATTTTCCTTCTTTTCTCCCCTCCCTTCCCTCCACCTGTCCTTTAACACACATCCCCATTTCTCATTCTCTTTTCTCTCTCCAATTCCCTTTGTCTTCTGTGTAGCTCCTAGCTGCATTGAATCACTTAGTGTGCATATGTTCTTCCTATGGCTTTTTGTCATAGTCAAAATATTTCAATCCCAAGAGAAATGTCATTATGATGAAACAATGCTTTGTAATTTAAACTTTGCAAGATGCTCTCAACTTCTGATTCAGAGCCTATGCTGACATGTCTTTGGCATGCTACATAAAAACACTAACATTGTAAGTGGCGTGTTATATTAGGTGTATTGTCAGAAGAGGCAAAAGAAGAGGAATAGCGCGGGTTGTAGGACAAAAGTAGTAACTAAAAAAACACTAACAGGAAGAACATTAGGAATACACCTTGTATTCTGCTTTGACACAGGCTTTTAGATGTGGACCATAAGGATAGGTCATTTTCTCAGCCGGGAGGCTCGAGGAGCTTCATCAATACATAAAATCTGTAATCCAGTTACTCCAGAAAATGCAAGTAGAAGGAAGAAGCTAGAGATTATCTGGAAAAAAAATCATATAATAATGTCACAATTCATTCATAGTGTGCCTTGCCCTAGGAGAATGTATCTGGTGAAGTAACTATGTTTTAGAATAGTTGTCCTGCACAGAACAGTTTCAGAATGATTGTTCAGAACCTGATTGCCTCATTTATTACAATATTAATTGTGCATTGGGATCAAGTAATTCCTTCACATCTCCAAAGCTCTTATTAGCTGCCAAGCAAGGAGAGGAAAGGAAAAATAAGAGACAGAGAGAGAGAAAGAGAGACTATGCTTTTGAATAACTACCAGTCATAACTACCTAACCTGCCTTCAGATATTTTAATAAAGAATACTTGTCTTCTGTGTAATTATATCTCTAGAAAAAACATTGTGGTATGAAATTAATGGTTATTCTCCAAAGTGGGAAATGGTGCTTGTGTGGGCAATACTTCAAGGAAAGAGGGGAATATATAAATAAACTAAGATGTTTGATGGAAATGCAGGTTTCAAAATAGCTGCTATAGCTTCTGATCTTTTTTCAGCCATGTATGTGGAAGTATTTGTTTGGAACTAAACACAGTTATATTTTTGGAAGTAAATAACTAGCTTTAGCTTGTGCTTTGGCTTGTTGGCTAGATTTTTAGAAAGTGCTATGATGATACAGAATGATCATCTTTTTTAATAACTAGTTTATCCTCATTTCCCCCGAAGTTCAAAGAGAATGCTAGCTCCCTGTTTGGCAATAGAAATTATTCTGTAAGTTCACATCTTAGCAACTGGCACAGCTGTTCCCAGACTTATCCAATTATCTATGTGCTCACTGGAGTTATGTGCCTTCCTTTTGTTTATGGAGTTTATATTGGAAATAAAGATGAAGCTCGTAATTTTTATAAATAAAGATTCTGTTATTCCTAAATTCATCCTGTATGATAGATAAACTTTAGGATAATTTTCAGTGTGGCCTTTTTGAGGGTATAATGTTACTCTCGTTGTGTCAAAAACACTTTAGCAACTTAAGGAAAATATTTGCATTATCCTGCCACCTTCCTTCTCATCTGGCATGCAACTATTCAGGCACATGTCAAGTTGGGGCCTGATAATACAAGTAGAGTCAGTCAGAAACTACAGAAATTTCAGTAGCTGTTTTTGGCAGTTGTTGTTCATGTTATGCAACTGCACCACTTTGAAAAAAACGTATCCAAGCTTCAGGTATTAAGGGCTAGGCTGCAAATCTCATTTTGCTTGTGAGCTGAACTGGACTTCGAACTCGGTGTTCAAAGGTTGTGGACTATGTTTACTGTTGCCAGTCTCTGGAGTCTGGTGTCATCATCAGCTTCAGTATCTTCTCATATGGGGAAGATGCACCAAACTGGGTGTTAAGAAACAGTGAGTTCCATACTTCCTCTTCTACTGACTCTATACTGCATCGCTGTGCTCTTTCCACAAACATGTATATGTTACATATTCTCATTTAACCTACACGAGCTGGGCCAAGTACAGGAATTCCCGAGTGGGTATCTCTTGCTCTCACTATAGGTCAAATGAGGTGACACGAGTGACCCTTTCTGGCCTGAAATACATTAAAGAACTGATGTCTTCCCAGGCTAGGGGGATGGGGTGCCACCTCATGAACACACAAACCACTGTCCCTTGTTAACATTTGATTTAGGGAACAACAGTGTGAGCTACAAATCTTGTTTCAGTGCAGACATGAGGTGCCAACAGTTGTATGTCATGATGGTCTTTAGCATGTTCCAGAACTGAGTAATTAAATGGGATGTTCTCTCCAAAACACTGAAGAAGGAAACTGAACGTACACAATTTCCGCTTACCTGAGAGGTTGAAAAATAGTGTCACCTGCTGTGGGTTAACTCATCCTTTTTGATTTTGAACGTAAGGTATGTAAGGACTTTGCCTTCAAATTGTACAGCACCTGGTCACAGGGGAGCCCTCAGACATAACTTTGGGTTATGTTTCTCAGTAATATGAAGTACCAACCCAGCCTGTAACTTGCTGTAGCTTTCTGAGGCTCTGTGCACTCTGTAATTAGTATGTTGGTTGTCATGAAGGCTATATTAACACTGAATTGAGGAGAATGTGAATATAAGTATGCTGATGCCAATCCTTGAATACCTCCAGGCGTTTTTCTTACACAAATACCCCAAAAACTTGTTTGAACACTAACTGAATTTTTCCTTGGATGATCAGTTTTCCTGGCGTTCCCATTTATCAAGGCAATGCGCACCAGTGTTTTAGCAAGAAGAACCATCTAAAATTGAAAGCACTTTTATTAGTGTGTTTTTATGTGAAATAAGAATATTTAGTAAGTCTGACTTCAGTGGTGGTTGTATGATTCAGAGCAACCTTGGCAGAGTAATGAGGAGTTATATTTACACTGATGAACATGCTGCATGGTCAGTGGTTAACACGTTAAAATTCATCATTCTCCCAAGTTACCTCACCATGTTATTTCTGAATGGTAGTAACCAAATAAAATTCCCATCCCCCACCTTTTTTTTTTTTTTTTGGCTGTTTAAAACACAAAACTCAAACTCAGAGGCACTTAGACAGGCAGTGTGTTGGTTTAAGTGTGTTTGTAACTATGCAAAGATTATCTTATTGCTAATCTAACAAAGTTTAAATCGCTGCTTGAGCTATGGCTCATGAAGGAGGGCAAGAAACACCACGTACCTCATATAGCATACATAGACCTAAGCCCAGGAATATCCTGCGCTCTACCCCTTTCCCTCATAAACTGCCCGTTACAGGAGTCTGCTACAGAGAAGTCACAGTTTGCTTCTGGCTCCAGTGAGCAACAACCTATTTCCATCACCCTCAGTAAAGGCAGGAAGCAAGGCGTGAATTGTGCGGCTGTGTGTGTGTGTGTGGCTGAGTCCCAGTGCACCTGGGGACAGTTGCCAAAGCTGTGCCACTGGACCAGAGTTCCTGGCAGTATTTGCACCCCGGCTACATGCATACTCTGCTCTGCACGGTCTGGTTTCCCAAAGTGGGTGTGAGCTCTGATGGGATTTTATTCGGTAGCCTCCTGCCCTTTTTGCACATTTTCTTGCTGTGTCTAGGCAGGCCAGTGGTCGTGAAAAGCATAAATAAGCAGGATGTCTTCCCGCAGGAAAAGGCAGTGGGCTGGGGTGGAGAGGAGCCGGGCCGACGGAGATGTGAAGCAGGAAGAAGGGTTGGTTCCCAGGCTTCTGGCATTCGGATTGAGGGAGTCCACCCTGCCATCTGCCTAGCTTCTGCATTGTGCTAAAGGCTGCTGTCGTATAGGAGTGCCTTTGACAAAGTTTCCAGCTGTGGAAGGATGAGTAAAGACTGTGGGAATAGGATATGAACCCCGTGGTCTTGCCAGCAGTAAAATGCTTTCTAAATTTCTCCTGGTTTTGGAACATAAGAAAGTCCTTAGTTGGCTCTCACATAGGAATTGGGTATGCAGAGGCGCAGTGCTGGGCAGTTAATATTTAGAAGGACAGAGCAGCAACATTGGCCTTATCTGGGGAAAGACAAGGTACTTCCAGGGGGAGTTCCCAGTAGCAAGGTCAGCATTGTGTTTTCGCTTCTTGTTTATTTGGTGCAAGATTTTCTTGTTTAATGACCGTTTGTATAGTGCTGTATTGTGTAAATAAAGCTATGACCTTTACCTTCTGATAACAGTATAGGAGTGAGTTAATGTTAAATGAGAGAGGGCAGGGAGTGGGAATCTGCCAGGGTTAATGCCAAGTTTACATTCCTGCGAGGGCAGCCATGTTCCGGTACGCTCAGTAGAAAGGGCGACAGCACTTCTGAGCAGATAATAGCAGCAAAATGCTATAGAGCATATTTATATTTATTTCTGGATGAATGTCAGTGATCTTAGATGACTGATGTCCATCCTTTTATTTTTATAACAGGAAAAAATGTGTTATCTTTCTGCATTTGATAAGAAGATTTTAACTGAGAGAAGACTATACAAAATAAAAATCCACAGGAGTTACAGCACATGTAAAATTGATATTTACTGACATAAGGCAATCCCTTCAGCTTTCCTAAAACACTGAGGCATTGCTTTGTTTCTACAGAAACCTGCACACCAGTTCCAAACAAAGTCACGTTCTTCAATCAATTTTCTAGCAGAAGAAAAATAATGTTTTTAGTTTCTCATTATATTAAAATTCTGAAGGCCCCTCCTAAATCTGATTCTGCTGTGAACAGACAAAAGTCAGGGCTGAATTTTGTTGTGCCCTTCAGACAAGTCTGTCTTCAAGCAATGGAAAATATTTCTATAACCCAGTTCCAGTGGTGTTGAAACTACGTCATGTTAAGGGTGAGGCTTTGCCTTTTTGCATGCTATTGAATGCATCTGCCAAAGTCTCACAGTAATACAGAGAAGGGCACAGCAAACATGGTTCTAAGGTGACAGGCTAAGTTTTTGTCATGCTCTTGAGATGCAACAGAAAAGTAGGAGAGTACTTCAGTGTGTTGGATGAAAACATGCAAGGAATTCTATTTAGTGTTTTTAAAATATTAGAAATACTAAACAACCTTTAAAAAAATTGGATGATACGCTTCAGTAAAGACATTTACATGCAACTTTTTGTATGTTTTGGTCAGAACCTTGCGACTTTTGGTTCAAGGTTGGCATTTATTCTCTTTGCCCCCCTTTTTTTTTTCTGCTTTAAGCTCCCTCCTTCTTGTAAAAAGGCTTATCACTTAGACATTGCTCCAGCAAATGTTTCTGCCTGCAGATCACTGTCCTCATAGGCTGATTTCGATTTGGTGAGATTATTCACACGTACATAGTGCACAGCTTCCTGGATGGCTTGGGACCCTTCATTTGAATTCTCAGATTGCAAATGGGCTTATTTTAAAATAATCTCACTATTATTAAAAACCGTATGTTATTTTGATTACCCCTGCAAAAGTATATGGAAAATGAAAATTTAGCCTATCTGAAAGGTAAAATAACTGATTTATCATTTGAAACTTTTGAAAACTTTTAAAATACCCACTTAGCTGGCAACCTGTACTCCTATGTAAGAAATAAGAAATAATAATGCTTGCCAGGAGGTTAACTAAAATGTCCTAATGAGCTAAAACAGCGAAAATGCAACCAGTGAGAAACCCAGCATTTTGGGGAATACTTCAAAGTCTTTGCTGCTACTAGAATAAACAGTACTGGGATTACATCAGAAGGACCTTGGACAGACTAGGTACAGTCTAACCAGGGGAACCAGAAAGTGGAACAAAATGGATCAGGTGGTCATGATTGTGCTGAAAATGACCTGAAAGGCGAGGAGTGACAAATGGTAAAAATCGTAAAGAGTCACTTAGTGTATCTTCTTGTATCAAAACTGATGCGGGCCCTGTCCTTTGCTGCCAGTGTTTCCAAACTGGCAGCTGCCCAGCGCAGCAGACAGTGGCAAAGCTGCGTTGTCTTCAGTGATAGAAAGAGATCCTGCTGCTGTCAGAGTTTTGGTTGAGCATCGCTACCTGGGCTGCAGTGGCTCAGTAGGGATTGTCGATGGGTGTATCTGCACTGACACATGCAGGGACAGATGATGCCAGACATAGCCACTCTCCTGCCACTGCTGAATTGAATTTAATTCACCTTCAATGCCTTTTTTTTTTTTTTTGAGTTTTGAACTCATCCTGTTTATAGTAAACATAATAGTAACATTTTTGAATGAAAGCATAATACAGTTATTTTTCATGTAGATTTTACACTGAATTACTGACAGGTCCTCTAGAAGAAGGGAAAATAGAGCATAATGTAGCAAAACAAATGTAAAGATTAACAACAGACCTCACGATCCTGGTAACTGAAAAATAAATGGACTGCTTATGTTGGTGGTATAATGTTAAGGATTTAAAAAACAAATTGGTAATACTCAGTGTGTGAGGAGAAGCACAGACTTCACTTCTCCTTCCAGTATAGTCAACGGATGTGCTGCTTCTTGCCTTCTTTACAGTAGTCAGCCTTGTAAAATAGCAGAGAGAGAAAATACAGAGAGGAGGCCAGCAATAATGCCAATGCTTACATAGGTGTACCTTTTCCTCCAGGCTTTCATTTACTCCTAATGATGTATGGCACTGTTGGAAAATACAGTTCTTCAAAATACATCAAATGCAAATAGCACATGCAGTTACGTATGCTTTTTAATGTTGATTTGAGGGTGAAAGTTGTAAAAATAACCTTCATGAGGTATTCCAGTATTAGGGCATGTGATTGCCCCTCAGAGAGGAGAAAAGGATGGGATGGCTTCAACAGCAGATAGCCAATAGAGCAGCTAGTGTGGATGCACCTTGGCATGAAACTGAACAGTAATGAAGCAATGCCCTAAAAAAAAAAAAAAACCCCCCACGGGGGGGGGGACAAAGAAAGCTAGGTGACTAATAACCTGAGATGTCACATGGTCAAAAACTGGAATATTAAGGATAAAATTAAGTAGTAACAAGTAAACACTATAGCACTTTAGCACTTCAGCAGGTATTTACTTGATTTATTATAGGGTTTCCAAGGGAGATTCTACGGTCTACTAGCAGCCATTTAAAAAAATGCCTAAATATATTCTAACAAAAACAAATAATGAGTCAGATGGAATTGCTATGGTCAATTAAGTGGGTAATGGATATTTAAAAGCTTCCAAACATCAATAAATCTGAAACAGCTCTAAAGGAGTACTTGTAGAACAAAAATAATATGCACTTAAGAAACTGCTTGAGTATATATTTGCCTAAAGTTAACCACCAGTAAGAGGACAGCAAGTGTTTATGGTACTGTATAATGAGGGCATAAAAAGGCATACCAAATGTGTGCCAGTTCATTTGTTGATAATTTGTAATAAATCTAAAGGGGTCAATGCAGTTTATTATGCTACATAAATATTATCAAGAGGACCTGTTTCTCATTTATATGAAAATCTGTAAACACCTGAGAGAATAAAAGAATCCTGAGATTGTGAAGTTGGTTAGCAGACACACTTGGTACAAAGCTGAAGGCTGTCCTTCGTCAACCAACACAAAATCATAGTACCTGGTACACTTTCATGTGCAGTAGGACAAAAGTTTTGGTTTTCTGTGGATGAACCAAGATAAAAAGGATTTAGCTATGATCTTCAAAACACCTGTAGACTGGTTAGAAGTTGTTCTGTGCATGAGCAGAATGGTCTGAAGAAATTTTGAAACAGCATCCTGGAAGTTCTCTATGTAGTGTGACAACAAGAACAGCAACAAAATATTAACTGATATTAGTTAGCTAGAATTTACAAACCCATAAATTGATGACAAATCTGGTATAAGTGGTTACCGCTACTGCCTCTGGCTCAGCTATTGGTGCTCTTAGGCCAAGACAACATTGTTGTAAACACAATCTGAGAGAGATTTAAGCTAAAATCCCCCAAAACTTTCCATAGGAAATATATTTTGTGTTTTACGCATCTTATTTATAAGATCCATTTTAAAAAGTCAAACACAGTTATGTTCACCTACTTAGAGCAGTGGTAGCATGGGAGTATAAAAGTAAGTGGAAGGGATGATGCTTGGGGCAGAGTGGGTAGTAACGGGCTGAGTTCTGTCACCATTGTTGGAGTACCTCATCTAACCACATTTGAAGCTAGAATCTGGGTCAATAGCCATACCATAGTGCCATTTAATATTTTGTTTGCTTTACTATCAAGTCTTAATGCTTCAAACTGGCCAGAGAAACTCTAATTTCCACATTTGCCTCACAGTTGGCCAATGTTGAGTTTAATTCATCACGTGCATGTCTTTGGGATATGGCACAACTTATGCAACTACCCTACCATTTTGTCTTAAAATGTGTTTTGTTTTGTTACCTTTCTCAGAGATTCATTTGCTTGAGCAATTTTATTTGGAATTCAGAATGTGATAATAATAAAAATATGTGATGAATGTGATTATGGATTGACATGGATGTATAGAGGCTTCTATCTAGTGTATAAAAGACTGTTTCTTTAAAACTCAAGATTCTCATTTACAGTAAAAGCTTTTTCTGACACCAGAAGACCAATGCAACTTTACATTGGAATTAAGTTGTACTCAGTGTGCTCAGTTTAAGGCCGTCAGAAGGATGCAAAAAGACTTTATTGAGCATTATAATTTAATGAAACTTTATGTTACATAGTTTGTAGGCTATGTAATTAGGCTTCTTTCTAGTCTTGGCCCATGTAAATATATGGGAGTTTTATAAGATAATTTCTGGTCTTGTCAGAGCACTGAGTCTGGTTAGCAGGTCTCAGAAGTATTATTGCATTGGTGAGGCACACACAAGTTTTGAATATAGTTCCTCAGGCTCAAATTCAGCTTTTTTAATGTGAAGAAATTGTCTAAGAATAGCTTGCTTTGGTGAATAATTTACATGATAGTCCTTCTGAAGTCAGTATTTACGTGCAATGACTACTCAGTAAGTACCAAATTTTAGGGAATAAAATCGTGTTTCAGTCTCAATATTATATTTAGAATTACTTCTCTATTTTCATTTGGACTGCTGTATAGCCCGTCTGTCTGTAGCCTCTGTCTTCACAACTGAAGGCAAATTAGTGTATCACTCTTTGCTAACCTTGCCATTGGTAAAAGTGAATAACCTGTAAATTTCCTAAGTAATGACATGTTATTTTTCCTATGAGTAACCCACATGACTCATCTTTCCATAGCATTCCTATTAATTAAAAGTAGTGGGGTGTTTTGTATGAGTAGATTTTTAGTGCTGATATTATACCGTTGGCACTGCAGCCAAAGTAGTCCTCCAAGAGTGTCTTCTGGAGGAGGTGGAGGGAGCTGCATTTGAAATAATGCTGGAGCTGAAGCTTCTTGCACAGATTTCCCTAGGAGTGTCTGTACAGCTTTCTCTCAGAGGTCAGGTGGGGGGAGTAGTTTGATTTTGCTACACAATTGTAGTTTGAAAAGTGTGTCTTATAAAATAGAGCTGCTCTGTATAAAGATATGCAACCCTTTTTATTTATGGATCGAAGCAAAGTTTAGAGTTGGAACCATCAGTGCAAATCACAAGCTTCTGTGACCTTTGTCTGGAAGCAGCATTAGGGCTTATTTTATGTATAGATCAACTTAGAAGGGCAAGTAACTGCCATTTTTTCAGACACCATCTTAATACTTTACAGACATATAATAAAGATTGTTCTTAGTTTTGCCATAATCCCTCTGCTGCACTAATCTCATATCAAACATAGTAGATAATTAACTACACAGAATTTTGAAAGACAAATATATCTCTTTAATAGAACCCTTCTAGATGATTAAAAATAAAATAGATTTAACTCACTGTTTTACCAAGAATTTCTGTAGAAATCTGTTAAACTTCTGTTGGCTGCTGCTGGTTTGATCCTTGATAAATACAGCAGGATTAGGAAAGGTTTTAAGTGAAGAGCCTATGTACCCTTCCCAAGTTCAGACCACGTGGTTGTGTAAAAAGATGTTTAGGCATGTGAACTATGCTACTGAAATCAGAATAGAAGCAGAAATTATTAAAATCTTTCCTCTAGTGATTCCATATAAGTAAACATTTTGTCGGAAGCAACATTCTTGCTGAGTTACATCATTTCATTTATGCTATATAACTTATTTAGTCCATTCTGCGTAATACTGCATGCACTACACTGTGGAAAGGCTTTCCATAAAAAGACCCAAGAGGCTGAACTGAGACCAAAGTAAGGCTGGAAAAAAAGCAGTGTCTGTACAAAAGTTCACTGCAGAGGGTTTTTTTTTCTGACTAGGAAAGCATTCTTCTCCATGGAAACATGATATGGAGCTTTAACAGGAGTCTGCTTACTGCTACGAGCTGTGTTTGTTCCACGCTAAGGGCACCCTTGGGAGCACAGGGAAGAGAATTCTGATAAATGTGTTTCTTTTATAAAAAAAAAAAAAAAACGCTGTATGTAAAATGCTTCAGCAATCCTTTTCCTTTATGCTTTTGGTGCACTGTAAAGTTGTGAAGGGCCTTGGCTAGTACAGAAATTGTGTTGTAATGTTGGTTCATGCTGACACATTAATGGCTTGCATAGGATATGCTCCTGATCACCTGTGTTGTTTGGCCATTTTATTGTATGCCCAGTGTTGTAGATGCCAGACTGAAACCTTTTTTTTTTTTTTTTTTTAAACATCTTTGTAAGTCTACCGAGTGTATGAAGGTTACTCAAAGAAATTAAAGAAAATGAAGATCAGTTCTAGTTATAATGTTGGCTCCCAGTATTGCCACAATTTAATTTTTTTCTCTGATCCTGATGCTTATTCTTTCTCATCCATACAGAAGCACAAAATAAGCATTGTTGCGGAAGTATAAAGTTTGTGCTACCTTTTAAACAAGCGGATTCTAGTATTTTAATAGTTCTTCATCTTTACTATGTCTTCTCTTCTCTGAGTATGTTGAAGGCCTGGTCCCATGGCTGAAAAAAATGGGGATTTATGTGAGTCTCATTACTTTTCTTTTGATAAACAGCCTCAGCTGAATTAAAAAGATGAACTTCAAAGCTTTGAAGCTAGAAAAGGGATGGGGTGCAGGAGACAACAGGTCTTAAGGAGAGCTTTGGAGGCCATCTGCTAGCACTAAGTGGCCTTGATTATGTTCATCTATGTTTGGTAGGTAGATAATAAGGCTGCATTAGTCAGTTTTCAGTCTTATCACAATGCTCAGGCAAGCTGATGTTCTCCTTTCTGCTACAGAATTGGACTAAAGTATGAAGTTTTCTTCACTGAGTCAACAATATACTTGGAACTGGTCATTTCTGAGAGACACGGATGTTGACATCTGTGTTACGTTAAGAATGTCATTTGGCATTCATGAAAGAAAAAAAAAAAAAGAATTTTTCCTTTCTGAGAAAGAATAGGGTTGGAGCATAGGGCAGGGATGTTGTGTACCTTAAAGCCATCTGCATGTAGAGTGATAGCAGGGTGACAATGTGCAGGATTGAATCAAATTATCCTATGCCATTGTAGCTTCAACTTTTACTTAATAATCATTTCAAAACTTCAACTTGATCTTAATAGGCAGCACGATGGAAACAATAGGATTCCAACTGAGAGAAGTTTTTGGCCCAGTATTGTGATTGTGAATGAAAACCTGTCTCCCCTATTGTAGTTCTACCACACTAAAATAATATCAGTATTGTTACGCAACGTAAGGTTAAATGACCTTTAGGTTAGGGTAAGTGTAAGCTTAACAAGTTAAATGCCATTGAAAACAACCATTCAAATCAGAAATTCAAAAGGACCTGTTGTATGCATTTATGATTTAAAGAAGAAAATCAGAGATGTGGGATGAGATCCAGGACTAAACGTCTGAAAGAGAGAGGCTAAAGTAGTCAACTTTAGTTGATTAAAGATATTCTGATCCTGTTTTTCTGTGGTGTCTTGACCTTACTAAAGTTCACTTAGTATGTAATGGAAAAAACAACCGGTTTGATAGCAAAGGACAGGAAATGCCTTCAATCATGGCTGATTACAGTAGCAGCTTTTCTTTTTCTTTTTTTTTAATGCTCTTTCTATGGGTCTGAAACAATGTAGAATAAAATGCTTTGGAGCCCTTTATTTGGTGTGTCCAAGTAGAGCAATTAAATGTCTGTTTATTTGATGGATGTGTGTTGGGAGTTTTTGCAGTCAGGAAAGTGTAATATGACATAAATGAGAAAAAATATGAAGTTTCATTGTACATAAATTTAAATACTAGTAAATTCTCGGTGTGTGTGCAAGAGAGATATCTGCTAGACAAATGAATGCAGATCTTCTCTTAATCTGCCTTTGTCTGGCCATCTACAAAAACTGAAGTTTCACAACTAATCTTAATGAAAAGAAGGTAAATCTCTATCTGGAACACAAGAAGCGGGGAAGCTGAATGTACATACACTGAATGTACATAAAGGCTCAGACTCATCTCACCTAACTTTAGGAATACAAGAGAAGCCTCAAAGTCAGGATCGTGCTTGTTCTAGAGTGCATTTAGCCAGCATAGGCTTCTTTAGGGAGCTGTGCAGCCCACGTATTCTGTGAATCATCCTCTTGGAGATACCTGTGGAGATGGCTATGGAGGTAGCCTGAGGCAGACTGAGCTACCTCAAATGCTCAGATCTGGTGGGATCAGGTCAGAATCCTGAAAAATACAGAAAAGAATACTACAAAAACAGAACAAATTTCCCCACTGGGGAAAAAAAAACACTGCTTTTGGTTTCCAAAGACAAACTTTTGAGCTGATCTGAATATGAGAAGTTAATTAGTGTGTCTGCAGATAAATTTGCTTTCTAAGATTCTGCTAGCATTTTTTCAGAATTCAGCTTTCTGAACTTGATCTGACAAGCTTTTCTAGCTTCACACCATCCTTTCACTGTCTTTCATTGTGGTTTTACCAAATGATGTTTTAGTATTGTTTTGTTGAAAAGGATTATAGACATACATAGTAGGCACTCTTAGTTTGCACTCCACCTAACTTATAACAATACATATGCAATCTTGTTTGTATGTTACCTGAGATATAAAAATAAGAGCATGAAGCATTCAATCTCAAACAGTAGAATGCCACAGCTTGAGTCAGTCTTTGGCTGAACCTGGGGAGCTCTATTGTCCTCAGTGGGATCACGGAGGTGTCAGCAAGGACAGGTTGTGTCACGTTACATATTTAGAAATGACTCAACACAACAGCTTTTTAGCAGAGACTGGCACAGTAAATATTGTCAGTGGGAGTACAGATTTCATCTTGTCATTCCCAGCCAGAATACTTAGAACCACTTAGGATTTTTCAGCTAAAATTTTCAAGAAAAAAAAGGTTAGAAAATGGTGTTTTTAACCAAAGTGGAGGGGAAAAAAAATCACAGAACTGTCAGTAGCCACTCACAAGTCATTCAGGCCACTCACATGTGCAGTGCAAGACCAGGATGCTCAGCCCTGGGTCAGAGCCAGCCTCTGAGAGCAGGACACCATCCTGAGCACCAGGCCAACAGCTATTGGTACACTGCTTTCATACAAACCTTTGAACACACTGTGTTTTCACTCAGCATAAAACACAATTTATTTATTTTTTAAATCTCACGTTTTACAGAAGGGAAGGATTACTTGCTATCTGCTATAACTGTTTCTGAGGCAGATTGTTTGTCCTGTACAGTGAGCCTAATATGAAGTCAGCTCCATTTGTGACAGTTCTTGGTACAAAATCTGCAGGCCTGTAGTCCATGGGAAGGCAGAATTGCTGCTGGGATCCAACGCAAAACTGGTCGAAATCAGGGCTTCAGATTCAGGCCAAATCCAGAGGAACAGTTGTAGCACTACATCCCATGTCTGCCTTAGTATCACAGAATCGATGCATTCCCAGGTAGGGGTCATGGAAGGACAAGGATTAAAAAGCAGTGTGATGTGAATGTAAAAAGAAACTGTCTCTTGAAAAAGAAATAGAAACCACTCCCCTCTGTGCTTAGCCAATTTGTGAGAGTGTTTTACATAATGTATATTTGAACTTCTAGATATTTCACTTATGCTCACAAATAAAATTGTGGAAATAATAAGAGAGGAAAAGCAACACAAAGGAAAGCTGTTAAGTATGATATATTTACTTGTTTACACATTATTTTAAGGAAATTCAGCATAATAAGATAAGCAGACCATGCACTGTAATGTCCTAAGTTGCTACCGACAATTGTAATAAAGTTATGGTCAAAGCCATTAAAAGGCCATATATATAGATTATTTTATAGAAGTTGTTTTTATGCTATCAGCAAAGTTACTGCTCTCGTTAATCTCCTGGAAAAGAATATTAAACCTTTGTTCAATACATTGTTAAGACATCAGTTAATAGGGAGGGCTACATGATTAAAACAGCCACCTTTTCCATCTCAGGACCTTGCTTTCCTAAAAGTTCTCTCAATGGTACATTGCTTGAGCAGGCAATATCATACAAGCCATATTTTTACTTTCTAATGACTAGGTATTACTGAGCCACAGCTAGCAATCGTGTTTGTCTCCCTCTGATGTCCCTGGCAGGTAGATAGCAAACTGCCATTTGCTACATCCCTCCTCCTGACTCTGCCACCCCTGTAGTTCACAAGATATTTGTGCAGATGGCATGGTGATGGACGTTGTGCTAGATGGGGAAAGTAATATGTGGGTTTTTAAAATAAACATGCCTGACAGGAAGGCATTGTACATATGGATTCCCATCAATAACAGGTGGATTTGCTGCATTGCAAACTTGGCACTGCTGAAAAGCAACATTCTTTTCAAATCTGCACAGCATGTTTTTCTGTATGTTGCTGGGTACAGCTCTGCTATAGTTTTGGTGATAGATGATGCCCTTATTCTGTAATGTAATAGTGGCAAAGAAAGTGCTTTTCATAAATCCAGTAATTACTTAATGGATCAAAATAAAAGCAAAACAGAAATTCCAAGCCTTTCAGATAAACACAGGCAAAATTTCCTAAGATCTCTTATAACAATAAAAGCAGCAGAAGCATTTTTTCCTCAGTTTTCTCCTTACTCCCTCCTTGCTAACAAAAACAGCCCTACTGTTGTGAATCCACCCATAAGCACAAACAGTCCATCGCATGTTGTATTTCTTGCTCTAGAGGTAAGGGAGGTCACCTCAGCTGGTAGAACCTGACATCCAATGACACTGCTATTATTGCATTTTTGTTTGTTTGTTTGTTTGTTTTGCTTAGTAACAGGAAAAAATGTGGGCTCCTTCTTTCCTTTACAGTTTTTAGAAAGGCAGAAAATGATAGTATTAGTTTGTGTTATCTTAAAGTTATGGTTTGGGTTTGTTTTCCCATTTATCTCTGATCTGTCATGGGGATAAGAAAGCCTTGCTGATGTTTTGTGACTAAAATACTTAATGAAATGAAAGAATCCACAAGTGAAGAACAGTTCTATTATATCTATCCCATAGTTTATGTATGGAAGCTGATATTAAGTTGTTGAGGCTTAGTTACTAAAGAACCTGACATCAGAACGTAACAAATATTGAAATTTCTTTTTGTTTTCTGACCAGCTCCATATATAACTCCATTTTGGTTAGATCAGCATCTAGTACATTAGTTATCTCAGTATTTGGGGAACACCAATGTGTATGAAGAACTGAGATGAAGATTTTGGTGAATTTATCAGTCATACAGAAAATAGCATTTCAGGCAGTATGGTACAAATGGTCAAAGTTCTATGTTATTTTCTGCTTATGACTAAAATTATGTTGCAAATACACTATTAACTAAAATTACAGCAAAGAGCAGGTTTGTGCTGGGTAAAGGAGAGACCAGCTGGTGCAGGAGAGCATCTTTGTCTCAAATGCAATTTGGATACCACAGAGTAACTTAAAAAGTAATTCTAAGAATGTAGAGGTCTTACCTTAATTAAAATAGAAAAAGTAATTTTGTCTTACTAATTGAAATTGTTAATTGATATAATGAGGGTGTTGCCTTCAGTTATGAATTTCAATAACTGCAGGACTGGAGAACAGTTCTGTTGGCACTCTGTGTCTTGTTATGGGGATGTTTCCTTTTTACCTTCTGTGGTTTCTTCTGTGAATAGGCTGTCTATTCAAAGCCTGCAGAGAGGATGTGATTTTCCCATGCAGGGGAACAATGGCAGTGGCAATGATTTCAAGTACACTATTGAAAGGGATTATTGCAGCTGAAAGTCACAAAACCAAAACAAAATTATGAAGGATCTGTTTCTTTGACAGTTGTTCAGTAACTACATATTTTTGACTTGTGTTCTTTCATGTTCTTTAGATGTTTAATAAGGTGCAGTACTTCACATAATTTTTATCCTACAAAGGAATATCCTTGTTTTCAATGCAGTTATTATTTGTAGATAATGATTATGATACACTGAAATTTATGTGCTTTATATTTTTGTTGCTTATTCAGCAGCTAGAGTAGAAGCAGTTGCTGCGGAGATATTTTGTTGTAAAATGATTGCTTAAACCAACACATGATCATGTTTCTTAGGTACTTGATCCTGTTCTTCAAATATGGATTTATTTAGTCACTAATGTTTACCTGATTCAAAGGCTACTGTCAGTAATGTTTGACAGACTCACTGTTCAAAACCCATCTTGACTGTTTAACTGCCTTACTTTCAACAAGAAAATTACCTGTTATCTAAATGGCATGTGTGACACATGGCCACACAGACAAGGTGATTATCTTGCTGGCTACTGTTTGAAGTCAGACCTGAAGAACCCAGTCCTGCGAAGTCCTCATCACTGGGGCATTTCTGGGAAGCGAGGGCAGTCGGTGGCTCATGACACTGGCATGTGGAGGAATGAATGAGCATTATGGAAGCTTTCTTGCAGGTTACCTGCAGCCAACCCGCTCTTCTGTTCTGACATGCACAAGCCTTGCTGTTACAATCCTGATTCTCTCTTAAGATCCTGCCAGTCATTCCAGCTTCTGAGGTGACTGCGATGCTGGCAAATGCCCAGAAATAGAAACCGAGGCTTAAATTTCTGGTTAATGCTTTCTGAGAAAAAGAAATGATTTAAAAAAGAACATGTTATGCAACTGACTGCTCAAGTCAACTGAACTGACTGTACAAAGTATCTTGGCAAACAAAGGAGAGAGATCGCTTAATGTATCATTACTGCATTCAAGCAACCTGGGCATTTTCCTAGCTTAACTGGGTAGGTTGTTTGCAGTTGCAAGTAGTTACTCAGCTTGTAGGAGCTCATTTTGTTAGACACAGGTGACCTTCTTAGTTCCTACAAAGAGTATGCAAAATGAGAAAAAGAAGAATGTAATAGATCTTTGTCATTGAGCTATTTGACACTGTATTATTTGGTAAGCTCTGATTTAGACACAGACAGCTGGCAGTAATACCAGGAACCAACTAAAAGTCTGGATGGATCCGAATGGATCATTCTGTACAATGAATTTACATTCCAGAGACAGAGCTGTTTACTTTTTGTGAAGATAGGAGAGCTGGACGTGTCTTAAAACAGTTCTGGGGAGATACAGGTCTTAAACTAAAACTTAAAGTTTTTTCACTGGCAGTGCTGCTCTGCAAAAACATGTTTCCTTAACGACTCTTTTCTGTTACTTTTTCATTTGTTTCCTCATCTCTCTCTGAGTGTTTTGATTTAGTCTTTTTTTTTTCCTCTGAGGTGTTAAATGTCAGATTACCTATTCTCTTACATTTATTTAGTAACTAAGCTTTCTTTTTCCTTTTTCCTTTTTTTTGACTCTGTCAACTGCAAATTGTTTTTGAGTGGTTTTCAGTGCAAGCAGTTTTATGGCCTATGATACTCTTGTGGGCTAGCTATGAATTTGGCACTTTGGCAGCCTCTCAGCTTACCTTTTAACCTCCTATATCTACTTTGATGGAAGTCATGCTGTTGTTGTCTTAGCTTCTTCCAAATTTCTTCTGAGACTTTGATGCACTTTTTATTTGCAGTAATAAAAATCTGCTGGTGTCAAATTCCATTATTGCATGAGTAATTAAGCTGATGTCCTCAACGCCTCTAATGGAGTTGTGAAGAAGCTTATAGTCTTCACTGTTTAAGCCTGATGAAAGGGTCCCAGATATGTATTTTTTCTGTGAAGTTGGTTTATAATTTCATAAATAGTAAGGAAGTTAAATTGACTTGGGCTTTTACAGGTTAGTTTAAAATTTCACTGTTGGTTTTTACAGGTAGTCAGAATTTAATAGTAAGGCACTTGCTTTTTTCCATATGCTCAGTCTGTTCACTCTCTTTTTCCTACTGTCAAGTTAGGTTTTTATTTCTAGTGTCTTACAGGAATCTTTAAGCAAATAAAGGGATAGTAAGAGGAGATTGTTTGGCAGGTTAAATGGTTAGATGTAGGGGATTATGCTGTAGCCCATCTGATCTCAGGTTGTTTAGGAACTGATAAAAAGGATGATTTCAAGGAATGACAAAATATATAATCTTCTCCAAGGGGCCTTATGCAGGTGAACAGCTGAGGACATACAAGAGTAGTGCAACTGATCTGGAGAGACTGAAGTCAGGTATAGGACCTATTGGTTGCAAGGAGCATTTCTACATTCCATACATACTTCAATTACATAAACCATAATTGATAAGGCTAGTTCATATGGGAGACAGTGGATTTACTGTTAATGAGGCAGATCCGACTTTGTCAAACTTCTTGAATATGCACAAACCACTTAGTAGCATGTGCACAGCCTAGCTGGTTTCTATATGCAAAGTAAGTCATCCAGTGCTTCCCAGAAGTGTCTGATTTAATACTCTGATGTGCAGTCTTTATGCAGACCTTGAGCAGTAAGTCCACTGTATACCAGAAATAGCTGATTTTGTTTGCTATCCTGTATATGTAGTATAGGTTAGATACAGGCAAGCCAGCATGCCCCATATCTTGAACAAGTGTTAAAAAAAATAGACAAAATAATAATAATAATAATAATAATAATAATAATAATAAAATCCACCTACTGAAATAGGGCTAATAGAGCATCTCAGGGGAAATCCCAGCATACTGTATCTGTGGACGTGTCTTACATAACACAACCTTGGAAGGGTTATTTAATCATGGAATGCCTTGTGCTAGAAAGGACCTTAAAGATCTTCTAGTTCCAACTCCCCTGCACTGGGCTGGGGTGCCACTCTTTTGCTGTAAGAAAAGTGTCTTTAAAGAGTTGCCAGCTCTGATCAATTCCTCTTTCCTTAAGGACAGATTCCCAGCAAATCTTATCCACTAATTCTTTAAACATTTTAGCCACTCTTGTAATCTTGCCTGGCTTCAGAGCCAGCATAATAATCCACTGAATAGGTGCTGCATTTTTAATTCATGCACTGGGTTCCAGCTTAAAATTTGGCAAAAGGCAGGAGAAATCCTTTTATGATGCTAAGTTAACTCATTATAATATTTATATCACGCAGCCATAATTCCTCCTAAGTAGTGACCACGATGCAGTCATAATATTAAATTGTCCACTGGTACCAGACAATACACAGTACTTTTAATGCCCATTGGAAGTCATGTCCCTCTATGATAAACACATTAAAAATTGGTTGTTTGACAATTTTATCTTGGGGCAAGCTTGTCATCTTCTGCAAATGAGGATATTGTAGTCCCAAATCCCCAGACAAAGTTGGAGGAGACACAGTATTTGTAGGACAGGCTTCCTCTAGAAATTCCATCTGGCAAAGGAAGAGAAGCATCAGTGAGCCCTGGCCTATCAAATGGCAGTTTCAAGGTAGGCAGAGTTTTTGAAGAAGTAAATGTGGGGTGAACATGTCTCATCCTGGCCATGAGGAGAAAATGAGAATGAGTTAGCTCAGAGAGGCCTTCTATTCGAACACGAGGACAAAAATTTCCAACTGAGTGACATAAATAAGGCATTCATAGAGTCAAAAGAAAGTAGAAGCAACCACATTGAGTCACACCAAACATCACTCAGGTTAGATATCCTGTTCTTGGCAATGATCAGTAGCTTAAGCAGTAATGTGCACTAATTACAAATCAGATATCTACTTTTCTTGTAGCTGTAGCAGTACATTCACGAGCTCAACCACAGCATGTTCACTGCAGCCCAGACTGCCTCCCATGGTAAGCTCTTTAATGAGTTCATCCACACTAGTGAGCACCAGGTCTGGTAACATATCTCCGCTGGGTGGTTTGTCTAATAGCTGGACGAGGAATTTATCCTCTACTTACTTCATGAGTCTCCTGGATTGCTTACAGCCTGCTGTGTTGCTTTCCCAGCAGACATCCAGGTGCTTGAAATCCCCCAGCAGGATGAGAGCCTGTGAGCATGATGCTTCTTGTAGCTGAAGCAAGATGGCCTTGTCAACAGGCTCCCCTTAGTCTGGCAGCCTGTGGTAGTCTCCAGCCAGCCGCAAGGTGTCCTTTATTGGTCCAGTCCTTAACTTTTACCCACAAATTCTTAGCCTGTCTGTGTCTGTTTCTCAGAGGCATCACTGTCTATTAATTTCTTAACATAGAGGTCAACCCCCCTGCCCCTCCTTCCCTGCTTATCTCTTCTGAAAAGCTTGCAGCCCTCAATTGCAGTGTTCCAGTTGTGTAATTCATCCCACTACATTTCTGTGATAGCAATTAGGTCATAGTTTTCTAATTGCACCGTGGTTTCCAACTCCTCCTGCTTGTTTCCCATGCGGCTTGCATCGGTGTAGAGGCACTTAATCGTTTAATCTGTCTGAATGTTTCCACTGTGGATCTAAAGTCTGGGGGCTGGAATTTATTGGCATTAAAGATTTTGGCAACAAAAACAGTATCTTTTCATTGATTCATGGAATGGTTTGGGTTGGAAAGGACCTTAAAGATCATCTAGTTCTAACCCCCTGCCGTGGGCAGGGACACTCTCAACTAGACCAGGTTGCCCAAAGCTCCATCCAGCCTGGCCTTGAATACCTCCAGGGATGGGGCATCCACAACTTCTCTGGGAAACTTGTTGCAATGTCTCACGACCCTCATGTGAATAATTTCTTCCCAATGTCTAATCTAAAGCTACACTCTTTCAGTTTAAAACCATCACTCCTTGTCCTATCACTGCACCCTCTGACGAAGAGTCCCTCTCCATCTTTCCTGTAGGCCCCCTTTAGGTACTGGAAGGCTGTTGTAATGTCTCCCTGGAGCTTTCTCTTCTCCAGGCTAAAAAACCCCAGCTTTATCAGCCTGTCTTCATAGGAGAGGCGCTCTTCTCTTCTGATCATCCTCGTGGTCTTCCTGTGTATTCACTGTAATAGGTCCATGTGTTTCTTCTGCTGGGGGCCCCAGAGCTGAACACAGGACTCCAGGTGGGGTCTCACAAGGGTGGAGTAGAGGGGGAGAATCATATGCCTTGACCTTCCAGCTACACTTCTTTTGATGCAGCCCAGGATATGATCAGCGTACTGGGCTGCAAGTGCACACTGCCAGCTCATATTCAGTTTTTCATCCACAAATACCCCCATGTTCATCTCCTCAGGACTGCTGTCAGTCCATTTTCTGTCTAGCCTGTATTGTGTTTGGCATTGCCCCAACCCAGGTGCAAGACCTTGCACTTGGCCATGTTGAACTTCCTGAGGTTCACACAGGCCCACCTTTCAAGCCTGTCAAGGTCCCTCTGGGTTGCATTCCTTCCCTCCGTTGTGTCTATCACACCTTTCAGCTTGGTGTCATCCCCAGACTTGCTGAGAGTGCACTCAATCCCACTGTCATTTTACCAAGATGTTAAATAATACCAGTGCCAATTCAGACCACCGAGTGACTCCACTCATCACTGGTCTCTATCTGCACGTTGAGACACTGACCACAACTCTTTGAGTGCGACTATCCAGCCAATTCCTTATCCACCAAGTGGTCTATCAAGCTAATCTGTCTCTCCAATTTAGAGACAAAGGTGTGGTGAGGGACAGTGTCAAAAGGTTTTCACAAGTCCAGGTAGATGACATCAGTTTCTCTTCCCTTATCCACAAACTGTGACCACATCATAGAAGGCCACCAAATTTGTCAGGCACGATCTGTGCTTGGTGAAGCCATGTTGCCTATCGCCAATCACTTCTCTTGTTTTCCATCTGTTCACAGTGGTTGGCGTGCAATTTTATTCCTATAACTGATTTAGAATTTGTCTACATGTACTTATTTATCATCAATTCCATCTACGGAATCTTCTCTAATATGTCTAGAACAAAAGTTCTGATCGAAAGGTACCCATACAAAGTCACTTAAGGACACAAGTCCTGCTTTTGATTTTCACCTCTGTATGCATTCATACATACAATGTCTTCCATTATTACTGCATATCTTTAATAAACTACAAAAGCATCTACAGCCTAGACAGAAGTATAAAATAAAGTAGGCCATGCAATATCAGTGAATCATAGTTGGAAGTGACCCACAGTGAGTTTTGTTGTCTTTGCTTTTTGTTTGTTTTATCATTTATACATGATAAAATGTTTTTAGTTGTGGATTTCATTTTGTTCCTGTTGTTTTTCATGCAAGTGAGGGCTCTTTTGTGCTCTGGCTTTTCAGATCCTACAGTAGTTTAGTCTAAGGCAGTGGCAGGTGAGTTAAATGGTACCTAGCATCCATTGTGTTTGGATCATGAGATAACTATCAATGGTATATTTAGAAAATGTGCAGAGGGCAAGACAGGAAAGGTGGATATCCCTTTCTCAACCTGTTTTTGACCTCACCCAATTTAATAAGTGAAGAATTGTGTATTTTCGACACAAAGACTTTTGTACAAAGAATGATCAGAGGCAGCTGCTAAGATGTGTTGTTTAACAATGAATGCAAAATAGTCATGTGAGATTATTTCTGTGCAGCTTTTAAACTGCAGAAAATTAGGTTCCCAAAGATGGGAGCATTGTGTTTCAGCCCTCTCCTTGCAGTCTGAACTTTGAATTTCTAGTATCTGTTAAGGATACAATTCAAAGTAATACAGGTTTGAAAGTAACAATTAATTGAACTCATGTGATAAATATGGGTAACTTTGTGCTGAAAAGGGGAGAGTGACTTTATTAGACAACACTGACCTGTTTCACATAGAGTCTTAGATCTGTAGCTATCAAGAGACTGAGATCTTTTCCAAATGTTTCTGATGCTCTTTATAGCTGTGCTTCCATGCAGCTGAAGAGAGAGTACAGGCCTCATCTTACAAAATGCTTGTCATTACCTGCTTCCTTATTGCCATTATCTAGGTCTATTTAGTGACTGCTACTAGTCACTTTTCTTTCCCCCCTTGGAAGGGCAATTACTTGGTGTTGTTTGTGAAACCATCTATTCTTCATGTTCTATAATTTGTGTTCAAATTCAGGAGTGTGTGCTCAAAATTTGAGAGCTGATTTAATTCTAGGACTTCTTATTTCAGGGACCTGAAACTGGACAATATTCTTCTGGATGCAGAAGGCCACTGTAAACTGGCTGACTTTGGGATGTGTAAAGAAGGGATTCTGAATGGAGTGACCACCACAACCTTTTGCGGCACGCCTGACTATATAGCTCCTGAGGTATTATTTTTCACTTCACTAAGAATATAGATAGTATCATTCATCAGATGGACTGTTATATGTGTAATTTTAGACGCTTTTTATATGTAGGTGAAAACAATAGATGATGCAAATTAGGCTGTGCCACAGTTTTCCTGGTTAATCCTGCAGAATTTGTTTACTCTATAGGGGAAGAACAGTATTCCATGTTGATAGGAGTTGAAATTTCTTTTATTTATTCCCTAAACTTAACAATATTCTTATCTGTATTTTCATTTCTGACCTAGCAGCATTGTGAAGGCACTTCAAAAAAGCCTTCACTGAAGCCTTTAGGAAGATAGATGCAACTGAGTATACTGGCCCTTAGTAGTTGTAAAAAGTTTTTTAATTCTTCATGAGACTTAAAGTGGGATGTTCATATGAAAGAGACCGTAGGTTTGGTGTCATTTTTGAATAACACCTTTGTGGGAATATCATTTCTTCCTTTCTTTAAAGTGTTTGTGAGTGAAAGATATTATCTTTCTGATACTTATATGGATGGAGAGAAAATACAGATACTTGCATAGAAACATAGCATCCTTTCATAGGGATGCTGCAACATCCATATAGAAGAGTTGAAAACACTCAAATTCACTTTAAGGCATTCATTGGGTAAAAGAATTTGCTGATAATTGTGCTGGTTTTACATATCCTAAATTTTAAGATTATAAGGTTAATTTCTGAGTGCCTCAAAAGAATCAGTATTATGCAGTTTTTCTGCTAGACAGACTTTGTCAGCTCAGTTTAGTTAGTAATCCATGCATCTTTTTTGCCAAAGATTCAGTGTGCTGATATAGTGTAAAAAGTTTAATTGGTTTGTCTTTCATCAACCATAAATTTGCATTAGGGAAAAATGTTAGTTTATTATTTCCTAGAGACAATAAATTAGAAATCCATATTGTTAGAGTTCATGTCTGTCAAGCTTTGGTAGCACAACTGATAAGTTGTGAGTCATCTTGGAACTATTGTAACATCTATGAACATGTTTTATGGCATTTCAAAAGTACTCTGGAGGTAAAAGAAAGTAAGTGCCAGAGTGATGAGTTTGGTTTTATACGAATTCCTTTTTGATTTAGTATACTAATTGTGTCATTTAGCAAATTCTTTAAAAACTATTACTTAAAACAAAGCAATAATAATATCCTAGAAACTTTTACATGAAATCCTTTTCTCACTGATGTCAGTAACTCAGGCTTCTGTTTTGTCATCCTGATTGCAGAAGCTTGTCTTCTGCTCCTATTCCACTTGCCTCATGGTAGTATGTTTCAATTTCCTTTTCTTTAGCAATATCTGAATTCCAGGGAGTGTGCCCTGAACACTTCAAAAGTACACTTCTGAAGAGTATAATTTTCTATAATTAATGTGTATAAAATTTAATATCCAATCAACTAAGAATCCAGTTGGGATCCAGACAGCTGCATCCAAATGTTAAACTCATTTCTGTTTTTAGGTTAAGAGAGATTTTGGTTTTCTACATTACAGTACAATTATTTCCAAACACGGCATTAAGCTAATGCAGTTCACCACAAGGCTTCTGACTGTAACACCACTAATATTGTTTAAGGAGGTGGTGGAGTTGCTGCCATTCAAACTCATTTTAAGCCAGTCAGCTTCACGTTAAGCAGTCACCCACTCTTCTTTCTCCAGTCCCGTCGTGCTGAAATGCTGCAGCCAAACTACAAGCTTCTTTTCAGTGGTGAGGAGCCAAGAATTAGACTTGTCCCATGTACAGCAATAGTTCTGTAACACCAAGTAAGATGATAAAATTCCATCATTCTAAACCACTACTCCCCCCTAAAGGTATTTGCTACAAGGTTGAACTTGTGCTCCCCGAAAAGTTGTAGCCAGTTTTTTTCTGAAAGCAAAAGCAATTAAAGTGAGTCCTACAGCCATTGTACAGAGTTTCAATGCTGTAAAATGAACTTGAACAAAATGCTTTTGGCTTCCCTCAGCTCTACCTAAAGGATGAAAATAAATCTCTCATGATCTCTGTGCAACATAACAAGTTGGTTCAGTTTGTTTTGCTCAAGATAGAGACAAGGAAATGTTTCACATTTTCCACCAATCTGTTTTGTATATGTGATCTTTCTTCCCCTATAGCGTGACCTGCTTTAAACAGTTTGGAAGGATATACAGCTTTTTTGCTCATGAGCATACTCCTTTACTCAGGGGACTGATAAACTCAGTTAGTACTTCTGAGAAAACTATGCATTGACACTCAGCTCTCTTATTGCAAACTGCATCGGTAAGAAACCATGCCTGCTGTTACTGACGTCAGTGTGGGTTTTAGTCTTCTCTAGGCACTGGGGAAAGAAAGGGTGTATCATGTTGAAACAGTAAATGTGCAGCTTAGAGTGTTGTCTATCTTGCCTGTTCATTGTGATCTCTTTTCCTATACCAGATCCTCCAGGAGTTAGAATATGGCCCTTCAGTAGACTGGTGGGCTCTCGGTGTTCTCATGTACGAAATGATGGCTGGGCAACCCCCCTTTGAAGCTGACAATGAAGATGATCTCTTTGAATCCATCCTTCATGATGATGTCTTATATCCAGTCTGGCTCAGTAAAGAAGCCGTCAGCATTTTAAAAGCAGTGAGTCTTCTATTACTTGTTTTCCTCCTCCTCTTCTTCATGGTTTTCTTTTTTTCTTTTTTTTTTTCTTGATTAAAATTAAATTTGCTGAAAGTTGTTGAGAACAGTCACCACTGGGAGTTCAAGCACAGTTCAGAGTGCCACTGTTAGGATAATGGGGCCTGGGATAAATTACACCGCTTGTGGGAAAGGAACAGAATGTTTGTATTCCACGCAGTTGTACACTGCATAAATCTGTGTACTGCAGATTCATGTTTCAGGGAAAATCCAATGAACTAGAACTGTGCTGCCACTTTGACACTTTATATGCCACATGTTCACTAGAGTTGGGGAAGCACTATGTAAAGAAAAAGCATCAATGTTTTGATTTAACCTGCCTGATGCCTTTCTTCCCTTATTATCAAGACAGGTTGAAAGCCTTTTATTTACAGCTATATGTTCTACATTTTAGTTCACGTAACGCTTTGATTAAGCAGTCTTACTCAAGGGCAATTGTTTCTGCCCTGGTTGGTGTTTTACAGTATAAGGATTGACTTGATAGAAGTGTGCCATCAAAAGCAGCAATTTTTTAAACAAAACATGCTACTATTTTTCTCAGTGACTGAAATAAAGAAGGCTTTCTATTAAGAGGACAGCTGCTAGTGTGAAGTCCTGCAGTTACATTTTGGTTCTCATACGTACAGGGTTACCTTTTGAAATGATACAGAAAACTTGAACAAATTCTGATTTTTACACCGGCAGCCAGGTAGCACTTCTCTCAAAACTGCTCATGTTGATCTCTTAATAAAAATACGTTCAGGTTTATTCTAGATGAGAGGGAGTGGGGGCGCTGCAGGTGAGGGAGCTCTAGAGGATGATTCCAAGTCCAAGGTAACATCTCTGAGTTGTGAACATCTCCGAGTAGTGAGGGCATGGAGCCCTCACTATTAAAGCTGACCGTCATACATATTATCTCTACTCCCCCTAGATACCTTTCTGATGTCTTTTCATTAGCTGACACAATACTTTCATGTGTCTGTTTATATTTCCAGACTCTTTGATTATTTTCAGTCCTGCAATTAAAATGTATGGACTTGAGCTGCAGAATTCAGACTGATATCCAGGGTTCAGGGGTTATTTTAGCCTGTTGTAGAGAAAGAGTTTTTGTCAATGTTCATATCTGCATTTGAATTTCATTTAAGTCCAGAGATTTTCAGTAGTGTTTTGGTTTTACATTCTATAAGATTTGTTCCTGTGGCTCCTCATCCAAAGGCTCTTTCTGTGAATCAACATTAGCTGAGCTTGCTGTTATTCTGAAACATTCATTGGAGGGGGAAGATTAACCAATAACACCTGATTATGTGTGTAGTATGGGAGCCATTGTAACTATGAGAAGGTATTTGTCTGACAGGGGAAAGGGAGAAACAGATTTGATAGAATCTTAGTGTTATCTCATGTGTGCGAGTAGTGAGATGTCTAACTGTTAATGTTATACATGTCATTCATTAACCACATACAAGTGTAAACACAGAACTGGGCTGTAGGTGTATGCTATGCATTTTTGTGAATGTAAGTATAAGGATGTTCAACACTAGTTTCTTTACTATAATTTTTCATGAGGCTGTTTTCCTGAGCCTACCTGTTAATAGTAGGCATAGTGGATTATATTTTTCTGCAGTCCAGTTATTACATCTTTCTGTCTAAAGTTAATATGACATTTAAAACCTTAAAAATAGAGTTGTATCCATTAAATAGATTTGCACTATAGTGTGAGATTACTCCTCATTGAGCAAAATGTCTTGTCTGGCATATGTTGATAGAGTTTAATGGAACTTTGCCAGTTTATGCCGTGAAAAGAATGCATTTCCTTACATTTAACAACCTGCTGCCTATGTAGCTATGGTGTGAACCATGTTTGAACCTTGCGCTCTGCATCTGATCCTTGTCCACATTCTGTTAAATGAAGAACAGGAAAAACAGAGGAAAGAAAGAGGCGTCTATGTATTTTACTGCTGAATGCTAGCAAGGGATTAGCTTTGGAACACTTCGTTTCCTCACATTGTGCTTTGAGACAGTTTTATTCTTTAGAAACCATGTATTTTTACACTCCTCCAGGCAAGATGTAAGGAGATTTTAATAACATGACATTCTCATTATCAAGTTACAATATTTCCTTATTTTATGAAGAAACAGTTTTCCCATTACTTCCAACAAAACAGAAATGAGGATAATTCTGCAGCTCAGTATTACAAGGCAGCAACAAGTAAGTGTTGCTTATCCCATGAAGTCCCAAGAACCTTACTAGTCTTGTTTCTCTGAATTGACAGGAATTGCTATTTAAAATTCTTTCCTGTCTGGTAAGGAAAACAATTCTTCATTGAAATTAGGTCTGGGCTTCTTTGCAAGTGATGGAGGGAAGTTGTGTCTTCAGTGTGTGTTCCCTGCATATCCCGATGACACAGATCTCTGGGTACAGAGGCAGAACTGTTTTTAAGCACTGCTGCTTATTTTAAGAAGCAATCTTTAATTCAGGCCCCAAGTTACATGGCTATCTCAGCGACCTTTTGTCCTGTTGTCATTTGAGTTGGTCGGAGTTCTGATCTTCAAAGGCCTCACGTTTTGTAAAAGGAGACTCCTGTCTTAGGATAGGCAGCACTTGTGGCTGTGGCCATAAGTGTTATAATAAGTATAATAAGCCCCATTGGCAACCGTCTCGTCAACACAGTACAGTTAACAGCTGTCTGTGCACTGACAGTAGCATCGTTGTTGATTCTGTTGATAAACAGGAAGTAAATGTCAGTTTATGCTTCAGAAATAGAAATAAGAGGTGGAAAAGAGCAATATTTATCACAGGGGATAGAATTTATGGAATTAAATGTCTACTTCAGAATTCTGAGATTACTGTATCATATTTGCATATGATAATTTTTTTAAGCATTCTTAAAATTTGTTCTCCCTCATCATCAACTTTCAAGTTCATGAAGTACAGTACTAAACTATATTATTTAGTAATATTATCATGTCCTGGGCTTCTTAAAATGAACATGTTCTGTTTTTTCCCTGCCTCCAGCTTTAAACAAAGTTAGAACATGGAGGACACTAGGCTCAGATTTTACTTCTTTGCTACCTGGATTATGTGGTACAATAAGCATATCCTGTAGTTGCTATGTTCTGCTTCTGCAAAGTGTGTGGCTGCTGGTTCCTGGCCTTCCCTCTCCCAGTCACCAGAGGCTCCTGGAGGTGAAATAAAGCAGAGGAACGTAGGAATGCATTTTGTGGTTTTCCAAGAGACCTCACCAAAGCGTAGTAATCCTTTCAAAACCTTTGTTTCTCCTGCCCATAGAAAATATGGCCTGTAATTTAGATATGACTTGTCCACTTACAAAAAAAAACTTGTGGAACAGTTGAACACAAGTCCAAAGGGTCATCTTCTGAGTGGTGTGCATATGTCAGGAACTACAGAAAGAATCATCTCACTGATATGAATTATATATTTAAAATGATAGCAGTGGTATTCTCCTGTGGATAGTTGATCTAGCTATCTAAAACCATTTAAGGGCTCCAGTAACTACTTATGTAATAAGCGCAGTATTGAAGCAAGGGTGTGTTAGTGATTTTTTTTTTTTGCTAAATTATTATTTTTTTCTTCAGATGTATCGAATAATGTAGTTCTTAAGTTAAAAAGTCACTAAACATTAATCACATTTTGTTTCATTTGTATACTATAATTTAAATATATATATATAATAATGGCTGATTATGAAGTCACAGGAAAGCCTGAGGTAATTCTGTAGTGTGAGTGTGCATGTGCATAAGAATAGCATTCATTCCTACTTGAATTGCAAGAATTCTGTGTCCATGTGCACTAGGATACAAGAAGAGCAATTGCTAATAAAAGAAAGAAGAAATAATAGAGTGGAATCAGAAAAAAAAATCAGTTGCCATTATTTGATGGTGGCAATGTCTTATACAAGTTTTGCTGAAAGGAATAGTAAGAGTTTAAAAGTGAGAAGTTTAGAAATTCCCATACGAGAGGAGATCAGTTAGTTCCAGTTGCTGTCACTGACAGTATCCTGTACTAAAGATTAAAGGGAGGGTGCAAGTAATGTCATGGTGCTTTGCAAGGGAAACTTTGTGCTGTCACTCCATGTATTTATTTAAATGTATGGGCAGAACTCTGATAATTCACAGAGCTGATGATGCTGTTCTCATTAATATGAGAAAAAAAAAAAATCCTAGAAATGCATGAGGAATCTTCAGCCTTTCATGTACATTTGAATGGAGTATACCTCTACGCAACCTACATATCTAAAGAAAATAAAAACCAGCAAGAATAATATGTAGCCCCTGACACCAAAATTAGTAGGTAAGGTAGTGCAAACAAGGTAAAATAGGAGTTATCCTAAACATTTATTATAAACTGTCTCTGGAGGTTTTAATATTTTTTTTACTTTAGTATTTTTGGCCAAAGCTGGAAGCAAAAATACTGAAAGAGAATCTCCTCCTATAGCACTTCCAGCCAGGTGGAATTAGAAGGTCTCAGAAATTAGTTGAAAGAGCTTCCTGCAGGAAACTTGCACTTCAGTCCCTGAATCTTCTAGTTTGGCTGGAACCTCTGAAATTTGGAGGGGCCTCCTTGCTACAGGAAAAGTAACCTTCTGGAAGGGGGCTGTCTCTAAAAAGTAGACGTTAGGAATTCTAATGTCTAATTAAACTGTAAATGGTTTCCAGCCATTGTCATTCATGTTTTAACTTCTTCCTCCTCTCCCTCCCCCACCCTGTAGTTCATGACAAAAAATCCAAATAAACGACTTGGCTGTGTGGCATCACAAAACGGGGAAGACGCGATTAAGCAGCATCCGTTTTTCAAGGAAATTGACTGGGTTCTTCTAGAACAAAGGAAAATCAAGCCACCCTTCAAACCTCGGATTGTAAGTAGCAGTTTGCATAATATGTAGAGAAAACTTGGCTTGACAATTCTTGTTCTTGCTTTTCTGAGAATTGAAATACCTTGACACAACATTTGGGGGTTTAAATAGCATAAAAACCAAGTGGAAACAATTGTCTTGTCAATTCTTCTGTAAAGGTAAGTGTCCAGAATAGATTCAGTGCACAGGAAGATGTTCATATTCAATCACATAAATAATGAGAAAGTTCCCTATTTTACTTATTTTCCTGTGCTCCCAAAGGTACCTTGATCAGAAAAGATTTTGATTGGGTATATACTTTCTGTGCAAATCCTTCATTCCTGGTGGTCCATGGAGATTGTAGTGATAGGCAAAGGGAAGGATTTCTGCTTAATAGTATTTTAACTGAAGATGCTTGAAAAAACAGTCTCCTGAGGGAAATAAATATACATGATCAGAGAAGTTGATTTATTTACATTTTGCTAAGTACTAATCAAGTATTTGTATTTTAAACTGACAGAAATACACAAATAGTGGCCCCACGTGTAGACGCTACAAAAATACTTTTCTTAATCTTTTCTTCATCTGGATGAAAACACTCAGAAATGATGCACTTACAGTTCACCAAATGTCAGCTCTTCAGATTCAAATATGTGCAGTAAATTTTGTACTTGAACAGTACCAGAGAATAATTATATTACAAATCCTTTGAGATTGCTTTGCATCTTTTGACTTTGCACATTCCTAATAATAATGTTTTATTTGCCTTGCCTGTAAATATGGTTAAGGTACTTCTTTCTTTCTCTCTTTCTTTAGATAGTGAAGGTAATTTTTTTAAAAGGAAAAAAAAAAAAAGGCAAAATGAAACAACACTGAATACTAACTTAAAGTTATAGATGAAAAAGCCCCCTCTATCATTGCAGAATTACAGCCTGTTGCATTTAATGCATTTACTTTACGTCTGGCAAGATACATTTCCTTAAGTTCCATGTGTAGACACTGAAAGTTGTCTGTGCAGGGACCATCTGTGCAGGGACCATCTCAAACAGGAGCCTGAAGTAATCCTCTGAATCTACTCTTGGAGAAGGCTTTCACTCTATGTAGCTATGAAGGAAGAACCCAAAAGGACGGACAACTGTATGTGAAAGTTAGCCCTAACAAATATCTTTCTAGCAGTAATTCTGAGGAGTACAGTTATAGATACAGGATATAGGATACAGGATATAGATACAGGAATATTTTATTTAATATCTTTCTTGGAGAACAGAAACCTTGTACCACAGGAGCTACAGGCTCAGGGCAGCCTGAGCCAGCTCCTCTCCTGGAAAGGGTCCAGCCAGCTGGGTATGCCAGCTGTTTTACCCTGCTGCCCAGCTCTGCTCTGGAGGTGTGACTGGATTGCACCCTGTGCCTGAGCTGACTTACAAATCTCTGCACTGCTGCAGGAAGTGTAAACCCAACATTAACCCCACTAGTATCTAATGCTCTCCAGTCAAGTTCCTCAGAGAGCTCCAGACAGCCTTATTCATTGTTTAGCTGATTTGCATGCATTTAGCTCTTTTCCTGTTTTCATAAGAATTTGGCCTTTCATCTCATAATATTTTTTGTTGCTTTGCTCAGTATTTATCAGTGTTTTGGTAATACAGGTATCAACCAGAACATACAATTTCAAATTAGTTTTCATTTAATGCCTACATCTAGTAAGTCTCAGATTCATCACTTCTTCATTATCTGTTTTCCTTCAATGATCAGAGATGCACATTCACTTTAACAAGAGGTATTTTTATAACGCCCTTGTTATTTTCATAGGTATTCTTGTTGTGGTAATTCTTAAAAGTCAGGAGGGATTTAGTATGTCAATCATTTTTATTCTTTGTCTTCTACCTTCTCAGTGCAGCTTCTATCTCTTTCTGGTAATTTCACTGCTATTATATTGCAAAGCCAATCCTATTTTATTCATACCTGCTGTTATGTTCCTTTTCTCATTTTCTGTTTTCTTTAATGATAAATTAGTTTGATATTTCAGTTTTAATAGTGATTTCAGATTATTTCAGAGTAGTCCATTGTAAAATTTTAGTAACAGCTGTCTGCTCTTTAATAATTTTTGGGATGATTTTATACATCTTTATTTATACCTTTTTTCATTTTTCTTCAGGCTGCTTCTATAGTGTTGGATTTTTATACTATCTATTTCCATATTTTATATATCTCAACGTTCTATATTCTGCCAGATTTGATTTCTGTGGTCTAGTAGTCCTGTATGCTTGCTATTTTCTTAACCTGTTTTTATGGAGGTAAATTCAGATAGCATGTAGTCTGTGTTACAGGCATCCCTGTTATTTTCATGTTTTCAGTCCGCTGTCTCTATGATATCTACAACCCTGGTGGCCTGGTCCTATCAATTTTACTAATGACTTTTCTACACTTTGAAAGAGTATACTTTATATACTTACACTATGTTTATGATTCATCATCTGGTTTTGTACCAGCTCTATAAATTTTGCAACAGTTTGGATTTTTTTGTTGTATAGAAATCTTTGAGGAAGATCATACCAAAATTTTTGTTTGTCCTCTTAACATTTGATGATTTATTAGTAGGAAATTAAGGTGTAATATATGTCTAGCCTGGACAGAAAGGTCACACATATAATTATTAATTATGCAACTTCAGAAATTGTAAAGGATTCTACAGAAGTAAAGTTGAATGTGTCTGTAAATGCTGAAAAGGTGATTTTGGATATTTGGCATTCTATAACATGTTGCACTCACTTTCAAAAAATACCCACCGCCCCCCCCCCCCCCCCAAAAAAAAAAAAAAAGTGAAGAAGTTTAAAGCTAATTAAATAAATTCTACTTTTAAATCTACATAAATGGTTCCTCTCTAAATTCAGTTGTGGGAGTAGCAATGAGATTTGGATTGGATTGCAATGAGATTTGGATAGCAATGAGATTTGGATTGATTTGGATTAATATTTGCAACAGTTCCATAGCTATGGATTAACTGTGGAATAAACATAAGAAATGCTGTGTTTGGAATGTTTGGGAAGTTTTAACATCTTTCAATATTGATAAAGGACTGTTGATTATCTAAAAGTGATTTATAATGTTAAAAGAGAATACAAAAATATATTTAATCTTATATTCAGAAGAGCCTAGATCTGTGGAAATAGCGATGAGAAGAGAGGCCAGATTAGTCAGAAAATAGACATTTCTTGCATGAGTGTATATACATGTAGGAAGGAAAGCATACAATGCATATATAGTCATTTGTGCATTCAAACTAGGATTTGCATGCACATATAAAAATCTACTCATGCAAGAATGCATATGTTTACACAGGTATTCATCTATTTTCTGACCAACATTTAAGATGACTAAGGGGGGAAAATTTATAATTACTGTGTCATATGCACTTTTAAAAAATTAAAACACATAGGGTCTATTCAAATTGGCTCTGAACAATGTAAAACCCTGAAAGTAAAGAATTAAAGCCATTAGGGAAAATGATCAAACACTGAGGTCCCATCAGGCAATGGAATAATCTGCCAAGGGAGGTCATGGAGATGCCAGGGTGGAAACAAACGTTGCTTCAGTTCTACCTCGCTACTCTACTGATCCCAAAAATGCATGGGTTCTGTAGTTAGCACAATAGTCTTCTTTTTTCACTTTTTTTCCTTGTTCCACCAAAATAGGTTTTCTGAGGAGCTATATTACATGTTACTGTAAACCTGTGCTTCTCCATAGTTCAGGTATGTCTCTTCAGCTTTGCCAGCCTGAACTTTCAATTTTTCAATGGGATTTGGAAAAATACTGCATGGCTATTTCTTAGCCAGACTTTTGAGGGTTGTTTTAAAATCTCATTCATGCTGCCAATGTATACAAATACATTCCTCACTATAGCAGAAATATACGATTGATATCCTTCTAGTCTGGGAATTATACGGTGATTCTAATGATGCTCTGGAAGCTGAAATTTCTTTCTTAATTTTCTTCAGCCTTGGAATGAAAATTACTGAAGTCCAAAAGGTCCTTGAAAATCTGACTGTGTTTTCTGAAGGCTTGCATGAGAGCCCAGGACAGGGCACTCAAACAAATGGCTTAGGGTTAGATTGCTAAGCAAAGACAGAAGTGAAACACCAGGTTGTGCTAGGTAGTAGAGACAATGGAAAAAGATTTGATGGCCCCGAAACTGGCTGTGAAAGATCTTTGGCTGCTGCTTCACCATTCTGACTTAGAAAAGAGAACATGAAGAGGTGAAAATGCAATGTACTATGATGCCTATTATGTACTAGCTGTTTCCTTCATAAATCCAGAACTATGAGATCTTACACTGGTAAAATTTATTTTTTTTTTAATATATATTATAGTTTATTATATTGAGGATTTCTCCCATGTGGAGCTATTATAAAGGTTAAGCTACTGTAGAAAAATAACAGCTCTGGGACATGTATATTAGAAATCAAGCAGACATTTGAACAGATATTAAGAGGATATTTATTACATCTGAGCTCCAGTGACTTTGACAGTATCTCTTGAAGATCATTTCCGCAGTTCTTAAAACCTAATTTTTAGAGTTCCACAGGCTGTCTGGAAATTTTCTTAATAATAATAATATTCTTACCTGCTGCTTTTAATCTAGAAATGGATTTGTAATTACATATGGAAGAAATGAGTATAGTTTTAATACAAAAAGATGTCTTTCTCCAAAGTAATTATTACAAGATAGAACTCTCTTTAAGGCACTTTATTCCTGTGTTGAGATATTTTGGTGTCATAAATTTCCCTGGAATTATTTTAATTCAGAGAACAAAATTTACCAAATCACTAACCATAACACCAGGCTATGGTTTCCAACATAATTTGTTGCCCAAGAACCACAAAGGCCTTGATACTATTCAGTGATTCTCTGCTCTCTATCCCTCTTTGTTTCCATGGCTCTGCTCCTGGCTTGGTTAAATTGGATTATCTCCGTTTTCAAAGCGCATTTGCCATATTACTAATGAAAACAAGGGTACCTTTGATTAATTTCTTACCAGAGTCACTGATATTGTGGTAAGTGTGGTAGCTCTTGTGTAGTAACATGCTGGGATGATTCAGTCTATCCCATAACAAATAATAAAACATGCATTAAAAACAATGAGTGAAATAGATTACTGCTTCACCTTGAATGTGTTTATAAAATTTGTATTGTCCCAGGTTGTTACTCAATGGAAAAGCTTGTATTTGAAACAGTAAAGAAAAGTGTATTTCAACATATTTCGTTTTTTTTCCTTAGCATTCTCCATATAATTTTAGATCCCCTGCAAGAAATTCTGTTTTATTGTGCCTGGACGGCTGCACAGGCTGAACTTCTGGCATGTTGACATGCCACTAACATCAGCCAGGGAAGCTCACAAAGAGGTTTGCACACGTGCCTACAGGTTGATACTAATAGCCTAGACCCAGACCCACTTGCCACAGATATAGGAATGCTACTGCCCCAAATTTGTCAATCATTTGGCTTCACATGAGCCTCAATTTCTTCTTGTGTTTTTGTTTGTTTGTTTGTTTGTTTAGAATGAGACCAGCACAATAAAATCACTCTCATGTTTTTTACACTGTTGGTCGCAATGTCTCAGTGTGCTGTGAGGAACCGTGAGGCTGTGGGAAGCTGTTAGACACTGGGCTGCAATGACAGTCTCAGCACCTGCCCACTCCTGTCCTTTCAGGCTGTTTTCTCTGCCAACCCTTGAAACACATGCGTGCAAGCAATAAAACTTGTCCTTTTTGTCTATCCTGTTGTAAATGTCAGAGTTGGGAAAATTTGAGACTTTAACTAAGCCATCTTTGAGTTGAAAAAGCTGAAGAACTTTGAACCAGAAGGGAATACAAAGGCTGGTAAAACAGATGTTTGCCATATGTATTTCTTTTTAGCAATTAAGCCAAAGTTTCATCTCTAATGGTTTTATCAGTGCCTGTGGCAATCCATTCTTAGTGTGGCTGTATGAAGATAAAGTTAACAAAATAATTGCATTATGATGATTGACTGTGAACACGGAGCTTTCACAGAACAACACATTTTATTTTTTTCTGTGCATTCACAACTTCTTGGTTTTACATTTTAAAATATCACTTTCTTCAAGAGCATTAGAGAGAAAATGGCCAAGATGGTCTATTGCAGAATTTTATCTTGCAGTATGAAGTCAGCTGCTGCCAAATGGGCTCATTTAGTTCATCTAATCTGACTCTCTTCATTTTGCAGACTCTTCCATTCCTGCCATTATGTCACTGAAAATGTTTTCTGAATATTTGTACATAATTTCTTTTGTTCTGACTTCTTATGGGTAGAAGATTGGTTTAGCAACTAAAACCAGAGATCTGAGAAATGCAAGATACATAAGTTCTGCTAACAGCTTTTCTAGAAGCTCATGGCATGGCCCAGGATTCATCACCTAACCCTTTCATGCCTCAGTTTCCATTCTCTGGTAATAGTATCTCAGTATGCTTAATGCAAAGTTCAGTGACAGTGAAGAAATATGACTGAGAAGTGTTAAAATCCAAATACTCCTGATCAGCCAGGATTTAAATTGACTGAATGTGTGGCACTTCCCTTGGAAGAGTGTTCTATGCTATACCAGACCTCAGTGTTAGCAGATTGCATCTTGATCTTCAGTCTCAAATTTCCTACAGTAATCTGCATGTCTCTTATCTCCTGTAACCCTAAAATAACCATAATCTGTTATTGAAATCCCTCCCCCCTTAGTTATCACTATCTGAGCCACGTTGTCTGTATGCAGTTTCCTCGTGAACCTAAACTCCCTTGTTAAGTCTTGACTTAAGGATGCCAGCAATGTGTCCTCTTTCAATTTTGCGCTGCAGCAAAGGTTTGAAAATCATCCCCCTGAACCAAATTCTACGGTTAGCCAATGATTGTGGTACAACTGGAATCAGTGAGCACTGGTAATTTTCTTTTCCCCCTCCCCCAAATGAGTGAAAAACTGACAAAATTTAAGCAGCCCTTCGTTGATGAGTTACAACTAGCCAGATGCCTGCAGTGCTTGAAAATTGGGTAATAAATAGCAAATAAAATCAGCTGGCCTATTTGCAGAGGCAAACAGGCAGAAGCCACACCTGCCTAAATAGGTAGGTGTCTCACTGAATGGCTGCGAAAATGTGCTCAATGAGACAGGTGCGTGTTTAAATTGCTGCAACAGCTGTCTACTGACGGTGAGATATGGCTGGAATCCTTAAAGAGGGACCGCATTTCTGGAGAAAACTTCCAAATACATTAGCCTGAAACATGACTCTTATAAATCTTCCCATGGTTTCAGATCTGTTTTCATACATGACTGCTAACAGGCAAAGATATATATTTTTTTATTATTATTATTATTTTTTAGCAAGGGATTTTTAACCTGCTGTTTGGGAAGACGTGTTACTGTTTTTGTGTGTTTTTTTTTTGGCACACCTCTGTTTTTGGTGGCAGTGGGTTGTATTGTCCTTAGTGCAGTATTATGACTTTGCCTTTACACTGTGGGGAAGAACCCTGTAAAATGCAGTATCATTCAGTAGCACCAAACAGAACGTAGGAAACTACAGGCCAAGTAAATTTCTTTTTGTATAAATGTTCTCTCTTTTCAAGTTTGCTTCAGTGTGAATGTCCCTCTTTAAGGTAAGGCCTTCAATATGGGGAAAATATCAAGGTAGGTCAATTTTTAGGCCTAATAACCTTGAGGTGTCCCTTCAGTTCCATAATATATTTCCATACAGTCATCAGTGCATGGCAATGAGCATTTAGCAGATGGGCACGCAAGGGGCTATACTGCATGCTTCTGCATGAAGTGTTACCGCTTAGACAAAACACCGGGGAGGGATCCTGAGACCTCAGACAATCACATACCATTGGTAAACATTGCACATTATGTATTCCCCACTTCTCTGCAGGTGTCTCAGGCACAGGAAAACAGTGGGCTTTCTTCTGAGTGACACTGGCGATTAACACTGGTGTACAAAGAATGGTTTAGAAATAGGGAAGATTTTATATTTTTCAGAACTGCTAACATAAATTCTTTAGAAAAACTAAAGAAGAATGGATGTGGGTTGCCAGAACTTAGTCTTTACATAACAAACAGCCATAACTGTTGGAGTCCAACACTTTTTTAGCACGCTGACCCTGCCACAGGGTATTGTTAGAACATTTAATATGAGCTGATTCCTAAAAGTACCAATTTCCTGCTACTGGTTCAAGTGTTAGCCACTTTGCTACTGACAGAGAAGCACTGGCTGTTGATAGGTGGTGAAGTTCATTGTCTCAGTTTAGCTAGCAATAGGAAAGCATGAGCAATGGTACCACAACTGCCAGCAGTGGAGCTTGTAGCAGTAGGTCTAGTAGGGCAGTTGGGGAGGGCAGGGCAGAGAAGTCTGGCCCACTTCTGCCTCTTCCCTCAACAAAGTAAAGGACCTTGGTTTCCAAAGCACTTTGAATAGTTTGAATCTTTGCACAACCACTAAATACTCTCAGGATGTAGGTATATACCTTTTGAGGAGCTTATGTCCAGCTCGTATCACAACCTAAAGACATTAAGAGTAAGTGAGCTGGTATTTTTAAGGGATTTCAGCATTGTTTGCTCAGTTTAGCAAGGTTCTGTTCTTCCAGAATTTGCTCATCTGGTTCGTCTTATTTTTTGTTTCTTATTCTCTTCAGCATCAGTGCCTGCAGCACCTGTTTTTTAGCTGTGATTACCATAACAGCAAGAGTTTGAAAGCTACTGCAGGTTCCCAAATATTTATAAGTTAAACAACTTTTTATTATGCTTCTTTTGATTCTGTACTGGGGATCCAGCAGTATTTGTTTGGGTTTGCTGAGTCCTTGTCTTATAACACTAAAACCCTTTCATACTGAATAATTAAGTTCATTAAACATCTGTTCAATATACATTTTTAAGTGTTGCCCATTGGGATGGAGTGAAAGCTGCCAGAGTGTTTCTGCTTTCCTTTTGTTCTTCCTCAGAATAAGACAGATTCTGTTTCACTTTTTGGCTGCTTTAGTCTCCATTACTATTTTCAGAAAATAAAGCATTAAGTGAAATTCTATTATCATAGCTACTTACAGTACATTCTTCAGCTTTCAAACAGAAGCATTTTATTTTTATATTAATATAATAGTAAACAATATTCCTGGGTTGGGCCTATTTCTGTTGTTCTTGAAAGTTAATGGCAAAACATCGGGTAATTTAAGAAACAGTGGAGTCTGGCCCTTCATCAGACTGTGGAGAGGAATTTATCAGAAAAAAAAAAATGGTAGGCTTGTCTAAGACTGACTATCCATGACTTGTCCCATTCACAACTGAAGTCTGATGAACATGGAGTATTTGAAGAGCTTTAGCTTTGGGTTTATTTCTCATACAGAACCATTTGTGTTAGCTAATGCGAGCATAAAGTTAACAAAGATAGCTTAGTGGGCTGTTCATCTGAAATGGGCAGCAAAAATTTGTTGATGTACATGCTTACAGCTCAGAATCGTAGTGCAAAACTTAATTGCATTGGCATATGCAGATGATGGACTGAAGCAGTTTCTCATAAAAAGCTGGACGAGAAGCATTTTGAAATAGCAAGGAGTCCTAGCACTTCAATAGCTGCTGCTGTTCTGTTGTTATGCTGTTGTGTTGTTACAAGGGAGCTTGATACTTGTCTGTAACACAAACCTTGTACTGATCCTCACAACAGCATGTTCTAGGAGCCGTACACTTAAATTATGCAGCACAGGGGGAACACTCAGTCTAGATATTTACCGAATGCTTAAGTGGAGATCTTATTGATTGATTTGCAGGTCTTTTAGCATGTGGCAGATGCACCTGCCTGACTACTGTAATAACGATGGCTAAAATACAATTTCAGGAGCACACAACTAAAAATGGAATATCTTGGATATGTGCCATGATGTAAGAGGGGAGGTGACATTCAGTGATCATGACCTTAGAACAGCTGAGGGATACCAGTGGAAGCTTGCCAGTAAGATGTGAATTAGAGAGGCACCCATATAAAACCTGCTCTGCAGAGTGGACCGTAAAATTTACAATAGGAATTGTATTGTGCAGATGAAGGGCGTTTTAATACAGTTCCATTTCTTTCTCTTCTACTCCTTCCCAATCCCACAAAGAAAATATTTTCCTATGTAGCTGAACCCTCTAAAAGCTTACCATATGGAAAAAATACAGCAAAGAAATCCAAAAGTCTTCCCCTGCAACTTTCTTCACTCTAAAAAATACATATATTTTACTATAGCATATCTTTTGTGTGGTAGTTATGTCAAGATTAAGTCCTATGGAAACAAACTCGGGTAAGATGGACAAGATGCATCTTGGTGGTAAAGGACTAACCATGGGCAGGAAAATATAGGGCTGACTTTCCCTGCAGCTCCTGTGAATTGTGCCTCCATTGGTGTTTTGCACAGAGGCAAGTGTTGTGCTTTAGCAATCAGGCTATGAGGAGAACAGGTTACATATATATTTAGTGCTGCGTGCTCAGCTGTGCAAAAACCTTACCCCAGTATAGCCATAGGGAACAATGGTTTTACAGCACCTTCTTTTGGGTGAGGTTCGTTGCCCAGACTGTGAGCACAGGCTGATCATCAGTGAACCTACAGAGCTTTGATTTTGTTTGCTTTGCTGTTTGTTTTGCTGTTGTGTTGTGGGGTGTAGAATAGGAGAAGGGCTTGCAAAAGTGAAATAGTAAGGCTGGCATCCTGTCCATGTAATCATTAAATAATTGCATCCCCTGATTGTCTGTGTTGTTCTTCCTTCCTACCTGACCCATTTTACATTCTTAGGAAAGATACGTACTGTTTCAGTACAAAAGTGGTTTCAGTTTACTGGATCACAAATGATTCCTTTTAAAATTCATAGTTCTGTGAATTAGGTTGGTGTTTAGTAAATTATGTGTACTTCCATAACAACTTTGATTACAGCCTGCATAGGTTGCCAGGCTTTTCAAAAGACGGTTTCACTGTCTATTAAAATCTTTATTGAATATTTTTTTAAATCAATTTCTTTCCCTTAATTTGGTGTCCTTCACATCTAGTGAAAGAATAAATAATCCAGGGGTGCAAAATTTCACCCTCCACTTGGAAGTAATGAATGTTGGTATACTAGTGAAAACTACATGGATTCAAAACCCTTTTTATCATCATAGCCTTTAGTTGATGCACTGCAGTTTGTTTGATCCATTGTAACTCTTCCTCAGGTGAATTGAGCAATTAATATACTGAAAAAAATATGAACTTGTAAAGTATTCTTATAACTTATATTTCATATATACTGGAATAAGATATTCTAGGAAGTACTTATACTGATACAGCCTCTCTGTGCATGCAAACACTGTAAAGAGGTATCAGATAAATAGAAGGACAAGCTCAAAGTGTTTTGCTTCTCAGTCTGTTTCCTTCACACTATTCATTACTGAATTTCTGTATGCACACAGTGAGTTATGTGTGAAAGTGAGTGCTCATTACAGTTGTTCTTGACTCATTAGATACTACTGCACCTTTATGAAGAGAGATCCACTCATTGGTGCAAAGTGATCTCCGCCTGTGTTGCGGTTTTCCTTATCACAACAGAGAGAGAGGTGAATGAGAGGATGGTGATATGTGAGGTTAGCCACATAACCTTGCGCTTCAAACCAGTTTGTTTGATGTCTTTAGTTTCCATTTGTGTTGAACAAAATAATCAGAAAATCTTGTCAGGGACAAGGTAAATATAAAATTGTCAAACTCTGATCATCCCAATCTAAGTACATCTTCGTGATGATATTGGGTCAAACCTGGGAACCATTTATTTCTTACTGAAGCAAAATTCTGGGTAAAATTAAATGATAACATCTGACTCCTGCAGCTCTTGCTGCATATCCTGTTCATGCTGCATTGCTGTGCCATGCCCCTGCAGCTGCACACTGAAAGCTGTAGCAGCTTCCTGCCCAGATTTAACGTGCCTGTGGTGGGTTTGATGTGCTGCTGATACCACCATGTGCAGCGCTGGAAGGGCTCTCCGGTGAAGTTCCTCAAAAGAATGGCAAACTCCAGAATTTCACTGTGAGCTTGAAAATACATGACGAGGAGTCAAGTGTCGCCCTTGATAGAAAACGGCAGTGGAGTAAAGTTAAAATGTTTCATTCAGTGATATAGAAGGTCCGATCTGTATCTGCCGTACAGTGCTGACAGTACCTCAGAAAGAAAATCATGACATTTGTACATGTTTTGTGTCAAAAGGTCCACTTAATGAAAAAAAATAAAAAATCTAGTAACACATTAGTCTGTTATTATAATGATCATTCCTGGCCTCACCCAGCTAGTATTAGCTGTCTGTTATGGATTAGCTTCTCATTCTACTAAACTGAACAGAAACCTATTAACTGCTTTAAAGAGGATTCCTACAGCATCATGTGAATTTATCTTTTAGTCTGATTTTCCTACAGAAATAAGATTTTTGTGGCAGTATTGTTTTCTCGTCCCCACCTCCATCTGTCTTTCATCAGTTCTGAATAGCCTTTGAACCTGCTAGACAATTCCTGCCCAGTTTAGGGAAGTCACTGAGCTTTCAAAAGAATGGAAAGGGTTTCAGTGATTTTCTGAAAATGAAACAAAAAGAAATAATGAAGTAGAGACAGCTGCTTCTTAATGCCTCCAAGCTGTAGAATTAATTTAATCCTTGTTAGGCATCAGAGTCCACCGAGCCTCTTGGCCTCACAGCACAACTGAGGAGGTGCCCAAGCTTTGCCAAGTTCTCTGGTTTGGACCACGTTGTGCCAAGTGCATTCTTGCAAGGAGTTCTGTGGTTTTTCAGTTCCAGTGGCTCCTCTCATTCATGTTTGCTTCAGAAGTGTAATGAAATTCATGCCAAGTTCCAACCTTTTTGGTGATAAGAACATCAACTTGGATTTCTTTCTTTTTGTTCTGTTGCAATTCATATAGTATCTGTTAGTAGTCATTAACAGACAAGGGTGGTAATCCTTGACTTTTTAAGCATGTTTTGGAGTTGTTGTTGGGTTTTTTGTTTGTTTGTTTGTTTTTTTAACTTGAGTCTGTGACTGCAGGTAGAAAATTAACTTTTCATTGAAATGGTAGAGAAATTCAGAAAACCATTGTTTGATGTGTGCTTATTAATAGCATATGAAGTACCTTTTAATATTTTAATAATTACATGAAGAGATTTTAGGGGGAAAAAAAAAAGTATTTTTTCCTCATAAAATTACATTCTTTGTACAAATCTGTACTGGCCAACTGTGAAAGCTAATTAAATGGTGCTTTATGAAGAGAGTCTCTTAAAAGTTCCAGTACCTTTGGCTCTTTGAACAGAAGTTGTAATCTGAGAATAAGATAAAACATGACTTTTATTTTAAAATGTCATCTTTGATGACATTATGTTAATACGATGAGGCCATGTTAATATTTATTAATTCAAGATGTTCTATTTCTGTGGCAGAAGTGTTTGATCTGAACAGATAGTACCACCCATGTGAAGCAGGCTCATCATATCTACCAGGATAAGCAGGTCACGCACTAGGTCAGTGCTCAGATGGGAGACCTATGAACTGTTCATGATGCTAGGAAAAAAAAATAATAAGTGATCAACTAGCTGGCACATTTCCTGCACAAGAGTTAGTGAGTCACTACTCCTTCTCACTATCAGAGACATTGTGCTGGTGGAGAAGCCATCTTTCATATGGGGTATAAAATTGGAGTCCTATCATTTGTAGTCATTAAAAGTGCCATGGTGCTGCTGCTGCTCTTTGTCAAGTAGCGAGTGATTGCCTACATGCTGCCGGCAGTAAGGCAGTTTCAGTGCAGCATGGAATTTGGCACCCACTGTTGAAAGCAGTTGGGCAGTTGCAGTGCCCCTGCCCTCAGGTAGCACTGACACATGCTGAACACAAATTGTTTGGGTAGAGACAAAAAAAGGGAATCTGAAGCCAAATCAAGTTTTTTGTGTTTGGGTGGACAGCCTGGAGGGAGAGGGAGAGAGGTGTCTTTTTTTTCCTAGTAACCATAGTTTCTTCTGTCTTCTGAAATTTGGAAGTCTGGAAAAATGTTTGAAAACATGAAAATAATGTGTCCCAAAGTCTCAGGAGCTTTAGGCTAAGTAAACAGAACCCTACCCATTTACTTACTGCTTTGTTAGTGATGCATTTGCCAGCCAGTCTACAGATTTTTCCACTTTTCTTCATGTTTTTTTTTTTGTTTGTTTGTTTGTTTGTTTGTTTTGTTTTTAATATTCAATGTTGGGTAATAACCACGGTCTGTTTTCCTTGTATACCCTCCTTACCTTGCAGATCATCTTTCTTTTCTCAGCTTCTCTGCTAGGAGACAGCCACAGCCCTTCATACCTTCGTGCTACAACTATATTTTGGTCATGCTGTTGACCTACCGAGTATTCACAGTGCAAGTACATTAAAATAGCAATAGTAGCAGAAATGTGGCCAGACCTGTTCTGTCTTATGAGATGCTGCCTTGCAAAATAGCCATAGCTTCAGGAAGAAACTGATTAAGTTGCTAAGGAGGATTTCTCAAATAAATCTTTCTGTTGAAAAGAGGCACTTTTTATGACCTCTACCTTTTGACTCTTATGGCTTAATCCATTCACTTTTGTGCCCTGTGGTTTATTTAATCTCATGTGATCAATTGGTTAGTTAGAGGCTTGCTAGCATATCCTTGCAATCTCAGATTGCTCTATACTTGGCCTGTTAATAAACTGGGTGATTTATATCTATGCTTCCAAAAAGGGGATTTCTTCCAAGTCTAAGAAAGTTAAAACTTTTATCTTTTTCTCAAAGGCAGACTTGAAGAAATGCTAGGGTTTTAAATCTAAGTGAATACCTTTCTTTCTTGTTTCAGAAGTGTTTGGGATTCATAGTTCTATTGGAAGTGCAGTTATTTGTAATCAATGGGATTTAGTTTTTTTGTTTGTTTGTTTGTTTGTTTCTTTTTTTTTTTTTTTTCCAGAAGTATTAATGTTTGACCTAACACCTTTACAAATCTCAGCAATGATTTTCTGGAAAAAAAAAAAAAAAAAAAAGTAGCTATTACAGGGTCTTAATAGTTTGCCATCTTATTCTTTTAGATTCAGAAAGCAAATAACAACGTTTCTAAATATGTTCAATATGAAAAACTATTTGTCATGCATTTGTTCTCAGCTAGTGTAGAGCTTATTTGCCCTGGATAGCTAGTGAAATAAGCATGTGTCAGTATAGGTAGGTTTCTCCTGAACATAGCTATAGTTCTGATTTTTAATTCTGCTTTTGACAAATGTTCACTTACCTCCTTCTGCTTTAGTGACCATTCTTGTAGCAAATTCATTGTAAATGTGAAAATACTGTGTTAGGGCATGGGGAAAAGGAAGAATATAGACATAGTTAAAATGTAATATATTTCAAAATTCCTGTGGAATTTCATTCTTATTTTGCAGTATTTGCCCAAATGACATAGGAAAAATAGCCAAAGCCCTGAGCTGTGTACCTTACACTCTATGCAGTTCACAATGTATGGGTCACATATGCTTTATGTGCAGTCTTTCTGTACAAAGCAATTACAAGTGTAAACAATATGAACACATATAACCATATGGTTATATAACCATATATATGTATGGTTATATATAGTTTGTTAACTCCATATTCCTTTCCTTGTAGTAGAATTCTGTAGATAGAGAATGTATGTTTTTGGTTGCCTGTACGTTAAAAGTACTTGGTTTACAACTGACAGAGTCTCTTGCATTTATATAGAACTTTTTTTCTATATTTATAAAGTTCTTACAAACAACATATGTGATAGTTGCTATATTTTTAATGCCTTAGTGAAGCAGATGAAGGAATATATACGTACTATATAAGAAAATTTATCTGCATTGAAAGAAGGCTTGTAATCCATTTAGAATTCATCAATGTACTTATTTATGATGTACTACTTCATGAGTTTATCATTTAACTTTGCAAGTCAAATAGCCATTGTATTTCTGGTATCATCTTTACCCCAAATGTGCAGGATGGATACAAAGACTTTTTTTAGAGTGCCAGCATGCCTCTATTAAGTTTCAGAGAAAAGAGAGACGAAAAAGGAAAATGTTTGTTCCAATTCCCTGAACCTCTACGTGTCTGAAATATGCTGCTAACATGGAAAGCACAGTGCAGGTGTCAGGAGAATGGACTTGAGGAACATTTTCCCCTGTATCCTGCTGTTCTTTACACCTAAGTGGTTATGCATAGTCACTGTCGTGAGCACCCTAAGGAAAATGAGCTGGCCTTCTCAATTCTGTCTCTAGTTAATACATTTTATCCCAACCAGAACATGTACAATTGCACCTTGTTAGGCCAACTTCACTGAAAGACTGAGGTGTTTTAGTCTTCAGTGGAGAAGTCCTGGTGCCATTGAAATGAAGGAGAGCTCCAAGATGGATTTCTCTGGAGCCAGACTTGCACGCTTTGCCATTCTGCTCTGAATGACATTGGGCTTCATTAAGAAATCTGGGTTGCCAACGTTGAGTTCAAGGATTTTGGACTGAGATCTGGTGTGATCTAATTTTAAAGCCAGGTGTAGACAGATGCAAAGAAACAGCTTAGAGTTGAAACAGTAGGGTATACTGTGGGGAAATCAAATTCACTCTGTGCCTCTCAAATGAGAAATCGTTATGTTCAAACCTAAGATGAAACTGCTATACCACCTACTATCCCAAAGCCTTTTTTAAGTTAGTCCTGATCTCAGCTTCCTGCTTTATCATCATACTGCTATTCCTTCGCCTGTCAGAGACCAGTGAGTCTCTGGGAACTCATTTATAGTACTGCTTCTGTGGCCCCTCCTGAACTCATTTATAGTATTTGCTCCTGTAGCTTCTCTCATATGTCTGTTATTCTTTGTGCAAAGTAGCTCCTCTTTTATTTCAATCATTCCAGAAAATTCAACCTTTGGGGGATGGGGGAAGCAGGACCTGTTATTTTATTATGCTATTTTCCCATTCACATTATTTGTATTTTTCTTCTTAGAAAACCAAAAGGGATGTAAATAACTTTGATCAAGACTTTACACGAGAAGAACCAGTATTAACGCTAGTGGATGAGACAATTATAAAACAAATCAATCAAGAAGAATTTAAAGGGTTCTCATATTTTGGAGAAGAGCTACTGCCATAGACAACGTTAGGCTGACAGATGAATGATGCTGCAAGAAGTGATTCTGAAGAGATCGTCAAATTACTGAGACTCAGTAGATCAAGAACTACTTCTCTTACCCTGAGCCCATATCCCTGATTTAAGTATATATTTATTGTTTTTTTTTTCCTTTGATCTTCTGACATGAAAGCACTCTTAATTTCTGTCTCACAAAGCAATGCAAAACAATTTTGTATCAGAAATTGTAGATGTAACACACTGCCGTACATTTGCAACTTTTCTTTTATTCCTAAGATTTCCCCAGAGGAGAGAATTGCATCTTTTGCATGGAAAATGGAGCTCGGTGATTAAAAGCAATTTAATAGACCATGTCATGTAATTGTCATATGCATTTAAGCTAAGAAGTTGAAATTGTTTCTTCTGTACCAGTGGTTATAGTACGATCTGTACTCAAATGTAGAACAAATAAGTAATGTATTGCTCTTCAGAATGCAAAGAAGTCTGCCTTCTTGGAGGTATAGTCCTCAATTATGAATGTCGTATTGCAGTGAGGTACAAACATGAAATAAAGCTGTCCAGAAGAAGCAGCACATCAATTAAGGCTTTTGATGAAGTTCCTCAAAAAATTTAGGGAAAACATTTAGGAATAAGAAGAGTCGTGAAGATAACTGAAAATTTATTTAAAACAGGAAATAGTTACTATTTAGATGGATATTAAAGGGCTAAGGAATAAAAAGCCTATAGTACTTTATCACAGCTATTTATAGGCATTTTACAGTTTTTCAGGCAATTGGGTAAACTATCCATGCTACTAAATTGAATATACATTTTAAATGAACCATTAATGTGATGGCAAGCTTGCAAATGTTTACAATTAATTTTACATTAAGAATTAATTATAAACATTATAAATTTGCCTTTTCCATTGTAGCTAAGTTGATAAATAATTTCTTATTTATATTTATTTTGTCAGCAGTGTGTTACTTTTGCACACTTTTACAAAACCATAATACTACTGTGTTTGTTGTTTCTATGTTTAAAATCTAAAAGAAATCTGCTTTTAGAAGACACAAAATAAGGCTATACGTGCATTATGTGGAAGTGTGTTGAAAAACTGAAGATCAAACATTCACAAACTGACATTATTGAAAGTTGTAAATTGAATTTTTTGTGTATTAATTGAAATGGTAACTCATGTGGACAATATTACTAATGTGAAGTTACCTCCTGTAGATACGCTAACAGTGTTATGTACTTATATTTCCAGGAGTATCCTGTGGTTTTGGTTTTGTTTTGTTTCTTTTGTTTGGTTTATTTTTGGGGGTTTGTTTTTCTTTTTTTTTGTGTACATGTATAGCTGAGGTCATTTTATTATATATTTTACTGGACTGAGTGAGCGGTCATTGGAATCCATTTTAATTGTTGCACATGGATTTCCAGCTGCACAAAATATATATACTTGTGATTGGCAAAGTGGCACTAAAGAAGCTTTTTTGCCTTTTGTACAGGTGAGATTTTGTATATAGTGTTTGCTGCAAGGCCTGTGGAATTCATTGAATATAGAGGTATCAACTGCTGCATGTTCAGGCATACTATTAAAATGTTAGTCTATGAAAGAATAATTATAATAATGTCCATGTGCAATACTCTTGTATGTGTATTGGTTCAAGTTACTGTCAGAGAGATGAGGTTTTTGTTATAAAAAGATGTAGACATATATTAAGCTATACTAAATCTCCTGTATAGTTCTCTTCAACTCTATTATGACATGATAGAGCTAAGAAAGAGAAGGAATGTTACAAATTGTGGTGGACAAAGTGTGAATCATTGGCTTTAAGAGATAATCTTGGTCTCAAGCAGATGAGTTGGTTTGTGTCAGTTTTACGTCTGGCTGCTCATAGCCTGTTACTGATGACAACATTCAGTTCCATTTTGTTTTGTTTTTAAAACTCAGGTGTAATTATTATATATATTCTTATGATGATTTCAAAATATTAAATATTATGATATATCAATTAATGTGTTGTCTGGCCTACAGGTGTAATAATGGATCAAGCCTTTAGTTTAATTTAATTTATCTTCAGTAATCTTTTTGTACTGGGAAAAGACTAGCTTCTGGAGCTGAGTACCAGCACAGAAACATCTTAATGATTGCATCATCTCAATGTTTAAATTTCTTTCTCTTTTAGAAATATATTGTAGAACTGCCCATCAATTCATGTCTCACTACCTGCTCTGTTTATTTCTTATCACAATTAGCTTTTGACATCCAGGCAAGAACTGATCACAATGCTAAAGCATTCCTTTCCATAGGTGAGTAGACTGGCTAGGAAGGCAAGTTATTGGATAGTGCACTACTGTTTGTACAACAAGAGGCCTTTACCTAAAACTACGAGCACTTATTTTGAAGGAATAAAAGCATCCCATAAAGCTTTTGTAAGTAAGCTATATTCCCCTTTCTAACACAAAGGTAATTAGCAAATATTCGTATTTCAGGAGGCCTCAGCACCTGCATTGTTTGGTAGGATGCTAAGAGAAAAGTCAAGGAGATCAAAAATTTTGCATGGGCAGATATTTCTTCAATATAAATAGTTAGATCCTCTGCATTGGGTTTACATCAGAAGGTTTGTCTGTTACCTTGAACATTTTTTAAAGATAATTCTTAAAAATGGACATTTACACTTCTGCCTATTCTGTAAAATCTTTCCTGTTCCTTCTTTGTAAAATGAGTGCAAAATGCCAAAAAGATTATTAATAATAATAATGATTACAAAGAATCCATTGCTTCTTGTTTTTCCTCCCAAACAGACTTTATTAAAAAAAAAAAAAAAAAAAAAAAAAAAAGAGAGAGAGAG